>NW_012098654.1:2524991-2532009 GCF_000951045.1 Mandrillus leucophaeus | reverse complement strand
AAAAAAAAAAAAAAAAACCACTGAGCACAGGTCACCTTAGTAGATATAATAATAAGAAAGAGTTTGAAATATTGTGAGAATTATGAAAATGTGGCACAGAGACTCAAAGTGAGCACACACTGCTGGAAAAATGATGCTGATAGACTTGCTCGATGCACAGTTGCCATAAACCTTCCATTTAAAAAAAATGCAATATCTGAAGTACAACTGAGTGAAGATCAATAAAACAAGGTACGCCTGCTGACATGGCCCTGCCCTCGTGGACCTGCCAATGCCAACAAACCACACGTCAACAAACTCACAGCACATTGTGGGGTGCAGGGCTGTGGAGTGAAGCCGGGCCGGGTCAGGGGCCTGGGAGGTGAGGGAGGATGCTGGGGCTGCCCCTGTAAAGGACTCCATGCTTCTACACCATAGAGAGAGCACGTTGTGTTACGTAACTGATAAGTACACAGAGGAGTGGGAAGAGAGCAGGGCTGACCCTCACAGCTGCCCTTGTGTCCCACTCAACAGCGAGGATTTCAAGAACATCAACTCAGAGAAGAGCACGCATGATGGCACCAGATCAAGAAGACAAGACCACTCTGCCTGCAATTTTGTCTGCTCGGATCAAAGCAAGAACATTGAAACAAAAAAATGATCCCTCATCACCTATCCTGGCTGATGTCAGTGATAGCTGCTTTTCTGCCAACAGTGGCCTTAGCCTCACATGGCTCTTTTAGCCTTTTAGGTGACAATTATTAAGATAGCCAAGCACAGAATCACCCCCTTCTTCCTGACAGCATCCTGGATCCTCCCCCAAATCACCCAACTCAAGCCCAGACACTGTAAGTCCTTTTCGATATTACTGAGACCTCCTCATGGTTACCTGTGGTTTTTGGTTTCATGAAATGAGTAAAAAAACTCAATTTTGTTTGGCTATAAGTGTGCTCCTGGTGATCTTTGGCTAGAGAACGTTGACAATGGAAAAGTAATAAAGATCAAATGATTTGAGCAGAAATAATAGTCTAATATCCTTTGTTTTTAGAAACTTGAGGAGAGATTCTCTCCCTCTCTCTCTACACTGGAGGACTCTGGTAAGCAAAAGGCCTTGAATGACCGTAAGGAGAACTTTGGAAATCAAAGCTTAGCTACTGTTTCAGTGGACAAGAAAGTTTTCTCACCTGAAAAATCAAATTCCTCTGTGAATTGTTAGGTCCTCGGATGCGCTACGCAGAATTTACTCAGTTTGGTGATCAGATTGGAAATGGAATAGAGGTGTCAAGGGTAGTGTCTTAGTTTGCTGGGGCTACCATCACAAACAAAGCGACTGAGAGGCTTCAAAGACAGAAATGACATTTTTTGCAGTCCTGGAGGCTGGAAGTCCAAGATCAAAGTGTTGACAGGGCTGGTTCCCCCCCACAAGGCCTCTCTTGAGCTTGGCTTGTAGACGCCTTCTTCTCCCTGTGTCCTCACACGGTCATCCCTCTGTGTGTCTGTGTCCTCATCTCCTCTCTATAAGGACACCAATCCTAATGGACCAGGGCCTCCCTTAATTTACTTGCCTATTTAAAGAGCTCGTCTCCAAATACAGCCACCTTCGAAGGTACCGGGGGTTAGACCTTCAACATGTGAGTTTTGGGGGGACACAACTCAGCACGTAACAGCGATGTTCCATTATTTATGAGTTAAAGAGAAGAAATAGAAATGAAAACTGTCAAGTAAAATGAGCCAGCTGGCCCAGTTCAGCTCAGCATCCACTCTCCCCGCCGAGCCATCACACGGAGCACAGCTGTTGGGGGCTTTCATTTCCATTTAACTTCACACCCGGCTCTCAGCAGCAATTAATATTCTCGGTAACTAAAAGTCTCCTCTGAAAACAGTGATAGGAGAAAAATGCTGGCTGAAGCCTTTCAGGCATCATTCAGGTGACATTTGAGTCATTTCCTTGGACCTCTCTCAATCAAACCTCCTAGGTAATTGGATGAATCAGATCAATAAACAGAGCGGATATTTATTTCCACGTCAGCCTTCCTCTCCGCTGGCCATCACTCAGGTGCATGACACAGCCCGCGCTGGACTAGATCCAGACCCGGAACGTCGCTCCTTGGCAGCCCATTCTTCTTTGTGCAGTAGCCTTCTAGGTCACCAGGATGGTGACGGACATTTCTGCAAGAAAAATGATGCCTGGAAGGTAAGCCTCAGCCTGTCTGTGGCTGCCCACAAGGTCCCCTAGAAAGGCAGCATTTTCAAGGCCTGTTTTTCAAAGTATGTTATAAAAACCTCAGCCTGTGGAATAGCACTCTCATCACTAGGTATGCAGCCCTTTTCGCACGTGCTCACCCCTATTTTGGGGAGGCATGGGCAGAGCCATGTGGTCCAACCTCACACAATTGCTTCTCTTGGGCACCTCCACAGTGGCAGTACCCCAGCCACTGGGGGCTGCCTGTGAAAGGGCTCAGTCACACACCTCCCATCTTCCCAGATGGTCAAGGTCATTTGAGGGGATGTCAAATACAGTGAAAGGAACCTACAGTCCTGCCAGACCTGGGTTCCCACTGCAGGCCCATCAAGGTCAGCTGCAGGACCTTGGCAGGCCTCTCCACCTTGGGCAGCCTCTGTCATCTGAAAAGGGGTGTTGCTGCAGTTCCGTACCTCTTTCCTAGAGACACTGGGCATGTGCTGCCTGCCTTAGTCTGTCAGGGCTGCTATTACAGAATACCATAGAGTGGGAGCTGAAACAACAGACATGCATTTTTCACAGTTTTGGAGGCTGCAAAGTCTAAGATCAAGGTACCGTCAGATTTGGTGTCTGTTTTTCAGATGGTGGCCTTCTTTCTTCCTGTGTCCTCACAAGGCAGGGAGAGCTCTCTTGTCTCTTCCTGTTTTTATAAGGGCACTAATTCCATTATGGGGGCCCCACCCTTATGATCTGATCTACCTCCAATCACCTCCCAACAGTCTCACCTGCAAATACCATCTCACTGGGAACTAGGGCTTCAATGTATGAATTTGGAGGATATATTTAGACCATGGCACTGCCCCCAGAATGCACAGAGCCCTGGGACACCTGCATAAATGTTGATACCATCATCATTATCCCACTGATAGAGAACATGCCAAGACCACCTAGGTTGTTTGCTCACTGCCACACAGGGCAACAGGGATGTGGGCCTTCTGGCCCTCACGGGTGAAGACAGGCTTGTGGACTGTGGTGGGTGTGTCTGCTGGCTGGCCCTCACTGCCCCCACAGACCCCTGGGGGTACCCTTGACAAGTCAGTTCCCTGATGTCCACACTCCCTGCTACCCCACAGGGCCGAGTGCTTGCAGATTGCCTCAATAGATGTTGGTAGAATATAAAATTGCCTCCTGTGAGTCTGAAGCAAAAATTAGGATTCTAAAACCCAAGCTCATCCTCCTGCAACTGGATGAGGCCTTATCTCTGGGTTGGATGAACATGTGCCCACAAGAAAGCCGTCACCCTATTTGCAATAAATCAGTACAGGCGTTATCATAGAGACTCTGCTGTGCAAGTGGAAAGGAACATGCATTAGGAGAAGGCTAACCCGGCAAGACACTCTCATTAACAAAATTGTCAGAGCACAGAAAAGCAGAAGACAGCCTTTTTCTGTGGATGTGCTGGCAGAACTACGCACTCGTGTTCAGGATGTAGAAGCTATTGCGCAGGGAGAGAAGCAACATTTTGAAAGTGTGAGTTATTTTGTGCTAATCCTCTTCTAATTTTTTTTTCTCGGTCTGATTTAATACATCTTCATTGCAACCAGCTGTATGAGTACGCTTGGGCTACTGTAACAAGATACCACAGACTTGGGGAGCTTAAACAACAGAGACTTACTTTCTCAGGTTTATTTATTTATTTATTTTTGAGACAGAGTCTTGCTCTGTCAGCCAGGCGGGGTACCCTTGACAAGTCAGTTCCCTGATGTCCACACTCCCTGCTACCCCACAGGGCCGAGTGCTTGCAGATTGCCTCAATAGATGTTGGTAGAATATAAAATTGCCTCCTGTGAGTCTGAAGCAAAAATTAGGATTCTAAAACCCAAGCTCATCCTCCTGCAACTGGATGAGGCCTTATCTCTGGGTTGGATGAACATGTGCCCACAAGAAAGCCGTCACCCTATTTGCAATAAATCAGTACAGGCGTTATCATAGAGACTCTGCTGTGCAAGTGGAAAGGAACATGCATTAGGAGAAGGCTAACCCGGCAAGACACTCTCATTAACAAAATTGTCAGAGCACAGAAAAGCAGAAGACAGCCTTTTTTTGTGGATGTGCTGGCAGAACTACGCACTCGTGTTCAGGATGTAGAAGCTATGCGCAGGGAGAGAAGCAACATTTTGAAAGTGTGAGCTATTTTGTGCTAATCCTCTTCTAATTTTTTTTCTCGGTCTGATTTAATACATCTTCATTGCAACCAGCTGTATGAGTACGCTTGGGCTACTGTAACAAGATACCACAGACTTGGGGAGCTTAAACAACAGAGACTTACTTTCTCAGGTTTATTTATTTATTTATTCTTGAGACAGAGTCTTGCTCTGTCAGCCAGGCTGGAGTGCAATGGCACGATCTCACCTCACTGCAGCCTCCACCTCCCGGGTTCAAGCGATTCTCCCGCCTCAGCCTCCCCAGTAGCTGGGACTACAGGCGCCCGCCACCTCGCCTGGCTAGTTTTTTTGTATTTTTTTTTCAGTAAAGAGAGGGTTTCAGCATGTTAACCAGGATGGTCTCGATCTCCTGACCTCGTGATCCGTCCACCTTGGCCTCCCAAAGTGCTGGGATTACAGGTGTGAACCACCACGTCCGGCCGACCCCATTTTTATATTAATGATGTCCTTATAGGCCCTCTCTCCAAATACAGTCACATTCTGAAATACTGCAGCTTAGGACTTTGACATATAAATTTTGGGCCAACACAGTTCAGTGCACGACACCAGGCAATATCTAATTGTGTTAAGTTCTTCCTATTTTGCGGATCTCCCTTTTTTTTCAAACGGAATCAATAATGTGTTTTAAACTTACTTAATTTCGGCCATAAGCAGTGGCTCACGCCTGTAATCCCAGCACTTTAGGAGGCCGAGGCGGGCAGATCACCTGAGGTCAGGAGTTCAAGACCAACCTGACCAACATGGTGAATCCCCGTCTCTACTAAAAATACAAACATTAGCTGGGTGTGGTGGTGCATGCCTGAAATCCAAGCTACTTGGGAGACTGAGGCAGGAAAATCGCTAGAACCCAGGAGGTGGAGATTGCAGTGAGCCAAGGTCGTGCCACTCTTCTCCAGCCTGGGCAACGAGAGCAAAACTCTGTCTCAAAACACAAAACCAAAAACAAAAACACTTACTTAATTTGATCATCAGTGATAGAGCCCTTTCCAGGCCCGGTACCGTGGTCGGCCCTGGGGATGAAATGATGGTGGGGTCCAATGGGGTGACATGTCACAGCCCTAGTGTGGCACTGGCACTGGCATCACACGCTGGCCCTGAACTTCTATCCTGGGTGGAGGCGGCGGGCCAGCCTGCAGCGTAGTAAGCGCCTTCCCTCCTTTAGCCTCCCTGGGAGGGAGGAGGGGGAAAGCTCAGTGGAGCCCTTGGCTGCGTCTCGGAGATGAGGTTGAGTTCTGTACGACTCAAAAGCACCATGAGCAGAGGAGAAAGTGCAGGGCCTAGGATGGGTGTGGGTGGTGCCGAGGGACATGACTCTGAAGCTGGCGTGAAGTCCAGAGCTGCAGAACTAACTTTACATTGTTGGAGCTGTCTGTGGTACTTTGTGATGGCAGCCTACACAAACACACACACCAGCCCTTGAATCCAGGCTGGCCTGAGGCCTCGCTGTGACCTGGAGAACGCAGTGGAAGTGCCTCGAGACACACTGACGCTTCCACTCTTGCCCTCCTGCTGCCCTGAGATGCCTTGTTAATTCTCCCAGGCAGACTCCCTGGGGGATGAGGCCGTGTGGAGAGGGAGGCCCCACTGCCAGCCGGTACCAGCCTCCAGATTGGCGAGCCAGGTCGTCTTAGACAACTGGGGCCACATGAGTGACCCCGGGCCACAGCAGCCCCAACTGCTCGCCCACAGATAGAATCATGAACCAATTAAATGGTGGTTGTCTTAAGTCAATATATTTTGGTGGGGATGGGGGGTTCTTACGCAGCAATGGATAACTAGACATTAAATTTGGGCTGGAAACTAAATAAAATAAATAAAAATAAGATAAAAATAAATACAGAGCCCATGCCCCAGGCTAAAAGGATTTCCCAAAATTCATTCATTCAGTAAATGCCATTTGAGTGCCCACCAAGGCCAGGCGCTGTTCTAGGCACTTGGGATATATCAGTGAGCAAAACAGACAGAGCTCCCTGCTTTCATGATAACCCTGATACACACAGTAAAAAGTAAAATGTGGTAAGTGAGATGGGAGAACATTCTAAATAGACAGGGTAAGAGGAAATACAGGGGTAAAAGATGGCAGACTGCAATTTTAAATAATGGCTGTCAGACGGGCTTGGTGGCTCACGCCTGTAATCCTAGCGCTTTGGGAGTCCAAGGCGGGCAGATCACGAGGTCAAGAGATCGAGACCATCCTGGCCAACATGGTGAAACCCCGTCTCTACTAAAAATACAAAAATTACTGGGCATGGTGGCGCAAATCTGTAATCCCAGCTACTTGGGAGGCTGAGGCAGGAGAATCACTTGAACCCAGGAGGTGGAGGTTGCAGTGAGCTGAGATTGAGCCATTGCACTTCAGCCTGGGTGACAAGAGCAAAACTTCGTCTAAAATAAATAAAATAAAATAAATAATGGCTGTCAGGGTAGGCCTTACTGGGAATGTTATCGCCTACTTATTTGAGGAGAGACTAAAAGGAGGTGAACGCGGTACCCACATAGCTATTGGAGGGAGAGCATTAAGAGCAGAGGGAACAGCCGGTGCAAAGGTCCTGCTGTAGTTTGGAAATTGAAAATTGATCCTCAGTGTTGGAGGTGGCTCCAATGGGAGGTGTTTGGGTCATGGGGGTGGACC
>NW_012098654.1:2522495-2523471 GCF_000951045.1 Mandrillus leucophaeus | reverse complement strand
AAATCCCATCTCTACTAAAAATACAAGAATTAGCCAGGTAATGGCGGGCGCCTGTCATCCCAGCTACTCAGGAGGCTGAGGCAGGAGAATCGCTTGAACCCGGGGCACGGAGATTACAGTGAACCGAGATTGTGCCATTGTCCTCTAGCCTGGTAACAGAGTGAGAATCTATCTCAGACAAAAAAAATAAAGAGGTCTTTTGTTAGAAACCAGTATTCTGGCCATCGGCACCTCGGGGAATCCTGAAGTCCAAAATCTACTTGTCACTAAAGTAGAAATATGAACAGAGTTTGCCCTCACATGTTCTTCACGCTCCACGCCACCTGCCAGACGCTGTACCAAACCACGCCTGGGGACCTGCTCGCTTCCACCTTTTGTCCCAGGGAAAGGGGACTGTTTTCTGAGGGACAGGGCAGTGGTAGGCACCAAGCCTGGCTGCCTGGGGCCAGGCTCGGCTCTGCCACTCACTAGCATTGACCTGGGGCCTGCTGCAGAGGCTGCTGTGAGGACACTGTGTGCAAAAGGCAAATCGGGTCAAGCCCACCGCAAGAAGACCCAGCTACGTGATCGCCTTTATTGAACCATCTCTCTGGTGACACCAGAGCGTCTTCCAGCTGCCGGCCCTCTTCTCTGCCCCCTTTCCAGCAAGACTCTGCGAAAGACTTGGTGCTCATGGTTTCCGCCTTTCTCCCGCTTTTGTTTCTTGAACCCACCCCAACCAGACTTTCAACCCCCTAGGCCACAAAAACAGCTCCTGTCAAAGTTGCCAGCATTCAGCTGCCTTCCTGACCTCTCTCCCAGGGGTTTAAAACAGGCACCCCAAACCAACGCTTCCAAACCAAATCACTGACGATCCCCTCCAACCTATTCCAGACTCATTGCACAGTTTGGTTACAGGTAACGTCACCTTGCCAGGTTCTTAGGCCCAAAACTTTGGGATCATCCTTGGTGTTCCTCTTTCATATCCAGCACTCCT
>NW_012098654.1:2520054-2521675 GCF_000951045.1 Mandrillus leucophaeus | reverse complement strand
GTCTCGGCCTCCCAATATGCTGGGATTAAAGGCGTGAGCCACCGCGCCCGGCCCTTCCTATCTCATTTTAAAACGGAAATTCCTTACAGTCGCTTCCAGAGCCTATGTGACCTGCCTTTCTGCATCTTTCTGGCCTCAACTGCCAGAGCACTTCTTCCCCTTGAGCACTCTGAACCACACGGGCCTCCTGGCCGTTCCTCAAACAGGCCTAGTACAATCCCACCCCCGGGTCTTTGCACTCGCGGCTCCGTCTGCCTGGAGGCTCTTTCTCTCAGCTGGCTGCGAGGCTCTCTCCACGTTTCCTGCAAGCCTATGCTGACCCTCTCCAGGAAAACAGCCCTTCCATCCCATCACCCATCTGAACCCACTCAGTTCTCTGTGGCATTGATCACCACCTGACACCGAACACAAACTCGGTGAGGCTTTGTCTGTTTTGTTCATTGCTACATCCCTAGTACCCCACGCAGTCCCTGGCACATGCCCAATGTTTGTTGAATGACTGAGTGAATAACGTTACTCACTGTTTAACAAACACACTTTTTGTCTCCTCATTGCTATATATATATGTGTACACAGACACACACACACACACATATATACACACACACACCTCTCTCTGTGTATATATACACACATACATATATACTCTCTCTGTATATGTATATATCTGTATATATGTATATATACACATATATGTGTGTGTGTGTAAATATATGTATATACACAAACTCACAGAGAGAGAGAGAGACAGGATCTCGCTCTGTCACCCAAGCTGGCATGCAGTGGTTCAATCTTGGCTCACTGCAGCCTCCTACTGCTGGGATCAGGCCATCCTCCCACCTCAGCCTCCTGAGTAGCTGGGACTACAGGTGCACGCAACCGCGCCTGGCTAATTTTTCATATTTTTTGTAGAGACAGGGTTTTACCATGCTGCCAAGACTGGTCCTGGACTCCTGGGCTCAAGTGATCTGCCCACCACGGCCTCTCAAAGTGCTGAGATGACAGGCATGAGCCACCCTGCCCAGGCTTCTCATTGCTACTAAATAACAACACCCCAGATGCCTCCATAGGGTCACGTGACATAGCCCCACTGATCTCTGGTTTTATCTGGCTATGTCTAGCCCTTGGCAAACATGCTGGGTGCATGGCTCAGGCTGTTCCCTCATCTGACCCCAGGGCCTTTGCACTCACTGTTCCGTCTGCCTGGAGACTCTTCCTCTCAACTAGCTTCGAGGCCCTCTCCACGTTTCCTGCAAGCCTATGCTGACCTCTGCAGGAAAAGAACCTCTCCTGTGAAGCCCCCACCATTCTCCCCACTATCTCTTGAGGGGACAAGCACTGGGCCTGTGACCCCCAGGGGTTATTGCTGTAGCTGACACATGAGGCATTCAGTAGTCGCTTAAGCCAAATGGTTATCTGAAATATAGGTGACGAGAAACGAAATCTAGAATTCATGTAGATTAGATAAAATTAAAAATGTGGCCAGGCACGGTGGCTCAAGCCTGTAATCCCAGCACTTTGGGAGGCCGAGACGGGCAGATCACAAGGTCAGGAGATTGAGACCATCCTGGCTAACACGGTGAAACCCCGTCTCTACTAAAAATACAAAAAGCTGGCCGGG
>NW_012098654.1:2517469-2519851 GCF_000951045.1 Mandrillus leucophaeus | reverse complement strand
TATCTGAGCACCTCTAACCTATGATTTTACATTAGCACAAATAAGAATGGACCCTGATGATGTCTGCAGGAAGTTCAGAAGTCCAATGTCAGTTGAATATGAGCTGCCCTGGTTTCAGGCATCCTGAACTTCTCTGGACCCAAGTCTGCGCATAAAAATGGTACAAACATTGCAGTATTCGAAGCACACACATATTCCTCACAGATCACCCCAAATTCTGATATTTATTTGGCAATCAGTGAATAGGCTTTAAATATTTGACAAAGTCAATTCCTATCAATTTCTCTTCATGGAATCCCCACAGCCGAGGAGAATCAATGTAACCTCATATTCAGAAGTTATGACCAGCTAGGCGCAGTGGCTCACACCTGTAATCCCATCACTTTGGGAGGCTGAGGCAAGTGGATCACTTGAGGCTGGGAGTTTGAGACCAGCCTGGTGAACATGGTGAAGCCCTGTCTCTACTAAAGATACAGAAATTAGCTGAGTGTGGTGGTGCACACCTATAATCCCAGCTACTCGGGAGGCTGAGGCGTGAGAATAGAGACTCGCTTGAACCCTGGAGGTGGTGGTTGCAGTGAGCTGAGATCGTACCACTGCACTCCAGCCTGGGCGACAGAGTGAGACTCTACGTCAAAAAATAATAATAATTACTAGAAGTTATGATCATATTATACAAGGGCAAACGTATCAGCAGGGAGAGGGAGTTTAGATCAATTTCAAAACAAAAACGGAAAAGAGGTTTGTAAGTTTTATGACACGCTTATCCAGTGGATAGGAGTCCTCCATGGACAAAAGCCACCCCAAATATTAATGGTTTACTTCTTTATGACACGCAGAAAATGCCCCTCTCTTTTCAGAACGTACTTTGTTTGCAGTTAATTAGAGGAATCCCACCTCTCAGGGTGGTGGTTGTTCATGTACGTCCTGGCACAGATGTGAAGCCATGCTGCTTAATGCAAG
The DNA here is from genome assembly GCF_000951045.1 of Mandrillus leucophaeus. NCBI lineage: Eukaryota > Metazoa > Chordata > Mammalia > Primates > Cercopithecidae > Mandrillus > Mandrillus leucophaeus. The sequence goes on along the minus strand of NW_012098654.1, from coordinate 2,518,888 downwards.
GGCCATTAGGGTGGAGTGACGTGCTCAGTACATTTCTGGGACAAGGTGACACTGTCATTGATGGTCTGTTGAAGGAAAGAAGCTAATTTTCTTTTAAGCGTAAGCCTTTAGGAGTAACTTAATTAGGCCATGCTGTAAAACCATCACTAATAACCGTCAGAAGGACCCCCTGAGTCACCAGGGAATGACGAAGCTTGGCAAACAGCCTCTTCCTTGGAACCCAGGAGTTCACCCCCCACCTCATTTTGAAATGGTCCTCACAGGTCTTCAAAGACTCCCTGTCTCTTGGCCTGAGTCCCTGCTTCCTCTTGGTGAGACTTCATGAGTGCTTTACACATATATAAACACGCATGTGCATAAACATGCACATGTAATACACAGACAGACAATGTAAAACAACTTTTTTTTTCTTTTGTCTCGAGACTGGGTCTCACTCTGTTGCTCAGGCTGGAATGCAATGGTGTGATCACAGCTCACTGCAGCCTCAACCTCCCAGACTTAGGTGATCCTCCCACCTCAGCCTCCCAGGTGGCCCAGACCACAGGTGCCCAATTGCTCCCGGCTAAGTTTTGTATTTTTTGTAGAGACAGGGTCTCACTGTGTTGCCTAGGTTTGTCTCAAACTCCTGGGTTTGGCGATCTTCCTGCCTCAGCATCCCAAAGTGCTAGGATTACAGGCGTGAGCCACCATGCTCCACCAAAACATTTTAAGAAAAGAAAAAAAATCTCTTTATTTTCAATTCTGTAAAATGACACCACCAGTGCTTGCCCACAAGCTCATCTTTTTTTTTTTTTAACATAGTAGTAACTACCTGATATTCTAGTTCTTTAATTATATTTTCCAAGTTTTTAAAATCTTTTAGTTACTATTTTAATGATTACTAAAATTACATTTTGACACTTAATGCACTTATTTTGGGCATTGAGGCCAAAAGGCTGAATTACAGGAGAGATGGGGGATTGTGGGGAGAGCAAGGGTGAGTAGGGAGAGGAAGAGGGGAAGAGGGGCGAGTCGTCGCTGAGGGCAAAGGTCAGAGGTCAGAAGGCCAGTGGGATCCTGGGCCCTGCTCCTCCACTTTTCCTGGGATTCTGGAAGCTATCCAGTGTCTTTCCAACATGCTTCGTTTTCTTTCTTTCTTTTCTTTCTTTCTTTCTTTTTTGTTTTTCGTTTCCTACAGTTTTCCTTTGTGGCCCAGGCTGGAGTGCTGTGGCGTGATCTCGGCTCACTGCAACCCCCGCCTCCTGGGTTCAAGCGATTCTCCTGCTTCAGCCTCCCGAGTAGCTGGGATTACAGGTGCCCACCACCACTCCCGGCTAATTTTTGTATTTTCAGTAGAGATGGGGTTTCACCATGTTGGCCAGGCTGGTCTCAAGCGCCTGGCCTCAGGTGATCCACCTGTCTCGGCCCCCCAAAGTGCTG
>NW_012098654.1:2515605-2516914 GCF_000951045.1 Mandrillus leucophaeus | reverse complement strand
AAGAATGATGGTTTCCAGCTGCATCCATGTCCCTACAAAGGACACAAACTCATCCTTTTTTATGGCTGCATAGTATTCCATGGTGTATATGTGTTTTCTTAAATTGAACAGAAGTGGTTTCTCTTGGACGCTAGGTTCCGTCCTCTGTCCGACCCTGCTTGGGGATCGGGGGGTGCTGAGAAATATCTGTCGAAAGAGTTAACGAGTCTTAAGTGATTCGCACACTTTCCATCTTAGAGGACAGTGTGCGAGCACTCGCCCTGAGCCCCCCTGCAGAGGCCTCCAGGCACTCCTACGCAGCCAGCCTGGGCCTTCAGGAAGGTTCCCCAGCTGTCAGCAGCAGGGTACTCCCACCAGGGACTCTCTTCACTTGCTTTATTTGCCCTCACAGGAATCTTCTTTCAGTTCGTCTTCCTCGGAGGCCACGCTTCCCAACTTCTCTCGCTGGAGGCTCCACACTCCACTCACTGCTGAACGGATGGCTGCCCTGTTCCTTTCGGTTCCTGCTCAGATGCCCCTTTCCCAGGGCGTCCCGAGGGCTCTCTCTGAAATCACACTTGCCCTGACCACCTGCCCCTGTATTGTCTCCCTGTTACTGCTCTTCATAGCAATAAACTATTCCTACAGCGTATGTTAATGTTGTTGTCTATTGCCTCCAGTCAGGAAGTTCATGAGAGTAGAAACTTTTTATTTTGTTCACTGTTCTTTCCCCTAAACAGAGACTCCCATAGGGCTGGTGCCCCACTCACTGATTCAACAAATATTTATGGAGTCTGCCTACTGTAAAGTATAAATACATAAAATAGTGCGATAGCCAGGTGCAGAGGCTCACACCTGGAATCCCAGCAATTCACCGGGCCGAGGCATGAGAAGCTCTTGAGCCTAGGAGTTTGCGACTAGCCTGGGCAACATAGCAAGGCCCTGTCTGTATAAAAAATAAAAAAGCCGTGCATGGTGGCTTGTGCCTGCAATCCCAGAGGGTTGGAAGGCTGAGGCTGAGACAGGAGGATCGCTTGAGGTCAAGATTTTGAGACCAGCCTGGGCAACAGAGTGAGACCCCATCTGTAAAAAAAAAAAAAAAGGAAAAAAAGTTAGCTGGGCATGGTGGCATATGCCTGTGGTTCCAGCTATTTGGAAGGCCAAGGTAGAATTGCTTGAGCCTGGGAGGTCAAGGCTGCAGTGAGCCATGATCATGCCACTGAACTCAAGCCTGGGTGACAGAGTGAGATCTTGTCTTAAAATAATAATAATAATAATGGCCCGATGTGGGGGCTCATGCCTGTAATCCCAGCACTTTGGGATGCTGAGG
>NW_012098654.1:2442039-2515131 GCF_000951045.1 Mandrillus leucophaeus | reverse complement strand
AAAGAATACAAAAAATTAGCTGGGCGTGGTGGTACGCACCTGTAATCCCAGGTACTTGGGAGGCTGAGGCAGGAGAATCGCTTGAACCCAAGAGGCAGAGGTTGCAGTGAGCTGAGACTGCACCATTGCACTCCAGCCTGGGTAACAGAGTGAGACTTTGTCTCAAAAAAAAAACATGATAATGATAATAATAATAATAATGTGCTAGAAGGAGCTGTGATGTGGAAAATTCAGAGTAAGGCAAGAGTAGATTGGGGTGAGTTGGCCTGGGAAGGCCTCATGTAAAGGGAATATTCTGGCAAACACTTGATGACGGTGAGGGAAGAGCTATGCACCTGTCAGGGAAGGTGCATTCCGGGCAGACGGGTCAGCCAGTGCAAAGGCCCTGTGGCAGAATTGTGCTTATGAAGCAGCAAGGAGTTGAGAATGGCTGGAGTGGAGAATGCTGGGGAGAAGTAGTATTAGGAGAGGTCAGACATGAAATGAGGTAGCAATGGAGATTTTTTTACATCAGTAAAATGCACCCATTTTAAATGATGGGTTTTGACCAGTGTATAAATCCATATAACCATTGCCTTGATCAAGATATAGAACATTTTCATCACCCCTAAAAGTTCCCTTGTCTCCCTGTAATCCATTCCCCCATCTCCCATCCCAGGCCCCAGGTAACTTTGGTGCTAGAAATTCCTGTTGCTCCTTGCGAAGAATTTCATTTAAATGGAATCATGTAATACATGCCCTTCTGGACCTGGCTTATTTTGCTCGGTAGAAAGTCTCTGAGATTCATCCATGTGGTTCCAGTTATTTGGAAGGCCAAGGTAGATTTGCTTGAGCCTGGAAGGTCAAGGCTGCAGTGAACCATGATTATGCCGCTGAACTCGAGCCTGGCTGACAGAGTGAGATCCTGTCTCAAAATAATAATAATAATAATAATGGCCAGATATGGTGGCTCACACCTGTAATCCTAGCACTTTGGGAGCCTGAGGCATGTGGATCACTTAAAGCCAGGAGTTCAAGACCAGCCTGAAATCCTTTTCAAACCTTTTGTTTGAATGGCATGATCTCAGCTCACTGCAACCTCCACCTCCCAGGTTCAAACTATCCTCCTGCCTCAGCCTCCCGAGTAGCTTCCATGTGGGTTTATGAACGGTTTCTTTGTTTTGCTGTATAGAATTCCATTGTGTGAGATAGCACAGCTGCTTCACCCATGCACCTGCTGAAGGACATTTGGATTGTTTCCAGCTTTTCACTATTATGAATAAAGCTGCTATGAAGGTTTATCTGTGTACAAATGACTTGGGTATATACCTAGAAGAGGTATTTCTGGGCCGCACAGTTAGTGTATGTTTTCCCCAGGGGTTGTACCACTCACTTCCCATCCAACGTGTAAGCAGCCCAGGTGCCTCTCTATCTTCCCCAGGACACGTGGTATTGTCAGTCTTTCTAATGGCGGCCATAATGGTGGGCGTGGGAGCAGCACCTTGTGATGGTAATCTGTGTTTCTCTGATGACTAATGATATTTTTTTTTCCTGTGCTTACAGCTACTTTCATATCTTCTCTTGTGAAGTCTTTTTCAAACCTTTTGTCACACTCTATCGCCCAGGCTGGAATACAGCAGGAAGATTTCAGCTCACTGCAACCTCCGCCTCCCAGGTTCAAGCTATCCTCCTGCCTCAGCCTCCCGATTAGCTGTGACTACAGGTGCTTGCCACCACGCCTGGCTAATTCTTTTATTCTCTGTAGAGATGGGGTTTCACCATGTTGGCCAGGCTGGTCTCGAATTCTTGGCCTCAGGTGATCTGCCTGCCTCGGCCTCCCAGAGTGCTGGGATTCCAGTGACCTGTGCCCTGCTCAGCCTTTTCATTTTCTTACCAGTATCTTGAGCAAACGTTTCTAATTTTGATAAAGTCCAGTTTATCAATTTTGTTCATTTTATTGATTGATTTACAAAAATGGAATCTATAGTATACAGCATGACTTGTTTGTTTGTTTGTAGATGGAGTTTCATTCTTGCCGCCCAGGCTGGAGTGCAGTGGTGCGGTCTTGGCTAACTGCAACCTCTGCCTCCCAGGGTCAAGTAATTCTTCTGTCTCAGCCTCCCGAGTAGCTGGGATTACAGGGGCCTGCCACCACGCCCGGCTAATTTCTGTATTTTTAGTAGAGACGGGGTTTCACCACGTTGGCCAGGCTGGTCTTGAACTCCTGACCTCAGGTGATCCACCTGCCTCAGCCTCTCAAAGTGTGGGATTACAGGTGTGAGCCACTGGGCCTGGCCCATCATGATGTTTCGATACATTGTGGAACGGTTGAATCAAGCAAATTCACTTGTGCATTACTTCACATTCTTAGCATTTTTTTGTGATGAAAACACAAAATTGATTTTTAGAAATCTTCAACTGTACATTGTTATTAATCAGAGTCACCCTGAGGTACATAGATCTCTTAAACTTTTTTTTGTCTCAATTTTTTCCTGTGTGATTTGTGTCTCGTCTAAGAAATATTTGCCTAACCTGAGGTTGTGAAGGTATTCATGTGTTTTTCCCCTAGTAGTTCTATCATTGCGTTGTAACCATTTTTTTTTCTTTTTTCTTTTTGAGACAGGATCTCACTCTGACACTCAGGCTGGAGTGCAGTGGGGTGATCTTGGCTCACTGCAGCCTAACTTCGCAGACTAAAGTGATACAGGCATGCACTACCACACCTGGTTAATTTTTATATTTTTGGTAGAGACAGTGTTTCTTTATGCTGCCCAGACTGGTCTTGAACTCTAAGCTCAAGTGATCCTCCTGCCTCAGCCTCCCGAAGCGCTGAAATTATAGGCTTGAGCCACCGTGCCTGGCCTATCTTTGTAACTTTTGTGTTTAGGTCCACAGAAAGTTTTGAGCAAAGAACTTCCATGATCGGACTTACACAGATGCCCCTGGCATCCCTCTGCTGTGCTGAGCCTGTGGCAGGCCCGAAGGCAGACTTCAGGACACCGGTCAGGAGACCTTTCCACCCGTCCGGGCTTGGACCAGCCTGGGCAGAGTACAGCTGGGAGTAGAGGGCACATCTTGGAAATGTTTATCAGCCAGTTTTCTGGTGTAAGTCCTTCCTCCCTCCTTGCTGAATAATCATCAACTTTATGAAGTTATTTCCTTTCTCTGAAGACTCAAGTGCTTGCGGCTTCACATGAGGCCATGTGTACGTACACAATTGTCTTGAGCCTTGAGCAATGTTTGCTATGTATTTTAACTTTTCACTGTTTTAAAGGAAATAGCTGGTTTTAAGTTTTAATCCACAGACTGTCATTCTTCAGGGATGGCAGCCCCAAACACAACATGACAACTCATCTACTCACCCATGAAAGATTAAAAAATGGATCCCAACGTATTTCATCTTATGCTCTGCGTCACTTCTGCTCGGACTCATAAATCCACGTCTCTTTGCTTTGGCCACTTCAACTCATATCCAATCCTTTCTTTAATTCATGATTTATCGCTGTAAGGTAGCTCTTTTGCCAGATTTATAAACTCACTGTTCTTCATATAATACCTACTTTGTACACTAGGCAACAAGACAGTTAATTTATTGTCTATGACTTGTTACCTTGAAAAATGACATCAATGCAAAGTGATTGCCTTTTAGCCTCTGTAGCCAATAAACTCATCTTATTTTTTTTTGGAGAGGATGATGTGAGGTCATAGGATCATATATATAATCAGTGAGCAGAATGAGAAGGAGCGAGTTGAAAGCTCTCTACAACAGAAGCCAAGAAGGAAGACGTCCATCTCGTAGCAATCATGTATAAGCTGGCCTCCTGCTGTTTGCTTTTCATAGGATTCTTAAATCCTCTCTTATCTCTTCCTCTCCTTGACTCCGGGGAAGTATCCCTTCAACTCTCAGGTAAGAATTTTTTTTTTTCCCTTATATTAGTCTTGAAAGAGCCTTTACCAGTCTTAAATTCAATGTTAGAGATAAGAATGGGATTCCTGTTCAAAGGAGTCTTGAGTCTTGTTCTATCAATAGTCCCAGCTTTGAAAAGAATATTAAAGGATCCTTACAGCACATTTTAGATGTAGTAATGGATACAGTTGTTTTTTTTTTCTCTCTCTACAATGTAAAAGGAGAAGAGGAGAATTGCTTGTTTCATGTTACCTCTGTAGTTGAAACTCTTGTTTTGGGCGATATATATATTTTTCCAATTTTAAAAATTGCACCAAATTTAAAACATCATTACTTTTAGTTTTTACTTTAAACAAATTGGTTGAATGTAGCACTGGTTGTTCTAATTGCAGATTAATAATGGATTTGTTTCACCTTATGTTTAAAAAATCTGATATGTGTTCTATGAAACAAAAATGTTTACTAAAATTTTTTTAAATGACAAACTGGGGAGCTAGGGAGTTCACAGCCTTCCGAGTACATTGATCATTTCCTTTTGATTTATGTTAATTCAGTTTAAGTCTAAGTTGAGTTAAAGAAATACATATCAGTCAGGTAGGTTCTCATTTTGCCATTATCTTTCCATTTAGTTTAAGAAATGAGAAGGCTAATGCTTGGGGATTAGGTTCCATCAAAAACTTAACTAGATTTAATCTTATCTTTAATCTTGAATACTTCCAGGCTTTTTTTAAATAAAGAAAAAAAAATCCTCTTCTAAGCCAAGGATTTTACAGTTTCTAGTCTCTAAAAGTTCATCCCAAGCAGCTTTCTGATGATCGTCAAGCACTGTCATCAGGCGCTGTCAACCAACTTCCCGAGTCACTGAGATGATCACTGACTGTTCTCTTAACAGTTAAACACAGGCATTAACTTTACTGAATCTCTCTTTACAAAGAAACAGCACACATCTCAAGATGAAATAAAAAAAGGAAATACTCAGTTACTACTGTCATCTTAAAAACTGTACAAATAATTTAAGAAACTTAGCTGAAATGAGTGTAGCATCTCACACAAATTCGAAACAAGTGGCAGCTTATCTCAGAATTTGTTCTCATTGATTTCTCCAGAAATGAGCTTTCCTGTCAGCATTTATAGATGATCAAATTTTATAGATTTTTATTAACAGTCTTCAGAAGTGTTGTGAATGTGCTCAGATGCCTTTATGATCTGCTCACTGCCCTCCAATCAAGGTTGCAGCTATTTGTAAGCCTGCGGCATGCCGGTGCCACACATGGCCTCCCTCCCACCCTGACTCCCACAGCCTCGAATCGCAACACAGCAGCAGGTCTGCATTTACCACGCCTCACACGCACTTCGTTCAGCACACTCCGGAGCGCCCTTTCACACACCTTAAGCACACTTACCATGCATTCCATATGCCATCTGGTCGACCACATTTCACATAGGAAACGCCACAATCATGTTCCTTACCGACGATTTTGAAGCCGATTCTAAGTATAATAATTGTATTGAAATCCTGAAGTTCAGTAAGAGAAGAGGTGATACCATCCTACTGGCTTTACAGGAAGGTCGTAAACAATCTTCTTTTTCCTCTCCAATTTCACCACCCAAATATCTAAAAGCAAAAAGGCAGTAGGCAGCAGTAGTTAAGCAGAAATGAGGGAAAGTCAGACGTTTTGAACCAAAATGGTTTTGAGAGAGGCTGTGGCTCAGCCCTCAGCTCTTACTCAAGGCAATCGAGGGGCTTGGCGCATCACGTGGGCGTCAGATCCACGTCTCCCGGCTTCCCGTTCTGCCGGCTGGCACATGGGCCGGTAGCATTTCCGCCTCTTTTAGAACACCACTGATGACACGTCGTGAACTTAGCGTTGGACGTTTTTCTAGTGTTCATCTCCCTGTCTCTGGTACTCTCCAAAGACACGAGGAACAGACATAACCAACTGGATGAACTGAATTGTTAAGTCTCTGTTTTTACTCTGTAGCACCTCATGAAGATGCGCCGTTAACTTCGGAGGAGCTAGAAAGAGCTTCTCTTCTGCAGATACTGCCAGAGATGCTGCTGGGTGCAGAAAGAGGGGATAGTCTCAGGAAAGCAGGTAAATGCTTCTCATGTTTATAGCATGTCTGATTTAATTGCTACTGAACTTACCGTCTGTCCTCATCTAGAAGAGGTAGAGCCCTATTTTGGAATATAAAGATGAACTATATAAAATAAGTGATTACCGATACTCTCCCCTCCCGGCCTGTGCAACCTTCTTTTCCCCAGCAGCTCCTTGCATGCACCGTGCTCTTTGGTACCTCAGCATTTTGTCTTTCTGTGTGGACTTTTAGTTTTGGGGGGTAGGGGTTGATGGTAATTATTCCAGTTTCCAGTGAGTGCCATTTAAAATCCTAGTTTCCCACTTACTGAAACCTTAATCTTTCTGTACTCCAGTTTCTTAATCTATAATCAGGAATGATTAAGTTTCCACCTCAGAAGGTAACTTGTGAAGAGTCAGTGAGTCAAGGCAAGTAAAATGCTCCTTGAGTCACACAGAAAGTCATTAATCAAATGTCAGCTTATTCCCCTATGGCCACATTCCTCCAAGCATGGACACAAATGCTTAAGAAGTTCTGGAAACAAAATTGAGCCTTTTGCTGGGCGCAGTGGCTCACGCCTGTAATCCCAGCACTTTGGGAGGCCAAGGTGGGAGGATCACTTGAAATCAGGAGTTTAGGACCAGCCTGGCCAACATGGTGAAACCCCATCTCTACTAAAAATATAAGCATCAGGGCCGGGCGCGGTGGCTCACGCCTGTAATCCCAGCACTTTGGGAGGCCGAGGCGGGTGGATCACAAGGTCAGGAGATCGAGACCATCCTGGTGAACACGGTGAAACCCCGTCTCTACTAAAAATACAAAATTAGCTGGGCGTGGTGGCGGGCGCTTGTAGTCCCAGCTTCTCGGGAGGCTGAGGCAGGAGAATGGCGTGAACCCGGGAGGCGCCGAAGCTTGCAGTGAGCCGAGATCCCGCCACTGCACTCCAGCGTGGGCGACAGAGTGAGACTCCGTATCAAAAAAAACAAAAACAAAAACAAAAACAAAAAAAACCCAAACATCAGCCAGGCATGGTAGTGGGCGCCTGTAATGCTAGCCACTAGGGAGGCTGAGGTAGGAGAACTGCTTGAACCCAGGAAGCAGAAGGTTGCAGTGAGCCAAGATCTCACCACTGCACTCCAGTCTGGGCGACAGAGCAAGACTCTGTTCAAAAAAAAAAAAAAAAAAAAAAAAATTGAGCCTTTTAGTAGGCATTGTTTAATACTGTCCATTTGTTGTATGTTTGATGAGCCACTGCACTGTTAAGTTACTGAGGACAATGCAATGACTTTTGTGAACTCCGGATAAGAACAGGTGTGCCTGTCTGCATTCAAGAAAAGGTTGCTGCAATGTGGAAAAAGACCAGAAAGTAGACACAATTTAGTAATATTATTTTGTATATTTTAAAACAAGCATACAAGAGAAACAACAGATCTGACGAACTGGCTTCAAAACTGTTTTTCAGACTCGAGTACCAACATTTTTAACCCAAGAGGAAATTTGAGAAAGGTAAGTGACTCTATTTATGACTTAGGTTTAAAAAGGCGAACATTCTGTACTGATTTTACAGGACTCTGAATTCATGAACTAGAGAAGTGTTCTTGGTGGAAACCACACCTTAAAATAACTGGCCAGCATGGCCAGGCGTGGTGGCTCACGCCTGTGATCCCAGCACTTTGGGAGGCTGAGGCGGGCGGACCACCTGAGGTCAGAAGTTCGAGACTAGCCTGGCCAACATGGTGAAACCCCGTCTCTACTAAAAATACAGAAATTAGCTGGGCTTGGTGGCGCCTGTAATCCCAGCTACTTGGGAGGCTGAGGCAGGAGAATCGCTTGAACCTGGGAGGCAGAGGTTGCAGTGAGCCGAGATAGTGCCGTCACAATCCAGCCTGGATGATAAGAGTGAGACTTCACATCAAAATAATAATAATAATAGGCCAGCATTATTTCAAAGCATTAATTTTTCCGAATTGTGATTGATATAAGATCTGAATGCAACAGGAACCTACCCAGTGCCTGTTTTGGGTAAATCAAGTAAGTTGTGAAAGAATGAAAAAAATAGGTGAGGTCCCTGCTCTCAAGTCTGGCATCCACTTGTGCTCTCATTCGCTATCTAACATGCGGCCCACTGCCAGCAGCACTGGGAGCGCCTGGAAGCGAGTGAGGGATGCAGAATTTTAGGCCCACCTAGGACCTGTGGAAGCAAAATCTGCATCTTAACAAGATCCCCAGGTGATTCACAGGCATGGGAAAGTGTGACGGGCACTGCAAGGTAACACCTAGTGGAAGAAGGCCATGCTCCAGACACTGACATGAACCATGTGCAGGAGGCCGGGCGTGGTGGCTCACGAGTCTGTCATCCCAGCACTGTGGGAGACCGAGGTAGGCGGATCGCTTGAGACCAGGAGTTCAAGACCAGCCTGGGCAACATAGCGAAACCCCGTCTCTACAAAAAATACAAAACTTAGCCGGGCGTGGTGGCGTGCACCTGTAAATCCCAGCTACTCGGGAGGCTGGTGCAGGAGGATCACTTGAACCCGGGAGGTGGAGGTTGCAGTGAAAGACTGAGCCACTTCACTCCAGCCCAGGGAACAGAGCGAGACTCCGTCTCAAAAAAAAAAAAAAAAAAAAAAAAGAAATACAACACAACACAACACAATATAATACACACAATACATACAATACACAGAAGACAATAAATGCATAGAATGTTACTTTTTATTTATGTTTTGAGAGAGGGTCTCACTCTGTTACCCAGGCTGGAGTGCAGTGGCGTGATCTCGGCTCACTGCAACATCCACCTCCCAGGTTCAAGCACTTCTAATGCCTCAGCCTCCCAAGAGTAGCTGGGACTACACGAGCCTGCTACCATACTCAGCTAATTTTTGTAGAGATGGGGTTTCACCATGTTGCCCAGGCTGGTCTCAAACTCCTGGGCTCAAGTGATCTGCCCGCCTCAGCCTCCTCAAGTGCTAGGATTACAGGCGTGAGCCACCCGCCTAGCAACTGACATGATTTAAACAGAAGTCAGTCAATGAGGGTTTAGGAAAATTCAGGACAATCACTGAGCTGAACAGACTGGAAGGACACTCATTAGAGGTGGGGAGGTGGCCACAGGAGCCCCACTGGGCCTGCGACACTCTTGTTACAATTACAATCCAGGGAAAAACACAAATACTTTTAAGAAGTCCAATGTCTTGACTCAAGATTCCTTTTTCTTATAGGACTCTTCATTCATTGGTAACTTACCTGTTTTTTTTGTTTGGATTGTTTCAGTTTCAGGATTTCTCTGGACAAGATCCTGACATTTTACTGAGTCATCTTTTGGCCAGAATCAGGAAACCATATAAGAAACGTGAGACTCCTGATTGCTTCTGGAAATACTGTGTCTGAAGTGAAATGAGCATCTATTAGTCAGCTCAGAAACACCCATCTTAAAACACAAAAAATAATACAATGCTTGATTTGAAAACAGTGTGGAGAAAAACTAGGCAAACTACACCCTGTTCATTATTACCTGGAAAATAAATCCTCTATGTTTTGCACATATGAGTGGTTATTTTCCCTATAAACGTGTCCTGAAAATTTATAATTATTCTTTTCTTCCATTTGCCCTTAGAGAATTCTTTGAAAATTCAGAAGCAAAGCTAATGAATGAACAGAAGCAAACATTAAGAAAAAGTCACGAAAGTTAAACTTGTTTAATGACAAATCATTTAAATAAACTATATTATCTTAGCTATGATGGCCTCTCGACCCTTAAAAAAGACAACATATTACTTAAAAAATAAATCATGGCCAGGCACAGTAGCTCACGCCTGTAATCCTAGCCCTCTGGGAAGCTGAAGTGGGTGGATCACTTGAGACCAGGAGTTTGAGATCATCCTGGGCAACATGACGAAACCCTGTCTCTACCAAAGGTACAAAAATTAGCTGGGCATGGTGGCGGGCGCCTGTAGTCCCAACTCAGGAGGCTGAGGCATGAGAATCGCTTGAACCTTTGGGGCGGAGCTTGCAGTGAGCGGAGATCGCACCACTGCACTCCAGCCTGGGCAACAGAGGAAGACTGTCTAGAACATAAAAAATACAATAAACAAAATAAAATAAATAAAAATAAAACAAAACAAAATAAAAAGAAACCAGTATCTTAGCGTGGAAAAATCTCAAAGTTGCGGGTGTCTGAGATGAAGGGCGGAAGCGTCTGATGCTCGTTGGTTTCTGAAGTTCGTGGGGGAAGCCCATGCGCTGAGATCCTTTCTCTCGGCTGACCAAAGTCCTAACACTTGACGATTTTAATCTTTTAACATTGAAACCTGTATAATCTCAGTTTCTGTGAGCTCAAGGATCACAGTTTCTCACACGGGGAAAAGCACCTTGATGTCTCTTATAGAGAGAAGAAAGCTGAGGCAAGATTTAAGATTGTGGAAGAAAGAGCCTGGCTTACAAATTTTTAAAAACTGTGTAAGTACCGACTTCTATTCCGTGAATACATCTGTATAAATGTGGTTTATATATGTCTAGAAGATACAGTGTGAACTCCTGAGAGTTCTGTGTGGGTCTCACACAGAACCAGGTTTAGGGGAGGCCTGGACGTTTATGAGAAACTCGTTTCCCTCATTGAGCTCTGACATCCCACCATATTCCAGAGGGGTCTGCATCAACCAAACAGCAACACGCAACTGTGTCAATCTTGTCACTGACCATCACAAGTCTCCTAGAGAGTACCGGTCTCAGAGAGTTTACCCTAAAGACATCAAGAACTTGGCCAGGCGTGGTAGCTCACGCCTGTAATCCCAGCACTTTGGGAGGCCGAGGCAGGCAGATCACAAGGTCAGGAGATTGAGACCATCCTGGCTGACACGGTGAAACCCCGTCTCTACTAAAAATACAAAAAAAATTAGCCGGGTGTGGTGGCACGTGCCCTGTAGTCCCAGCTACTCTGGAGGCTGAGGCAGGAGAATGGCGTGAATCTGGGAGGCGGAGCTTGCAGTAAGCCGAGATCGCACCACTGCCCTCCAACCTGGCGAGAGAGCAAGACTCTAAAAAACAAACAAACAAAAAAAACCACACACACGAATAACAAATCTAAGGGAGAGATGTTTTAAACTGCAATGAATGCACAAGTTCAGAAACATGCTAACATTGGGGATAGCTATGATAATACTGTGGCTTGTCTCTCAGTGTTGAAATTAAATCAGTACTAGTTCCCTGGCACAGAAAGTTGACACCATAAAACTTCTGTATCAGAGAGAACTTAAAAGCGGAATTCCACTGTTGAATTCTGAAATCCCTACTCATATTAGTGATATCAGGTGATGATTCATATAGACTGGGGCTCTGCCATCAGGTTTCTAGGGTCAGATTCCTACTCCCAGTGCACACCAGCTATGAGTCTCTGACCCAGTTCTTGACTCCCCCTGCCTTAGTTTATTTCTCTGTAAAATGAGGACAATAACAATGCTTATTTCACAGGGCAGTTGTGAGGATTAAATAATTCATGCCAAGCACTTAGACCAGCACCTGTCAGAGTAGTATACACGCAAAGCATACTGAGCCATTTTTCTTCCTGCTCGTTATTATGATTTTTGTTACAGAAAAGAAAGGTGCAAATGGTCTGAAAGGTGTAAGCTTTAAAAAGCTCTGTTGGCTTCAGGATTTTGTTCCCTATTTTAATTTCTAGATTTTGCTGCCACCAGTTACACAGTCAGATCTTGTACACAGGTTCACCCTACAAAATCTGAGAAATTTTGATAACCGAATTTTATAAATTTGGCATTAGAGTAAGTATTAAAAATATGTACATTGAAGGGAGGATTAACCCATTTATGCCAGAGGTTGCAAAATTTTTTTTTTTTTAATGAAAAATCAGACCTTGGTGATGACCCTGAGCAGTAGCATATAAATAACTCCCACAAGTTTAGTGTTCCAATAATGGAACACTAGGTGTAAATGGGCTAAATAAGCCAATACATTTCGAAGTGCCTGCACCTTCATCCTCCACACAGTAGGTGCTCAGACCCACTGGCTAAGGCAAACACAGAATGTGGCTGAAAAAAGCAAGGTTAACTAATATGAGGGTCCCTCAATAGATCATAAGAAACAGTTCTAAATGATACAGAAAACACATTCAAAGATCTGTTGACGTAGGGCCGGACAATTTCTCGCGTTTTACATGCACAGAGTTTATTTGTTGTTTTTACTTAAAAAGATACCCAATTGAAATATTAATGATTACAAACAAATTCAGAGTTAATTATAAATTCAGTTGAAACAAAATTTCAGTTTGGATTAAATTTACACTGTGAATTATAATGAAGTTTCACTCAATTGCAAAATGATTTCCATTCACACAGCATCTTGTTTTTCATAAATCGTGACCTCTGACCAAAGAAAACACAGCTTTTTGGGTAACATTCATGTAAACACTGAAGCCTATAATATACATTTTTATTACTATTTTCAATAGTCATTAATATAAAAAGTTAACAAATCTGAACAACAAAGTTTAAGCTGGGGAGAGCCCCCTCGGGGGGCGGCGGTCAAGCTGCTGAGCCCCCTGCTCACCGCCAGCAGCAGGTGCAACCTGTGAGTGCGTGAACGCGTCCACCCACAGGAGGAGCGCTCCTCATGCTCTGACAGTTCTGCCACAAGCACCAGTTTCAAATCAAACCTAGTATAACATGTACTCCATAAAATGTGTACTAAGGCAAAGAAATAAGCACATTTGGATAATACAAATATCCAGAAACAATGGAAAAGAAAGGCTTCTATTAGAGAACATAAGGCTTAGCATATATGAATGCACAATGATCCTGAGAGCTACAGATACCATTTTTATTTACATTAGCAAAAACTGTATTACTACAGAAGGTCACTGACAGACAATCTACTGGCTGGTTAATTGTTTCAAATTTGATTCTTTATCAAGCAAAAATATCACACAACCTGATCAACACACAAAGGCTTCAGAAATCACTTAACTATCAAGGTGGAGCAGACTATCAGAGCTATTTATAAAACAGGAATATTTGCATGGAACTGCTTATTAGAAAATTCCAAGAACTGTCAAAGGCAGCATTTGAAAATAGCTCTGACATCTTAAGATGGAATTACCATCCAGAAAACCACTACTTCGAAAGGAAATCTGAGCTACCGGGATGGTCATCATGGATAAAAAGGTCAATTTTCCTAATCATTATCAGGATGCATTTACAAAAACCTGTAAAACTTCAAAGGAGAAAGAAGTATTTTCCTAAAAAAAACCATAAAAAAACCAAAAACCAAAAACAAAAAAGGAAGAAAAAAATAAGTTAGTTTGTTGCAAGTTATATAAAGACAAAAGGTTACTATAACCTTCACTTTCTTCTATTTGGTTTTTCTGATCTGCAGGGGTGTGAATTTCATGTGTCCTTCCAAGTTTAAGAAGGAAGCAGGGACTTCTCTAAAGAGCACCAGAGAGTGAGCTGATTTACCAAGTAAACAATCACACTCACTTCTTAAAAGACACTGTGAATTCTGTAGAATTCACTGTAGACTTCTGAAATCCCTACTCATATTAGTGGTATCAGGAGGTAATTCTCTACTACAAATGCCATAGAAGGCAGTGACTGATGGGGCCTGCAGGGCCCCGTGGGCGAGGACAACTGGGCTGCCTGGATGTTTTCTCCTTTGCAGTCCCCACGACACTTACTCCTGTTCAAGGGCAAACAAAAGACAGTGCCAATCAGACCTCTGGTAGGGCTAGAGTGACCTCTTTTGTGTAAACTGATTGGAAAGAAAGAGTTAACAGTTAGTTTTGGTAAGAATGAACATTTAAACACAAAAGTATATAAGAATGATACTAGCTTTTACATTACTTGTAAAACTTTTCACAATCATTATTTTAAAAACAAAAACACTGAAAAGGGCAACAGCACTGGTTGAGTAAGAAGCTCTTTCAACATTACACATGCAAATGCTAATGGAAACTCTCACAAGAATTGGCCCATGGTAAGCGGATCGATTTTTAAGATAAGGCTTTCAGAATTTCACTGGAAGGTGGGAAATCAACAGGAAAGGGATCTACAAGGATGAAGGCCAAAACTCAACCCCCAAAACCTGCTTATCCCAGATATGCTAATGGACAATATGTGCTAATGTGTTGTGAGAAAACCGGAATGTTTTATCTTAATTATGGAGGGGAACGCCAGGTTGAATGAAGCCTAAATGAATGTACTGCATTCATGGAAACCATTATGAAAAGTACACAATCTATAGGTGGGATTTCTTCAAGCACTCTAAGGGGAAAACGACTTACGTAACAGAACAAAATAAATTAGGCTAAGGTTTGGGGCTCATTCTAGCTCTACTTCTAATTATAATTTACTCTGGGTGACATCTGAAATAAAGATACACATACCTCTTTAGAGGCCATCCAATCTCTTTAGCAGACAATTCAACTACAAAAAGAGCCTAACTGGCCATTTTAATGTATCAGGAACAAAGAGAAGTAAGATTTTGTATACAATGTCTGCTTCAAAAAGATTATGTGTATTAAAAAATCAAGAAGAAAAAATCTTAACATTCAACGATAACTTCATGGTCATTTAAAAGTCCAGGACTTAAAAAGGTCTGTATGTGTAACGTGTCTTAGAAAGGGTATGAAGGCTCATCCTCACAGTCACTCAGCTGCCCTTCTGCCAGAGCCTGACCGCAGGATGTGGCCGCACCATCAGCTGAATCTTCATTTTCGCAAGTGACACAGGCCTCCAAAAAAGAACAAAAGCAGGCGAGTTACTTGATGTCAATGTCACCTGAAGAGTTTTAAAACAGTAAAAAGCTGGTCACACGTTTCTAACTTCCCAACTTATTCAAGTCTGAAAATACTCATTATAGTTCATTCTTTATTACAACTATTTTTATTTTTTTTTGAGACAGAGTCTTGCTGTGTCGCCCAGGCTGGATGGAGTGCAGTGGTGCGATCTTGGCTCACTGCAACCTCCGCCTCCCAGGTTCAAGCGATTCTCCTGCCTCAGCCTCCCAAGTAGCTGGGACTACAAGTGCCCGCCACTACACCCAGCTAATTTTTGTTTTCTAGTAGAGATGGGGTTTCACTATGTTGGCCAGGCTGGTCTTGAACCCCTGACCTCGTGATCCACCAGCCTTGGCCTCCCAAAGTGCTGGGATTACAGGTAGTAGCCACCGTGCCTGGTCTCATTCTTTATTATTAAAAGGCAAATAACAAACTGTTAAATACAGTCATGTGCCACATGACGTTTCAGTCAACAACAGACTGCATATATGATGGTGGTCTTGTAAGATTATCCTACCACGTTTTTTTATGGTATCTTTTCTATGTTTAGATACATAAGTACCACTGTGTTACAACCGCCTACAGCATTCAGGACAGTAACAGCTCTACAGGTTTGTAGCCTAGGATCAAAAGGCTGTCCCATAGAGCCTAGGAGTGATTGTAGCAAGGTACTCCACCGAGGTTTGTGTGAGTACACTCTAGGATGCTTGCACAAAACATCCCCATTACTAAGTGGCACATGGACTGTGCTTTTGTTTAAATTGCTGTGGGCCTCATTTTTCATATACCTGTCTATGTACAACCAGAACAACACTGAAAAAAACAAAGACACTTACAATAACCAGCTCAGCTCCTGCTTTTTGGTAAGACCCTACCCAGCCATTCTTACATGACAGACACTCATTCTTTTCTTTGAAAATGGAGATGGGGAGATTATTCTGAGAAGATGGCGGAGTAGAAGACTAGGACTCTCTCTCCTCACCTAGACAACTCAACTGACAAAATCAGTCCGAGGCAACTATTTGGAACTTGAGTCTATCTGAAGGCCCGCAACTTTCTGGGAAATGCGTAGAGGGTAAGCTGTGGTTGCCTGTGGTCAATTTCAGCTTGAAGCACAGCAGCAACTACCCATCCCTGACCCTGGGCAAGGCATGTATTCCTGGAGCACCTTGCACACAGCTTGTGGGAGTCAGAGTGGGCAATAAGGACCCTGTCTTCCAACAATCAGAAAATACGAATAAACCCTGGGAAAGGGGAGAATCTGGTTTCCAGAATTACTACATTATTAGATTCAAATGTCTAGTTTTCAACCAAAAAAAAAAATCATTAAGGCATACAAAGAAATGCCAAAGTACAGTCCCAGCTTGTCCAACCCCCTGCTGCTCATGGGCCACATGTGGCCTAGGATGGCTTTGAATGTGGCCCAACACAAATTTGTAAACTTTCTTAAAACATTATGAGTTTTTTTTTTTGGTGATTTCTTATTATTTTTTAGCTCATCAACTACTGTTAGTGTTAGTATACTTTATGTGTGGCCCAAGACAATTCTTCTTCTTACAATGTGGCCCAGGGAAGCCAAAAGATTGGACACCCCTGGTATAGCCCATTCAAAGGGAAAACATAAACCAAAAGGAAAAGTCTCTGAGAAAGATCAGATAAAGGAATTGCGAGACAAAGATTTTAAAACCACTGAAAGATGATCAAAGAACTGGTAGGGCACAGTGGCTCATGTCTGTAATCCCAGCACTTTGGAAGGCTGAGGCAGGTGGATGGCTTGAGCCCAGGAGATCAAGACCAGCCTGGGCAACATAGTGAGGTCCCAGCTCTACAAAAAAAAAATTAGTTAGCCATGGTGGTACACACTTGTAGTCCCAACTACTCGAGAGGATCACTTGAGACCAGGAGGTAGATGCTGCAGTGAGCCATGATCATCATGCCACTGCACTCCAGCCTGGGTGACAAAGTAAGATTGTCTTTAAAAAAAAAAAAAAAGAAAATGAAAAAGAAAAAGAAGAAGCTGGGTGTGGTGGCTTATAGCTATAATCGCAGCACCTCGGGTGGCTGAGGCAGGTGGACTGCTTGAGTTCAAGAGTTCAAGACCAGGTTGGGCAACGTGGCAAAATCCCATCTCTACAAAAATTAAAAAATTAGCTGGGCATGGATGGTGTGTGCTAGCTACTTGGGAGGCTGAGGTGGGAGGATTGCTTGAGCCCAGGAGACCGAGGCTGCAGTGAGCCATGATCATGCCACTGCACTCCAGCCTGGGCAACAGAGTGAGACCTTGTCTTAAAAAAAAAAAAAAAAGAAAAAGAAAAAAGAAAAAGATGATGAAAGAATTAAAGAAAGGCATGGAGAAAAATCAAGAAAACAACGTACAAACAATGTAAATATCAATGAAGAGATAGAAAACCTAAAAAGAAGCCAGAAAGAAATTCCGTAAATAAAAAGTACAAAACTGAGAAACTGTCAAGTCTGATGAACAGAAAGAAAAAAGACTGAAGAAAAGTCAACAGACCTGGAGGACATGTGGGAAACCATCAAGTGGACCAACGTAAGCACTACGGGGGCCCCAGAGGAAGAAAAAGAGAAAGAGGCAGAAAGATTATTCAAGAAAATAATGGCTGAAAACTCCCCAGGTTTGATGAAAAACATGAATGTAAACATCCAAGAGGGTAAATGAACTCCAACTAGGATGTACTCAGAACTTGGAGATCCACACTGTAATTAAATACAGTGAAGTCAAAGACAAAGATAATCTTAAAAGCAGCAAGGGAGGGTGGGCGCGGTGGCTCATGTCTATAATCCCAGCACTTTGGGAGGCCGACACAGGCGGATCACGAGGTCAGGAGATCAAGACCATCCTGGCGAACATGGTGAAACCCCGTCTCTACTGAAAATACAAACAAATTAGCCGGGCGTGGTGGCGGGCGCCTGTAGTCCCAGTTTCTAGGGAGGCTGAGGCAGGAGAATGGCGTTAACCGGGAGGCGGCAGAGCTTGCAGTGAGTGGAGATTGTGCCACTGTACTCCAGCCTGGGAGACAGAGCGAGACTCCGTCTCAAAAAAAAAAAAAAAAAAAAGAAAGGCAAGGGAGAAGCAACTCACACATGCAGGAGATTCTCAGTAAGATTATCAGCAGGTATCGGTATCTCACCAGAAACTGTGGAGTTCAGAGGGCAGTGTCCCAGTGTATTCAAAGTACTTAAAGAAAAAAAACTGTCAACTAAGAAATCCTTTGCCTGGCCAAAAGTAAGGGAGAAGTGAAGACATTCCCAGACGAACAAAAGCCAGGGAGTTTGATACCACTAGACCTACCATCCAAGGAATGCTATCAGAAGTCTTGCAGGGTTGAAATGAAAGCACACTGACAATACCCTGAAGCTGTATGAAGAAATAAACATCTCAGCAAAGGTAAGTATTATGATTGTAACAACGATGTGTAATTCCACTTTTTGTTTTCTACATGATTTAAGAAACTAATACATTCAAAGAAAACTAGTAGTCTATAAAATCCAGTATTATTTTAGCTTTGATTTGTAATCCCATATTTTGCTTTCTATATAATTTAATGGATTAATGCATAAAAATAATTATGTCTTTGGAAACACAATGTATAAAAACCTAATTTTATAACTTCAGTAATTGAAAGAAGATGGAGATGGAGCTCTACAGAAGCAGAGTTTTTGTAGGAGGTTATCAAAGTTAAGCTGGTATAAATTCAAATTGGAGTGATATGTTAGAATGCTAAATGTAATCCTCATGGCTATCACAACGAAAATAGTTACACAATATACACAACAGGAAATGAGCAGGGCATTACATTTCACTTCAAAAAACGAACTAAACACAAAATATGACAGTAATGCAGGAAATGAGGGAAAAAAGTCTTTAAGGCACATAGAAAACAAACAGCAAAATGACACAAGTAAGTCCTTCTTCACCCGTAATTACTTTAAATGTAAATGGGCTAAATTCTCCAAAAAAAAAGACAGAGATTGACTGAACAGGTTTTGAAAAGCACTATTCAGATATATGCTGTCTACTCACTTCAGATGTAGACACAAATAGGTTGAAAGTGAAAGGATGTAAAAAGTTACTACATGAAAATAATAACCAAGAGAGTAGGTGTGTCTATAAGTCAGTCACACCAAGACAAATAATGTATGATTTCACTCATACGAGGTGTGCACAGTAGTCAAATTCATATGGCTCTCGCCTGTAATCCCAGCACTTCGGGAGGCTGAGGCAGGTAGATCACTTGAGGTCAGGAGTTTGAGACCAGCCTGGCCAACATGGTGATCTCTACAAAAATTAGATGGGCGTGGTGGTGTGCACCTGCAATTCCAGCTACTCTGGAGGCTGAGGCAGGAGAATGGCTTGAACCTGGGAGGCAGAGGTTGCAGTGAACCAAGATCACGCCACTGCACTCCAGCCTGGGCAAGAGAGCAAGACTTTGTCTCAAAAAAGAAAAAAGAAAAAAGAGAAAAGAGAAAGAAGACCAGTGGTTGCAAAGGGTTGGGAGAAGGAGGAACAGGGAAATTATTGTTTAATGGGTATAGAGTTTCAGTTTTGCAAAATGAAGAAAGTTCTGGAGATGGATGGTGGTGATGGTTGCATAATGTGAAGATATTTAATATTCTTGAATTATATACTTAAAAACAGTTCAGAAGGTAAATTTCATGTTATGTGTATTATACCACAATTAAAAGTGTTAATTTTTAAAAATGGGGGTAGTAGGATTTCATTGTCTTGCTTACTTCATAAGCCTTAATATTTTTTTAAAACACCTAAGTTTACTCTCTTTTTTTAAAGTATTTTTACACACACACACACAAATTATTTATCTTTTTTGAGACTGGCTGGAATGCAGTGGTGAGATCATAGCTCACTGTAGCTTCAGTTTCCCAGGCTCAAGCAATCTTCCTGCCTCAACCTCCTGAGTAGTTCGGACTATAAGTGCACGCCACCACACCTGGCTAATTTTTTGATTTTTATTAGAGACGCATTTGGCTATGTTGCCTAGCGTGGTCTCCAACTGCTGATCCTCTCACCTCGGCCTCCCGAAGTGCTGGGATTATAGACGTGAGCCACTGGACTAGGACTACTTGCTTTTGTTTTTAACTTGACTCTTCAGCCTCCCACATCTTGATACATGTGGGAATAAAGATCTCATTACTAGTACAACCATCACTACCATTACCACAGCTGCCACCAACACTGGTTGGGACCACTGGTAAATCAAAGCTTTACTGTTCAGGCTATTCACAAAAAATCTCATTGAGAAGACCTCATAACAGCAAAAAGACACTTAGGTCCCATTCAAGTTTCTGCTTGGTATGAATACTACCTCAGGTGTGAATCTTACATCTTTTTTTTTTTTTAAACTCTTTTCAAACATGCAGACGTATCTGAAATACGTAACAAATCACCTATCAAATGCAGTCAGTCACACATCAAAGCAGGTGTTTCTACTCTTTATTGTTCCCTAACATTCCAACTGGTAGAAGAAAAAACCACCTGGAGGCAAAAAGACCTGTGTTCAAAATCCAATGAACTGCATGGCCTTGTATTAATTATTTAACATGTGTATACCCTACTTCTTGCTTATTGGTAAAGAGGGAATAATAACTACCGCAGAGGTAAACTGTGTGGATTAACGTTTTCAATGGGATCATGCAAGAGCATGACCTATATTAAAACCACTACCTGGCCAAAATACATGAGTATATGACAGCCATTATTATTGTGCTTACTTGAATGTTGATTTCTTGAGGGACAGTCTGGCTTTGAATCCAATTATACACCTTGGCCAGCTCCTCCTTTTGCCCATGAGAAAACTGGGGCTGCTGTTGCCTCATATTTTCTAACTTTTCTAGGTCTTCTTTTAGTACAACTTCTTTAACCCTGAAAACAAACAAACAGAATCTTAATAGTCCTGAATAAGACACAGGGTTCTTTTCATGTCATGTAAGAACAGCACTTCTTTTTTGGCTGGTAATACACCTTACATTTTCTAATACATGAGGCATACATTAAAAAAAAAAAAAACTAGATCATTTCCTTGTCAAGTTGGTAAAGGCTTTTTTCTTGGTGGAAAATATCTATATGATGTTTAAATGAGGTGTATGGAAGAAAGAGATTTCCCTTAGCTCTTTTCTTTTAGAATGGGGCAAAAAAAATCAAGAGTCTAAAACAAAAAGTTCTTGTACTTGTGTGCCATCTTGCAAAGCACCGACTTTGTTTCCTTGTCTCATGATGTGTAAGATCTGTTTAGTCTGGATCTGAATATAGGTGACACTATCTCTGCCATCCTTATTTTAAGAAATCATTCATCACTTTACTTCAAATGAATAAATTTGAAAATACATTTCTTAAAGAGAATTTATAAAACATTCAATAATTATTTCGTCTTTAAAAACACATTAAGAAACCACAGGCCAGGCGCAGTGGCTCACGCCTGTAATCCCAGCACTTTGGGAGGCTCAGGTGGGCAGATCACCTGAGGCCAGGAGTTCAAGATCAACCTGGCCAACATGAGGAAATCCCATCTCTACTAAAAATACAAAAAACTAGCTGGGTGTGGTGGTGCATACCTGTAATCCCAACTACTTGGGAGGCTGAGGCAGGAGAATCTTGAACCTGGGAGGCAGAGGTTGTAGTGAGCCAAGATGGCACACCATGGCACTCCAGCCTCCAGAGTGAGACTCTGTCACAAACGAACCAACCAACCAACCAACCAATCAACTCCGTCTCTGCTAAAAATACAAAAATTAGCCAGGTGTGGTGGTGCACACCTGTAATCCCAGCTACTAGGGAGGCTGAGGCAGAAGAATCGCTTGAACCCAGGAGGTGGAGGTTGCAGTGAGCCGAGATTGCTAAACTGCACTCCAGCCTGGGTGATAGAGCGAGACTCCGTCTCAAAAAAGAAAAAAAGAAACCACAAAAATAAAAAAAGTGGGTCTTCTAAAGTGCTTTCTTACCTCTCAGGTACCTGATATGTCATGAGAACACACTCAGGTGTCTGCCGTATCATTCTCCAGATGGACTCTTCAGCGACATTAGGAAATGTTTCTTGTTTCTGTACATCCTGAGATTGCTGCCCATTTTGGGAGATTTTAGAATAAACACTACTAGTAAAGTATATACTGCTGTCGCTGCTTCCTGTCAAAAATCAACAACAAATAATTAGAAAAGACCTGTCTGACTGATTTGCCAAACTGGCTCTCATTCTTCAAAGACTCTTGCCTTGGACAGTCCTCCTCCTCAGCCAGCCCAACCATTATTTCCGGGAAAGTTCCTCCTCCCTGTGAACAGCTTCCTGGTTCTTTGGTCTTCCTGAGATCTCTTTTTCCATTCCTAACGAGCTATCACTCTCAAGGTTACATACATTGCCCTTTATCATCACCCATAACTGTTCCATCTCCAAAATCATTAACATCTCAGCTTCACTTTCTCATTGGCTTGTTCAATTATTTCAACTATAAATGTGTTAACAGTGTCTTAGTCTTCCTGTAGTTCCTTCATTATTCAGCCTGGAGTCCTCAGTTCATCATTCAGCAACATACCTTGCAATATCTTAGACTTATTTTTCCCTCTGACTTTTCATAACTGTCAAAATGCCAACTCCGATAAAGATAATTATTGACTTTGTTCTTACCTAAACCCAAGTAGCCAAATACGTAGAGAAAGTCACATACAACAGGGTACAGTGTTTCTACAATAAAAAACTCATCATCACCAACCTCAAATGCACCATTAAAATGCTACAGTTCTCTGGTCATGCACTAACCTACCCCCAGCAATGACTATTTTCAACCTCTCTATTTCCTCCCTCAATCTCACCTATTTTATAAGGAAAAAAGCCATCAGAAAGCAAATTAATCATCTTTATGATACCCAACATACACAATTAATGATATATGTACCCCTCCTCACCTTCCTCCTCTCACAACAGAGAAACTCTTCATCCCAAGGACCATCCCTTTATGGCTGCTATGAAGCCTTATGGATCATTCCTTTCCTATCTTGCATGTGACCCTTCTAGATCCTTCTCACTGACTTTGAAAGAATTAAAAATACCAATTTGTTTAATTTTTTAAAAAAGTATGTAGATAAAAAAGTAATAAAAACATTTTCTTCATTAAAAAATATCTTTAGGTTGGGCATGGTGGCTCACGCCTGTAATCCTGGCACTCTGGGACGCCAAGATGAGAGGATTGCTTGAGGCCAGGAGTTTGAAACCAGCCTGGGCAACATAGTGAGGTTCCATTTCCATAAAAATAAAAAATTAGCTGAGTGTGGTGGTACGTGCCGGTAGTCCCAGCTACTCAGGAGGCTGAGGTTGGAGGATTGCTTGAGTCCAGGAGTTTGAGGCTACAGTGAGCTATGATTGCATCAGTGCACTCTAGCCTGGGTAACAGAGTGAGACCTTGTGTCAAAACAACAACAACAAAACACCCACACAAAACAACTTTAAGAGGTTTTTACTGATTAAAGCAAAAATAGTAACAGTGTTATTGTGGGTTTTTTCACACGTTAAAAATGTATGACAAAAATAGCACAAAAGACAAGGGGGACATGGAAGTACTCTGTCTTAAGGTTCTAATACATAAGGTGATAGAACAGGTATAATATTTGAAGGTAAACTGTGATAAGTAAAAGATGTGCACCGTAAAACCTAAAGCTGGCTGGGCGCGGCGGCTCACACCTGTAATGCCAGCACTTTGGGAGGCCGAGGCGGGCAGATTGCCTGAGGTCAGGAGTTTCAGACTAGCTTGGCCAACGTGGTGAAACCCCATCTCTACTAAAAATACAAAAAAATTAGCCAGACGTGGTGGCGCACGCCTGTAGTACTGGCTACTTGGGAGGCTGAGGCAGAAGAATTGCTTGAACTCGGGAGGTGGAGGGTGCAGTGAGCCGAGACGGCACCACTGCACTCCAGCCTGGGCAACAGAGTCTCAAAGAAAAAAATAAGATAAAATAAAAATTAAAAAACAGTAACTCCTAGAGCAAAAACTTTAAAAAAAAAAAAAAAAAAAAGGTATGCTTGAGAAGCCAATACACAATTAACCCAAAAGGAGGAGGGTAGGAGGAAAAAAAGAAAGGGCAGATGAGACAAACAGAAAATCAGCAGCAAGATGAGAGATTTAACTTAAACCTAACCATATCAACATTCACATTAAAGGTAAACAGTCTAAGCAAGCATTGCAGTTAAAAGGCTGAGATTGTCACATGAATAAAAATACCCAACTATATGGTGGTTACAAGACTTACTTTAAATACAAAGACACAGATTAGTTAAAAGTAAAAAGATGGAAAAAATTTACCATGTAAACGCTAATCAAAATAAAGCTGGACTGGATACACTGATACCAGACAAAGCAGACTTCAAAGCAAGATATATTTCAGGATAAAGAGAGCAATTCATCAGAGGATATAATAACCTTAAGTGCATATGCACCTAATAAAAGAGCTTCAAAATACATAAAGCAAAAACTCACTGCACTATAAGAAAAAATAGAGAAATTCACATTTATAGCTGGACATGTAAGAGCTGTATCATAATAACTTATAAAACGGATAGAAAATCATAACAGAGAAAGTTGGATCAACGTTATCAACCAACTTGATCTAATTTACAATTATAGAACACATGACTCAACAACAGCAGAAAGCATATTCTTTTCAAATGCACATGAAACATTTATCAAGATGGACCAAATTCCAGATCATTACACAATGTCTCGGTAAATTTAAAAAATACAAAACAAAGTTCTCTGACTGCATTTAAATTAGAAATAAAATAAAAATATCTAAAAAAAAATCTCCAAATATTAGGAAATTAAGCCTTTCTAAATAACTGAAAGATCAAATAAGAAAATACAAGTGAAATTAGAAATATTTTAGACTGGCCAGGCACAGTGGCATATGCCTGCAGTTCCAGCTACTCAGGAAGCTGAGGCCACAGGATTGTTAAGCCCAGGAGTTTGAGGGTGCAGTGAGCTGGGATCATGCCACTGCACTCTAGCCTGGGCAACAGAGTGAGACCTTGGTTCAAAAGGTCTTGGTTCAAAAAAAAAATTGAAGCTGCATGAAAATAAAAATACAACATACCAAAATTTGAGGGATGCAATGGTTAGAGTACTCAATAGCATTAAATGTTTATATTGGGGGGAAAAAATCTCAATTCAAAGATCTAACAAGCTTCTACCTTAAGAAATAAGAAAAAAACAAATAAAAATCCAAAGTAAAGAGAAAAGAAGTAATAAAAATTAGAGCATAGGCTGGACGCAGTGGCTCACGCCTGTAATCCCAGCACTTTGGAAGGCCAAGGCGGGCGAATCATGAGATCAGGAGTTCAAGACCAGCCTGGCCAACGTGGTGAAACCCTGTCTCTACTAAAAATAAAAAAAATCAGCCGGGTGTGGTGGCAGGCGCCTGTAATCCCAGCTACTCTGGAGGCTAAGGCAGGAGAATCGCTTGATCCCAGGAGGTGGAGGTTGCAGTGAGCCGAGATCATGCCACTGCACTCCAGCCTGGGCGACAGTAGAAGACTCCGTCTCAGGAAAAAAAAAAAAAAAAGACCATAAATCAATAAAATAAAAAAGCAAAAAAACAATAGGCAAAAAAACCCCAATGAGATCAAAAGTTCTTTGAAAAGTTATTAAAATTGATAAACATACAGTCAGATTGAACAGGAAAAATATTAATACCAGCAATAAGAGGGGTACATTACTATAAAACCTATAGACATTACAAGGAAAAGGGAATATTTAAAACTTTATGCCAATACATTCAACAAATTAGATAAAACAGATACATTTCTTAAAAGATACAAATTACCAAAGATCACTAAGAAACTGATAAACTGATTAGACCCATATCTATTAAAGAATTTAAATTTGTTGTTAAAATCCTTCTCACCAAGAAAACTCCAGGCCCAGAAAGATTCACAGGTAAATTCCACCAAACATACAAAGAAGAAATAATACCAGTTCAGCACAAACTCTTCCAGAAAACAGAATAGCAAAGAATAGTTCCTAGCTCATTTTTTGAAGCTAGAATTACTCTGATACCAAAACCAGACAAAGACATTACAAGTAAAGAAAGCGAATGGACCAATATTCTGCACAGAGATGCAATAATGTGTAACAAAACATTAGGAAGATAATCCAACAATACACAAAGAAGGATAAAAGAGCATGACCAAATGCAAGGTTAATTTACTATCAGAAAACTGATGTAATTCACCATATTAATAGAATAAGGGAAGAAAACCACATGATTATCTCAACAGATGCAGAAAAGGCAACTCAGCAGACTAGCAGCAACAGAAGGGAACTTCCTCAATCTGATAAGGGCATTCAAGGAAAACTTACGTTTAACATCATACTTAATGGTAAAACACTGAGTGCTTTTCCCTTAAGACTGTGAACCAGGGAAGTATCTATTTTCCTATTTCTATTAACACTTCACTGTGGGTCCTAGCCAGTTCAACGAGGCAAGACAAATAAATAAAGACATACAGATGGAAAAAAAGAAGTAAGATTATATTTGTAGATAATAAAGACTATGTAGAAAAGTCTTGCAGAATCTACAAAAGAGCTACTAAAACTAATAAATGAGTTTAGCAAGACTGCAGAATACGAGTTAAAAACACACAATTTGATTACATTTCTACATGCTAACAACAAACAACTGCAAATTGAAAATTTTAAAAGCCATTTACAGTAGCATCAACAATTATAAAATCCTTAGAGACAAATTTAGCAAAACATGTGTAAGAGTTGTAGGCTGAAAACTATAAAACACGGCTGAGAAGAATTAAAGACCTACATAGAGAAATTGTTGTACTTGTGGATCAAAATACTCAATATCATTAGGAAGATAATTATTCACAAATTGATCATCTATAGATTCAACACAATTTCAATCAAAACACCAGAAGACTTTTTTGTAGAAACTGAGAAATGGAATCTATAATTTTTATGGACAAAGGACCTAGAATATTCAAAATCATTTTGAAAAAAAGAATTAAGTTGAAGGACTTACTTCACCAGACTTTAACACTTACTTGAAAGTTACATTACTCAAGAGTGTGGTACTGGCCTAAAGCTAGCCACACAGATCAGTGGAACAGAAGAGTCCAGAAATAGACCCACACATATATGGTCAAGTTATTTTCAACGAAGTCGTCATGTCAATTTAATGGGGAAAAGATTAATCCTTTGAACAAACAGGGCAGGAACAATTAGATATCCCAACGTAAAGAAAGTATATTGACCCTTCCTCATACCATACACAAAAATTAACTCAAAATGGATTACAGATCTAAGCTGTAACTGCTATTAAGGGTGCGTCTCAACAGCATCATGTTAACTGAAAGAATCCTAATACGAAAGATGTCATGCTGTCTGATTCTATACGTAAATCATAGGAAAAGCAAAACTAAAGTGACAGCAAACCAGTGGCTGCCAGGAGACCAAGGGTCAGGGCAGAGATGGACTGGTGAGGGTCACAGAACTTTTTGGGGTGACAGAAATGTTCTATATGGTGATTGTGTTTGTGCTTACATGAAAGTACATATCTGTCAGAATTCTGGTTTGTACCCCTAAAATTGGTGAATTTTATTGTGCATAAATATACCCCAATATACCTGACAAGAAAAAAGGAAAAAGAAAGAAACCCTGTACTTCCACATCAGTGCCTGGGGTACACAGTGAGAGCTTATCACATAGTGAATGCCTGGCAATGGAGTTTGAAACATTAGTTGTCCTGATCCACTACCTGATGCTGCAGAACCAGTTCCGGACAGAGATTCGCAGGGAGGTGACCCCGTGGACAGAACGCTGGCAGTAGGATAGGATGGAGTCCCGCTGGGAGGCGACCCCATGGACAGTGTGCCGGCAGTAGGATGGGATGGATTCTCCCTGGGAGGTGACCCCATGGACAGTGCACCGGTAGTGGCAGGACTGCTCTCACTGCTACTGTTGCCTGCAACACACTGCTAGAAAGTAAGGGCAATGAAAAGACACTTTAATCTTCTTATCACAAAATACAGTAGAGTCCTCCTTTATTCATGGTTTTGCTTTCTGTAGTTTGTTACCTGTGGTCAACTGAGGTCCAAAAATAGTAAATGGAAAATTCCAGAAATAAACAGTTCATAAGTTTAAAATTGTGATCCATTCTGGTGGTGTCATAACATTTTGAGCTGTCTCATTGTTTCCAGCCTGTGATAGGAATCATCCCTTTATTTCGTGCCTCCACACTGTATGTGCTACCCACTTGTTAGTCACTCAGTAGCCGTCTTGGCTGTCAGATCTACTGTGGTGGTATTGTAGCGCTTGTGTTCAAGTAACACGTATTTTACATAATAATGGCCCCAAAGTGCAAAAGGAGTGATGCCAGCAATTGGGATATGCCAAAGAGAAGTCATAAAGTGCTTCATTTAAGTGAAAAGGTGAAAATTCTCAAGAAGGAAAGGAAAAACCCATGTGCTCAGGAGTGCTACAATTTTAGGCAAGAATGAATCTTCTACCCGTGAAACTGTGATGAGTCCATTTTATAACTGTTCTATGTTATTAGTTACTGCTGTTAATCTCTTACTG
Source organism: Mandrillus leucophaeus (assembly GCF_000951045.1). Lineage (NCBI taxonomy): Eukaryota > Metazoa > Chordata > Mammalia > Primates > Cercopithecidae > Mandrillus > Mandrillus leucophaeus. The sequence continues at coordinate 2,486,773 of NW_012098654.1, read as the reverse complement.
TTCTTAATTGATAAATTAAACTTTACCATAGGTATGTACAGTGTGTATAGGAAAAAACATACTGTATACACGGTTCAGAACTCTTCAGTTTCCAGCATCCACCAGGGGTTTGAAACATATCCCCTGGGTAAGAGAGACTACTGTAACTGGAAGATCTTCAACTTCATATGTTAAATAGAACAAAATTTACATATATAACTAAGAAGTAAAAACTTTCCAGCCTATCCCTAAGAAGTTCCATTGTAAGTAATATTAAGGCACTACTACTTTCTCAGTACCTGCTACATGCCAGGCACCACACAAGTAGTTTTTTTGTCACTCAGCAAATACATACCAAACATTTTATACGTTCTAGGCACTGTGTCAAACACGAGGAATATAATAATGAACAAAACAAAGTTCCAGCTCTCTGGGAGCACCCTCTGCATAGGGATAGGTACTATATAAATACATCATTTAGCCCTCAGAGTAAGTTATGAGGAATTCATCTTTCCATTTTCCTAATAAGGAAACAGAGGCAAAGAAAGGTTAAATAACTTGTCTAAGTGAATCTACCTAACTAGTGACCAAGCTGGGATTTGAATCTATGTCTTAATCCGTAGCCCAGGCTTTACTCACTGTAATATACTGCCTTGCCTTAGATTTTTAGCAAGCACATTAATACCAGGTTTTCAAAAGTGAGCATATTTTCTTGATTTGTATCACTAGATTTTGAGTATCTGTTAAAGAGGGGTATAATACCTTGAAGGGAAGGTCAAAGAATCTGTGTAAATATTCACACTTGCCTTGGATTCTATACCTAAATATAGCAACATCAGATTCCAAAGGTTAAACTGCTAAATAAACCTGAGAATGGCTTTTTAGGTAAAGGGAGGAAAAACTAAAGGAAGTAGACCAAAAAAGCTTTTGATTTTGAAAAAATAACATGTTTAAGTGTGAAACTATAAACTGTCTACTCTACTGATAATAAATAAAGTAGCTCCTAACCCTTCATACACACCTGTTGTCCTGCGACTATGCATGAAGAAGTACAATCCTTAAACTGTCAACATGGCTTATTTCTATCTCACCAGACCATAACCCCGGTTGTAAGTAAACAAATACATATTATAGGCAATGAACACTTAAGCGTAATACCTGGATCGAATTTTAAAGAGTGGAGAGAATCCAGTTCACATGAAAACTTAAAAGCACTTTGGAAAAAACCTCACAAAGTATCTAAGAAACTAGAATATAGATGATTCTTTCGTGTCTACTTTCCAAACAGAGCCAGGCAGATGTGTTTCGTGTTTACACACAGTTAGGCTGACAGGCTCGCTCACAGCAGCCATGCGGATTACCTACTGAGGATGTCTGCGCTGAGTCCCAACGCGACCACCTTAACTTTAGTAAGATATTCACTTTCTCACTTGAGCACTGAAAATGAGCATCACTTACATACTCAGCTTGTGGGCACGTGTTCCTTCTCATCTGATCTGGAGATTCAGAGCGTCTGGGCATCTCTTCCTGAAGTAAGTTTAACTGCAAGGGTGAGCTGCTCCTCGAAGTAATGAACGGGTGCCCCTCGCTTTGTGCCTCCCACTTTTCCTCCTCTCTCCTTTGGTTGGTTACTGAAGCAGGTGGGTCCAGGGTTGGAGTCATTGCTGACATCGAGGGTGATATCGCAGAAGAGGCTGTCGCCCCCAGGAATGGACATGGAAAGAACGATGGTGACAACAGAGGGCAGACAGGGGGGTCAGGCAGGAAAACGGTCATAAAAGTATCCAAGTAAGGAGAAGGGAAAGCTGGGTAAGGCTGCAGGTCCTTGGACAATGGCGGCCCATGCAGGCCTTCCGGTACAGTTCCGGGGGCTGCGTATTCTCTTCCGGGACAGGTCGCAGCTGGGAGGGGAAAAGCTGGGACGAGGTAAGGGGCCTGGCTGGGCACCATGGCAGCAGGTGGGAAGGTTGGGCCCAAGGTGTGCGGAGAGGAGGCCGTGGAGGGGCAGCAGGGCTGTGCGTTTTGACGCACTCCCCTGTGGGGACCAGAGCCCGCGTTCGAGCTGCTGGTGTCCGGTGGCTCTGGCAGCTTCTTCCGTTTGTGCTTCCCTTTCCTGCAGCCGGCCAACTGCGTCTGCTTGGAAGTATAATCTCCTGGAAGGATAAAGATAGAGGCAAATTATGGAAAATTAAACCCAAAAAGAAGAAAAGGATGCCACTTACTGGTAGTTATAAGTAGCTGACAATGAATGTGCATTTGCCAATACTACCAGAATGGCAAAAAGTGGCTCTAAAAACATGAACAAAATTCCGGATAAAAACAGTTGCTATCAAATAAACTTATTTCAGCATCTCTCAATCAGTTTCTCACAAAAAAAGTTTCCCAGATCTAGGATCTAAGAAAGAACCTACATAAATTGTTGATGTAAATAGATTGTTTTAGCATCTTTCCATCAGCTTCTTACAAGTGAAACTCCTATTGTTTACTCCTTATCTCCTAGTCCTTAGATATAGTTTGTAACATCTACATAGATTAATGGCATTTATTTTTAAAAACTTATGTACCTTGAAAATATGAATATTTAGCTTTGCTTCTGCTTTCTTGCTGAAGATAGGAGCTGTAGGGGGATGACAGGATCTTTTCTCGGAATTTATCAACATAATTCTGTTCTTCCTTCTGGGTGTGGGCTGACAGAACAGCCGCTGTGAGCCCCACATGTTTAAATTCTTCTGAGGTCAAAGGGGCTGGCTGCATGTTCAGAGTCCAGGGCTCACAGACGAGGGTGGCATCCCTGGCTGAGGTGGAAGAAGACATACTTAATTTTAATTCCTATCAATTACTTGTATTTATTTATTTTACTTTGTTAACTGCCTTTCAATACATTTTTACAAACATTAATTGCTGGAATACAAAAAATCATTAGTCTAGCATAAAAATTCTTGATTTTCTGTATATTCTTTGCACAAATACACATCTTACAGTTGTAATAATCAATATGTACACATTTATTTAAATCTTGCTTTTATTGTAAACACTTTTCTCCCTGAATTCTTCAAAATTTCTTTTTATCTTTATCTTTTAAATAGGCAATCCTGTGGTTCAAAAATCAGCAAGTATTAATAAAGACATGTAGTAGTACATTCTCCTCACCCCTGTCCATGCTCTGTCTAGTTCTCATTTGTTTCCCCTGCAGAAGACCATTCCGCTGGAGTGCAGTGGCGCCATCTTGCCTCACTGCAACCTCTGCCTCCCAGGTTCAAGTGATTCTGCCTCAGACTCCTGAGTAGCTGGGACTACAGGTGTGCGCCACATCACACCTGGTTAAGTTTTGTTTTTATTTTATCTTATTTTATTTTATTTGAGATGGAGTTTTGCTCTTGTTGCCCAGGCCAGAATGCAATGGCACAATCTCGGCTCACTGCAACCTCTGCTTCTTGAGTTCAAGCGATTCTCCTGCTTCAGCCTCCCAAGTAGCTGGGATTACAGGCATGTGCCACCACGTCCGGCTAATTTTATATTTTTAGTAGAGACGGGGTTTCACCATGTTGGCCAGGCTGGTCTCGAACTCTTGACTTCAGGTGATCCACCTGCCTCGGCCTCTCAAAGTGCTGGGATTACAGGCATGAGCCACTACACCTGGCCCTTTCAATTTATTATGTATGAATAAGCATGAATATAGATTATCTTCCTCCGTGACCCCATCTTTACCCAAAGGCACATATGTACATTAGCCATCAACGCACCTTTTTCACTTTACCATATCCCTTGGAGAACTTTATCAATGGCTGAACAGTTGTCTCATACTTTTACACTGCTGCGGAGTTCCATTTTATATGCATAGCACAGTTTACTAAAGTGAACATCTATGGATGGATTTTGGGTTGCCTCTTTTTATCTGTTTATCTATTTATTATTGATATATAATAGTTGTACATTAAAATTTATTTTATTGATACAGAATAGTGATATGTATTTTTGGGTTGCTTGTAAAAAATTACTTCTATGAACAAAAGATTTTGTGGTGGACATTGTCGAGGGCTCCCCCAACATCCATTCCGGCTTGCCCCTGTGGTGCAGTATCCAGGTGGTTTCGGTGGGTGTGGCCCCACTCTGCATCCAGAAGTGGCCTGTGACTAAATCAACACCACAGGGGGCTTTGCTTCTGGCCAAGTTGGAATAACAGGGACCAAACTTACCCTCCTGTTTGAGATGAAAAAAAAAAAAAGGCCTAAATATACAAAACAATAGGTTTCAGACACTGAAGGGAAGTGACCCTGGAGGATAAGAAACAAGGGAGGTGAGCCCGAGGACTGCCCCAGCGTGCAGCCTAGAGGACTTCCAAGGATTCACCAGGGCATTCATGGGAGGAAAACACCACGAGAGGATTAGCAGGAACAAGAGCTGAAACTCACACAAGCTGCAGAACAGCAGCGGTTCCGCAGCGGTTCCCATCCGCCAGACTAGAGACTCTCCTAACTCCTGAGGCATCACGAGGAGCACTCAGGAAGGTCTCGCCTTGGTAGCAGAGGAAAAACAGGCCTCGACTACACACTATTGGTCCTGCCTAGCAAATTTAAAAAGCAAAGCCTGAAAGGATCAATCTGTTTCCAGGTAACTTCACTGGGACCCAGAATAAAGATCAAGAATATTTACAGGAATACAAATATATTTGGTACCCATTCACAATATCTGGCATCCAATTAAAAAGAATCACCAGGCATGCAAAGCAGCAGGAAAATACAACCCTGTAATAAGGAAAAAAGGCACTGAGAAACTGAGTCTACAATTTATACAGACAAAAGACCTAACAGTCAAAGCAATCTTGAAAAAGAATAAAGCTGAAGGATTTAAACTACCTGATTTCAAGACTTACTGTACAGCTACATGAACCAAGACCCCTCTCTACTGGTATAAGGGGTTTATCAATTTTGTTCATCTTTTCAAAGAACCAACTTTTAGCTTTAATTTTCTCTACTGTCTGTTTTCTATTTTGTCGATTTTTGCTTTTGTCTTTTATTATTTCCTTCATTCTATCTTGGACTTACATCACTCTTCTTTTGCTAACTTTTTAAACTGTAACTTTAGATCACTGATTTGAGACATTTCTTCTCTAACAGCATTTTTAAAGCTATCGATCTTACAAGCCCCGTTTTTAGCTGCATCTCATACATTTTAGTATGCTATACTTTCAGTATCATTGATTTGGAAATATTTTCTAATTCTCTTTATGATTTCATTTTTGAATCACAGATTTACAAATGTGTTGTTCGATTTATAAACTTTTGGGTTGCGACACCTTATTACTTATTTTTAATTTAATTCACTAGCCAGAGAACACAGTTTACATACCATCAATCCTTTTAAATCTGAGACATAGTACAGTCCGACATGTCGTATTTCTCAGTGAACATACTGTGTGTACTTGAAAAGGCTGTGGATTATGCAGTCACTGGGCCTCACATTCTCTAAGTATCAATTAGATCAAGGTGGTTGATAGTGTTGTATAGATCATATGTTTCTTATTTTTTCTGTATGTTTTTATCAATTACAGAGAGGAAGTGTACAATTTTCCAAATATAATTATGGAAAATCTATTTGCATATTTTTGCTTCATAGCTTTCAAAGCTCTGTTATTAGTGAATATACATTTATGACTGCTATGTCTTTCCTGAGGAATTGACCGCCTTGTCATTATGAAATGATGTCCTGGAATCTATTTTACATGTATTAATAAGTCACTGCAGCCTTCTGATGTTTACTGTTTCACTTGTGCATCTTTTTCCATTCATTTACTTTCAATCCATTTGTGAATTTCATTTGTACTTTGTAGAGAGCATGTAGTTAGGTCTTGAGTTTTTAAAATCTGTTTTGAGAATTTTTGCCTTTTATGTATTTACTTATTTTTAGAGACAGGATCTTGCTCTGTCACTCAGGCTGGAGTACAGTAATGTGATCAGAGTTCACTGTAGCAATGAACCCAAGACGGGCTCAAGCTGGGCTCAACTGATCCTCCTGCCTCAGCCTCCCAAGTAGCTGGGATTACAGGTGTGGGTCACCACACCTGGCTAGTTTAAAAATTTTTTGTAGAGATGGGGTTTCACTGTATTGCCCAGGCTGGTCTCAAACTCCTGGCCTCAAACAATCTTACCTGCTCGGCCTCGTGAGTCCCTGGGATTACAGGTGTGAACCACTATTCTTGGCCCAATTTTTGCCTTTTAATTGAAGTGTTGAATCAATTTTATGTCATCATTGACATAGCTGGATACAGAGTTATTATCTTATTATTTGGTTTGTTCTGTTTCTTTTTTGTTAATCTTTTCCTCCTTTCCTGCTCTTCTTTTGGATTGAGTATACTTTAAAATTTCATTTTATTGATTGGCTTAGCCATTGTATCTCATATCCCATCTTTTAAAAAATTATTTTAGGGCTGGGCGCTGTGGCTCACGCCTGTAATCTCAACACTTTGGGAGGCTGAGGTGGGCAGATCACCTGAGGTCAGGAGTTCAAGACCAGCCTGGCCAACATGGTGAAACCCTGTCTCTACTAAAAATACAAAAATTAACTGGGTGTGGTGGCAGGCATCTGTAATCCCAGCTATTCGCGAGGCTGAGGCAGGAGAATCACTTGAATCCAGGAGGCGGAGGCTGCAGTGAGCCGAGATCATGCCATTGCATTCCAGCCTGGGCAACAGAGTGAGACTCGTTCTCACAAATAAAATAAAATAAAATAAAAATTAATTTTTTGTAGACAGAGTCTCACTATGTTGCCCAAGCTGGTCTCAAACTCCTGCATTTAAGCAATCTTCCTGTCTTGGCCTCCCAAAATGCTGGGGTTACAGGCATGAGCCTCTGTGCCTGGCCTACATTCCATCTTAATTAGACCCTGCTTTAGGTTCAAAATATCTGTAATGGCAACGACTCCTAGAGACTAATGGTCAATACTTGATTCCCTACTCTACTACTCATGGGCTGTGTGATATTGGGCAAGTTAAGTTACTTCGCCTATTTGTGGCTTCATTGTCCACATATGAAATGAAGATATTAACTTGCAAGGAAATGCACTTGTGACCATGGTCCTCAGACACGACTCATTTAAGTCAGGATGCAAACTGAGGGAATGAACATGAACTTTTCAGAAAGCAAAAGACATAGAGATATGTTTTAAGGAACATCTGGGCTCTGATTCCGCTTTTTCTCCATGGAATAAAGATGTGGCCCTGTAAATGTTGAGGATGATTCAAGATCAGGAGAAACTAATACCAGTAAAAATTTCCTGAGCATATGGATTTTAGTATAAATTCATTAAAAATGGTAATATAAGAGCAGAGTATAGAAAGCAGAGTGGCAGAATTAAAAAAAGAGCTTTTCATATTGGGTGATACCCTCCCTTCCTGCATGGGCTGTATTATGAACAGCTACATGCCCATACAGGAATACAAAATATTAAAAGCCACACTAAAAAATGTGCATATGCTCCTCTGTGGAAGGGCTAGCTCAGTTCCAGTGAAACTCTACTTTTGACTAATTAGAAACGTAATGCTCTCTGGTCTTTCCCCACCAATCCACAGATCTCCTGTCAGTACCATGCTCTCCATCTCACAGGTTGTTGGAAAGATTTAATGAGATCATCCCAATGAAGAACTAAGAGCAGAGAGTGGCACAAAGAAATGGCTCGACACATGTTAGCTGATAGGCCACTGAAGACTAGCAAAGATAAAGCACAGATCATGTGAAAACCCAATTTAACATATTTGTCACCATTCTTTCATCTACCCAAATTGTTATTAGTGATGAAAATGTCAAAAGGACAGGTGGCAATAAGGAGGAATAAAAAGAAGACAGTAGAATAATTACCAAGTAATTATGGTGTTAAATGAAGACTTTTAAAGAACTCTATTCATTGCTATCACACCAATACAAAAATCTGAACGCATGTGTGACTGAGCTCATCACAACTTACAGGATGGTGAAATGCAGGTGAAAGGAACACATTCTTTAAAAGTCAGCAAGGAAGTAACCTCACACAGTCCCATCTATAATTGCATTAACAATGGCTAACAGTAATTGAGGGCTTACTAATACCTACCTACTAGGTACTGTATTAAGTGCTTTTTATGTGTCAACTGATTTCACTGACAAATAACGTAACTGAGAAATACTGTCCAAAATATGTAACCAACACAAACGTGATGATGTTTCCAGAAATACTTTAACTGAACTAAAGAAAGGAAAAAATATGTGTAGTTTAGAAGTTATAACTGAGCAAATGGCATTCATGACTTTCGTTTTCTCATCACAATGTAGTTAATATTGAGTATATTTTCAAAGTAAGAGGCGAGTGTGGTACCTGTCTCTGGTGGGACGTGGACAATGGTGCTGCTGTAACCGCACTGGCTTATGCCCGACCCCAAGCTCAGCACCGCCGTGGACAGGATCTGTGGAGCTCCTCCTCCTGCGTCTATGGACGGTCCATTTGTTGGCATTTCTGATTTAGGTATGGTTGAGATTTGCAAACCAGCTGGTGGTGTAAGAGAAACTGACAGTGAAAAGAAAAATTCCCAACAAGAAATTTATGTAAAAGACCCAGTTTACAGAAGTTTGTAACCAAGAAATTAAACCTTACTGGCCATAAAGAGGTAATATGAAATCAGAATTTTATGCGTTCAACAAAATAAATATAAGACATTAAAGAGAAACATGAAGGATGTATTTATAGTTCTTTGACTTTAACTCCGAGGGGCATTCTTGTTACCTTGTAAGGCTTGGATATCATCTGCCTTGTGGTTCTGTTTGTCTTCTTCTGAGGAGGAGGAAGTTGTATTTGTACAGGAGATACACTTTCTTTTCAAAGCTGGAATGTTGTAGCTCTTCAGGTATCTGTAACAACATAATTAGGCCCCATATTCTTAGCTGGTTCCCTAACTGTGCCATTTCCCACCTCTTTGCTTTTCTCATGCCACTTCTGTTTGGAATACTTCGTACTTTCTTCTTTGATAAAGTCTTCCCTGACCATCCCAGCCTCAATCACTGGATTGTAACATTTCTTTTACTGTGGTTTTGAATTAACCTTCAAATCTTATGTCACAGCTGTCCAATCTTTTGGCTTCCCTGGGCCACGCATAAAATACACTAATACTAATCATAACTGATGAGCTAAAAAAAAAAATCACAAAAAAATCTCATAATGCTTTAAGAAAGTTTACGAACTTGTGTTGGGCTGCATTCAAAGCCGTCCTGGGACACACGCAGCCTGTGGGCCGCGGGCTGGACAAGCTTGCCTTACACCATTTAATTTTGACAAAAATAGGTCTTGTCTTCTGAACTATACCACAGTTTCTTCAAAGAAGGAATGCATCTTCTAGCTTTTTGTGCCTTCTGTAATGTTCAGCGTGTTAGGCACGCCATCAATATCTACTGATTTATAGTGAAACACCAAGTGAGAGCAGCTATTAAAAATTCTATGAAGTCTCTACAGTGACAGTGTATGCTTTTGGAACAGACTTACATGGTATCCAAACTTGCGGTCTCATACCTGATGACACTGTCGATACAGTTGATCTGTTGATAGGATGGGCTGTGCTCATCGTTCCTCAAATCCTCATAAGGCTCAGTGTACACACTATTATTTTTCAGTGTTTGGTGGAAGGAAGTAAAGGTTTTATATTCACCTGAAACAGAATAAAGGGATGTGCAATTAAAGGTACCCAGCATGTAATTAAGAACATATACTTTCTTACTAAAATTAAACCATGGCACTTTATCATGTATATATCAATAGAATATTATGCAGCTATTAAAAATGAGTGCAGATCTAAAATGCACTAATAGAAAGACATCCACAACACACAATGTGAATAAAATAAGGTACAGAGCACATTACATATAGAATGGCTACAACTGTAGTTAGAAAAATAAGGAATGAAACCAAAATTTCCAGCAAAGATTGTCAAGGAATGAAACCATAGGTTTAAGGTTGATGGGGAACTTTCCAATGTTGAGCTGACACTGCCTGTACAACTGGTCAACCCTGGCAATCACTAAGGGTGGAATGTGGGAAGACCTGTGCGTCTTACGTGATGCTGAGTGAAGTACACAGCATCTCCCACATGGAGCCTGTGTCCAACAGAACTTTCTGTGATGACTGATGGATTATTTGTGCTGACTAGTATGGTAGCCACTAACATACCTCTATTAAGCACTTGGAATATGGCTAGAGCAACTGAGAAACTAAATGTTAATTGTATTACATTTAACTGTATTGAATTTGAATTTAAACTGCCAAATGTGGCAAGTGGCCACCACTGAAGATGTAGGTACAGAGAGAAGAAAAAACCTCCAGGCTTAAGCATTAAAAACTTCCTGTAAAGGACAATGAGCCAATAAAGGAGACTGAAAAAGGGAAGCTGGAAAGATAACAGAAAATCCTGCAAGGTTCGGCCTCACAGCAACCAAGAATGAAAACTTTCTCAAGGAAGGAGTAACTAATTACATCATGTACTACTGAGAAGTTTTGTAGAAGTGTTAGACGCTGGTCATTTTTAGCTGGCTTGGAAGAGGCTTCTCTATTTTCAGAAGGTATTATGGAAAAATGACTGTATTACCTTTCACTCATTAATGATTTTTAACTTTTAATTTTGAAATAATTTTAGACCTGAAAAGTTGCAAAAACAGTACAATAGAGTTCCTATATGCCTGTCATCTCGCTTCCACTAATGTTACCATGGTCTACAACCATAATAAAATGACCCGAACTAGGAAATGAACAGTGGTACCATTCTACTAACTGGAAAACAGATCTTTGGATTTTATCAGTTTACCACTCAATGCTGTTTTTCCGTTCAGGGTCACAACTTTAGTGGGATGGCCTTCGATTTGAGTTTCTCTGATGTTTTCTCATGATTAGATGGAGGTTATGTATTTGGGGAAAGAATGCCACTGAGGTGCAGTGTCCTTCCTCGCGCATCATCCCAAGGTACATGATGTCAATATGTTTTGTTACCTTGTTCATTGGTTAACATGGTGTCTCTCAGGTTTGTTTGTCCTGTGTAAAGTTACTATTTTACAATGTAGTAAACAAATAATATGCTTGGGAGGACTACTTTGCGATCACCCAAGTATTCTGTTTCTTTAAAACTTCTCAAAGTTTAAGTTCCCCATTAACCTTTCACCTGTAGTTTCATTCCTTGATAATCTTTGCCTGAACCATCTGTTTTATTCTTTTTATTTGGCATAGTATACTAACCCGTGTCTATCCATCCCTCTGTATATTAAACGAAAGGGGCATGAGTCCACACTGAAACCATTCGCGCCAATCCAGCATCATGGAGTTCCTTCCCTTCGGCTGTGTGTCGCTTTCCTCTGATAGTGAGGAGTCTGGTTATCGTTATCGATAGCGGCTTCCACAATTTGTTCAACCCTAGTATAAAGTCGCTTTAGAATTGCTACCCCGTACTCTGGTGGAAAACGAATACACCAACTTGAGTACAGTGTTTGTGCACATTCATAATTTTGTATTTAGCCCTAGGAGATCCAGTTGCAGCGCTGTTTTCCAAAGCTACTGAGCTCTATTCTTCCCCACCCCTTCCGTGTGTTTAGTCCTGTCATCTGTAATGCAGTCAGATTCACTAGTCAAAGCCTGCATCTCATCTTGGCTTCTCTTTACATTTTGGGGTGAGATGGAATGCACAAATCTGTGGGTTTTGGCAAATGCACAGAAAGTTGTGTATCCATCACCACAGTAACCAAAAGAACATTTCCATGACTTAAAAATGTCCTTACATTGTCTCCTCTACCCAATCATAGTAAATACTGATCTGCTTTCCAGAGCTAGAGCATTCCAGAAAGAACACTTTTCTGGAATGGAATTGTACAATATGTAACCTTTTGGTTCTGCCTTCTTTCACTTAACAAAATGTATTTAAGATTTATATCTACAATGGTCTGTGAATCAAGTTCATTTCTCTTCACCGTTGAGTAGCATTTCACTGTGTGGATATACATAGCTTATCCATTCTGCTGAATGACATTTGGGTTGTTTCTGTGTTTGGCAAGTAACAGTGTAATAAATATTCACATACAGGTTTTCATGTGAATTTAAGTTTCTATTTCAGTTGGGTAAATCACTAAGAATAGAATTACTAAGTTACATGGTAAGAGTATGTCTAACTTTATGGGAAATGTCAAACTTTCCCAAAGTGGCTGTACAATTTGGCATTACCTCCAGCAACGGGTGAGTGTTTCGGTCACTCTGCATCCTTGCCAACACTTGGTACTGTCAGCTTTTAAAAAAAATTTAGCCATTCTCAAAGATATGTAGTGGTATCTCACATGGTTTAAATTTTTTTGTCTAATGACTTAGGTTCAGCATCTTTTCATATGTTATTTGCTGTTTATATATCTTCTTTGGAAAAATGTTTCTAATTGGGTTGTCTTCTTGAGTTTTGAGTGTTCTTTATGAACGCTGGATATAACTTCATTATTGTATATAAAATTTGCAAATATTTTGTCTTTTCATTCTTATCAGTGTCTTTCAGGTGTGACTGGATGCCTTCAAGGTGGTATGGCCATAGTTATCAGTGTCTTTCAAAAAGGGGAAGTTTCATATTTTGATAAAGCCCAACCTGTCCTTCTTTTCTTTTCTTTTGTTCAGTATGGCTAAAGACTTACTAATTTTATTACCCTTTGATTTAACTTAGTTTCTCTTTTCAATTCCATTGATATCTGGTCTTTATTATTCCTTCTTATTGCTTACTTGAGATACAATTTGTTCTTCTTTCTCTTATTTTTAAGGAGGAAGCTTAGATTACTGAGTCTAGACCATTCTTCTTTTTTCCATATAAACACTCAATGCTGTAAATTTCCCTTTAAGCAGTGTTTTAGGTATATCCCATATATTTTCTGTTGTCTTTTCATTTTGTTCAGTTCAAATTTTTTTGAGATGGAGTCTCGCTCTGTCGCCCAGGCTGGAGTGCAGTGGTGGAATCTTGGCTCACTACAAGCTCCGCCTCCCAGGTTCACACCATTCTCCTGCCTCAGCCTCCTGAGTAGCTGGGACTACAGGCACCCACCACCATGCCTGGCTAATTATTCATATTCATGTTGAACATGAATAATTTTTTTTTGCATTTTTAGTAGAGTTGGGGTTTCACCATGTTAGCCAGGATGGTCTCAATCTCCTGACCTTATGATCCGCCCGCCTCAGCTTCCCAAAGTGCTGAAATTACAGGCGTGAGCCACCACACTGGGCCCAAAATGTTTTTATTTCCCTTGAAACTTCCTCTCTGACCTGTGGATTATTTATAAGTATGAAGTTACTTAATTTCCGAACATTTAGGGATTTTCTAAATACTTCTGTTACTGATTTCGAAGTTTGATCTATTATGGTTAGCGAATAAACAGTATATGATTTCTTTTATAAAAATATTTTAAGGTTTGTAATATGGCCATAATCTGATCTGTTCTGATGAATGTTGCATGAAAAATATGTGTTGTGTTGTTGGGTCAAGTGTTCCATAAATGTCAATTAGGCAGACCCTGCTGATAGTGTTGTTCAGGTCTTCTATAGCATTACTAATTTTCTGTCTACTTCTTTTATCAATTACAGACAGAAATGTGCTGAAGTCTCCAATTATCATTGTGAATTTGTCTATTTCTCCTTACAGTTTTACAGCTTTTACTTCATGTATTTTGGAGCTCTGATATTAGATGCATAAACATGTAAGACTTTTCTATGTTCTTAAGGAATCAACTCCTTTATCTGTTATACAGTCTCTCCTTCTAACTCTGCTAACATTCCTTATTCTGAAGTTTACTTTGTATAATAATAATATAGCTTCCCACTTTCTTTTGATTTGTGTTAGCATGATATATCTTTTCTACTCTTTTGCTCTTAACCTATGTTTATTTTCACAATGGGTTCTTGTAGATAGTATGTAGCTGGATCTTTTCATCCAATCTGACAATTTATTTCTTGTAAATTAGTGTGCTATTATTTATATTGAATATGAATAACTGAATTGAATATGATTCATATTCATATTCAATACATTAGTGATTGTTGATATTGCTGGATTAAAATATACCAGCCACTAGTTATTTTCTATTTGTTCCATTTGCTATTTAAGTGTATTTTTAGAGATGAGGTATGGCTACGTTGCCCAGGCTGTACTCGAACTCCTGGGCTCGAGTGATCCTCTCACCTCAGTCTTCTTAGTAGCTGGCACATGGCACCACTCCCAACTTCAGTTCCATTTGGTTTTGGGCCACCATTTTGGGTTAAGTGTCTTAAATTCCATTTTACCTCCTCTATTAACCTATTATTTATACTTAAAAAATTTTTCAAATTGTTTTCCTGAAGTTTCCAATATATATTCTTAAGTACTTAGTGTCTACCTCCAAATAATACAGTTTAAGGACCTAATAACAGTATATTCCCAATACCTTCCACCCAACCTCTGTAGTATTGTTGTCACAAAGGTTACTTATATACACGCTATAAATCCAGTTTGCTGGTTTTGCTTTAGTCCATTACCTTTATGAGTAATTTTAAAAATTAAAAAATAGAATTTTTAAAATCTTCATTTATTCCATTTCCAGTGCTTTTCACTTCTTTGTGTAGATCCAAGTTTTTGGTCTGGTATCATACTCCTTCTGTCTTAAGAAATTCCTTCATCAAAAATATTTCTCAACATTCACATATGACAACAAATGTTTTTCAATCATTATATGATTGGCATTGTTCTATTTATTTGGTAACTATTCTGAGTAAGGGGTAAAATTCCATCTGGTGTGTTGTCTGTATCCCTTTAAAAATGATTTGTACCTATCTACAGAGTGCCTAGATTTTCTCAAAGCACTATCCACAGAGACATTTCTCTATTTATGTTATAAACACAGTGTATTTCTCTATTTATGTTATAAACACAATATAATCATTGACAAGGGAAAATTTATGTTCATGTTTGCAAAATTACATGGTCAATTGTAAAGCATTAGCAGCATTAGAATTCATCAAGAGATGATACGTGGAGACTTGATAGACAATGCCTGTATTTAGACAGCTTGAAAACTACATATTTTTGGTAAACAAGTCTGTATTTGGTAATATTTTCCTCTAATTTCATTTAAATACATCATCCTGTTTTGTCTTGAAAAAAAAAATTCCTGTAGCACTTCTTATGGAATAAGTGTGCTGGAAATAAATTCCCATATTTGTTTGAGAAAATTCTTTATATCACCTTTATTTTCTTGAAGATTGTTTTCACTAGGTACAGAATTCTGTGCTGACAGTTTTTCTGGTTGAAGATGTTACTCTATTGTCTTTTTAGTGTGCATGGTTTCTGAAGAAATGTCTGTTACAATTCTTATCTTTGTTTCTCTGTACATAATCTTTTTTTCTGACTGCTTTCAAGATTTTCTTTTTTCCATCGGTTTGAATATGATATGCCCAAATGTTTTGTTTTGTTTTTGTTCTGTATTTAACTTACTTGATGGTCTTTGGCTCTGTAGAAAATTCTTGACCGCTATTTCTTCAAATATTTCTTCTGAGATTCCAATTATACCTATGTTGGATAGTTTGAGGCTGTCTCCAAATTCTTAGAATGCTCTATTCTGTTTGCTTCATTCTTCTTTCTCTGTTTCAGCTTGAATAATGATTCTTTTCCAGGCTGTGCTGAATGCTATTAAATGTGTTCCTCATCTCTGGCATTGATGTTACAGATGTTACATTTCCATTTGAGGGTTTCTTTCATGCCCATCTCTACGCTGTGATTACCCACCTGGCCCTGCATGGTGCCCACTTTGTCCACTAGCCTTTAATGCATCATTCATAATTATTTTACGTTCCCTGTCAGATAGTTCCAACTTCTGTGTCCTATCTGAGTCTTGCTCTGATGATGGTTTTGTTTCTTGGGAGGGTTTTTTTTTTTTCTTTTACCTTCTTGCCCATCCATATGCTACATAATTTCTTGTTGAGAACTGTGTAACTTGTGTAGGATACAGAGACTGGGCATGCCTTTCCTTCTTTTAGACCTCTGTTCGAATTAATCTAATTTTTAGGCCAGGTTTAAGTATTGTAATGGATTTACAGCATGTACAACAGTTTTCAAAATTCCTCTAGTTATACCTTTTGACTCAGCTGGTGGCTGGTTTGGTGGGTAATTTTTTTGTTTTTTCTCAATATCTGCTCCACTTTCAGCTTTTGGTCTTTCCTTGTCATTGTGCCTTGGAGAGGGTCTGTCTTCTGCAAGTTACTTGACTCAGGCTGTCGGTGCACTGGAATCCAGCGCTGCATCTTTCTTCTCCCTGCAAATATGTTTCTCTCCTTAAATTTTAGGCCTGCTGGCTGCTCTGTAACCTCAGCACTGAGTTGTCAAGAAAGGTCTTGAACTTGCCTTTCATCCAGATTTTTCTGTTGTAAATTTGGGGTGATGCTGTTTCTGGCTCTCTACATCCCTGAGTAGAAACTGGAAGCAACCTCACTCTGAATCTGTTCAACGGACGAATCATCTTCTCCCACTCAGGCATTCCATCACCCTAGACATGGACACTCACTTTTCCTGGATTTCCTCAATGATATCTCTTGAAGCTGGCCTCTGTACATGTAGCTGAAGGGGCTTTACATATCCCTGTTATTCCTTGCCCTCTCATATTAACTTTTAAAATCTCCCTTCTTATTCTACCTCAAAGCATTATTTGCTCTTATATTGTAAGAAAGGTAAACATATAAATTTTAAACCTGAAGTTCCCATAAAGCATGTAAACAATGATCATGCTTAACTAAGCATTTTCCTTTTCATTGGTATATATCTCTAGTCAATTTCTAACATTTAAATTATAACATTTTTAAGTTGGATCCTCATGTGTCTCAAGTAAAGAGTATTAAGATTTCTTAGCTCTTTAAACTTGTTGGTCTCCAAATGTTAATAAAATCAAGATCTCCCAGAAACATTGGTTCTCCAAAGCTGTACCAAATGGCAAGAGATCTTCCTTCTTCTCCAAAGTCACATTCTGTGTGTGCTATTAGAGCCAAATATAAGAATCTAAGGAGTGAGAACATTTCAGTTTCTAAAGTAGCTGTGTAAGCACATGGAGTTACCCGCAGCTTCAATTTTATAAAAAATCAGTGATGGAATATTGCCGTCTACTTAAAGATACAGCCTTCAAAAAAAAAATAGTACCAATGGTATTACAAGATCCATGGTAGATGATAAGAAACTGAATATTGCAGGAAGTGAGAAAGGAAGTGAAGTGAGAAGGGAAGCTATTCTGAGATGAGGACAGAAGTCAGTATGTGAAATTCTGATACTACCATGAGATCCTAGGCCCAGGCAGCTGTGAGTAGGACTGGCAGGACCAGACAGTGAGAAAAACATTTAGACATTTTAGCTTTAAAACTTCCTAAAAGAAATAGCTCTGCTAGGACATGGAATAATAATCTATATAGTAAAAATTGTATTTAAGATAAATTTTTCTGCAGAGGGGGAATGTGGGGGTTTTGAGGGACAAGAATAAAAAAAGCAGCTGTTATTCCTGTCTTGTGCCCTTACATGTAACAGCAGAAGAAACCAATGGAATGCTCACCTTCCTATCGAGGTGAAAAGAGAAAAATGAAAGAACAGGACTTGCTCTACCTGGGGAGTCCTATAGGCTCTACTGTGGTTTGAATGTGTGTGTCCCCCATGATTCTTATGTTGGAACTTAAAACCCAATGTGAATATGTCAACAGGCACATGTTAACATGAATGGGATCTGCAACCTTTCAGAAGGGCCAGAAGGAACTAGCTAAGTCTCTTCCTGCCTTTCCGTCCCTTGTGCCATGTGAGGACACAGCGTTTGCCCCCACCCAAGGAAGTGATATTCTCTGAGAAGCGGAGACCTGGCCCTCACTAGACACTGAACCTGCCAGTGCCCTGTTCTTGGACCTCCCAGCCTCCAAAACTGTGAGAAATAGGTTTCTGTTCTTTATCCATTATCCAGTCTCAGGTATTTTGTCACAGCAGTACAGACTAAGACGGTTCCCAGTGATGTCACCTATGGGAGCAGCAGTTTGACTTTTTGTGGTATAAATCATGTCAAGTCCTGAAACGTATAGCTGTTATCATTACTGACCTTACAAATTTCACCCCACTGTGTAAAACGTCTACATTTGACAATGATAGAGATTAATAACATTTAGTGACCAAGATCCATCACAACTTCCAAATTATATTAACATTCAGGAAGAAAAATGAAGGCAAAGTTAGCTAAATTTAAATGTCAATCTAATTTGATTTCTATATTATTGAACTTCCCTATGCCATGCAATGCAACTAGGTTAACTTTTCAATATGATGCCAGTTTCACTACTGATCCAGCTCTTTTGGAGTGCTCCTCACCTCATATTTGAGAAAAGTAAATACACGTCAAGAAAAGAGCCAAAGATTTTCATTGAATTCAGGTCACAAAGATTTCTGTTTGAAATGACGAAAGGGATTTTCATTTTAATATACTTTATTATTTAAAATGCATTCTAAAATCTACTCTTTTTGTTTAAAGAGATGCCCATGCAGGGAGGAAAATCTATAATTTGTTGGTATTTTCAGAAAAGTTAAGTCTTCAGTAAAAGTAAACTGCAGCTATTACAAACACATTCTAATACCATTTACTTTCAAAATAGTATTTGCTGTTGCCATTATTATTACTGCTATTACTTTGCTATTTAGGCAAATCAAGAAATATGAAAAGCACCAACACAGGGTCATGACTTTATGCTCATGAATCACATACGTGACATCTATGTAGAGAGTGATAGCCCACAGGAGGAGATCCTTGGGGAGGACTCACCACCATCATTCGCTGACTCACCACCACCATTCAGTTCTGTGCGTGTCCCCGTCACTGGCTTGAATGATGATTTGGTCATTGACTTGATGTAGAGCTGCTGACCCAGATTCTTAATTTTGTTGACACTGGCATAGACCTGCTGCAAGGTCATCTTAGGGAAAGGAAAGATAAAATATGTTTCAAAAATTACAAAAATGTCCACTAAAGATACATAAACAAAATACACTTAGCTTCTGTTTCTCTGAAGACATAATGACTAAAGCACAGTAATCGCTTTAATTCAGTTTCCTGCACCATGCCACAGGATACTGGTACCAACAAATTCGAAATAAATCGTTCAAAATATGCTAATTTTTAGAACGCATACAATTAATTCAAATATCACATTCCAAAAGTGATATCTTCTTTTTACAGACATTTTTCCCAAAGCAAAATGGATGAAAATGTCTGTTATCAGATGAGGTCTTCGAGTCAGGAATACATACTACGATGTCACCACGTGCAGAACTGAGGTAGTACAGAAAACACAACGACTGTATAAGGATGTGACATAAGCCCATGTACCTGCTCTGCCTTTGTCTCCTCCACGCAGTGCCCGCTGGCCTCACTGGAGGAGGCGATGCTGACAAGCTGCTCCTGTGACCCGCTGCTCCCCAGGCTCCCATAGCCGCTGGACACACTCACGTGAACTGGCTAGAAGGACAGAGAGGAACAAGTCCAGAATTGCTGGGTGTCTAAATGCAGCCACCTCAGAGCTCATCTAGAATCATCTAAAAATTAAGATGACAATTCCTGAAATCCCCAATTAGGTGTGTGCAGGTTGGTACTTTTAACGCTGACACGAAAGGCACTCCTCTGTCATTTCGGTAATTCTCAAGGGCAAGGTCTTATGTTCTAGTCTAGGTAGGTACTTCCAGGAAAACACATTGTTAAAAAGCCATAGTATAATTAATTTTTTAAAACCTGAAAATAAATTCTAGTTCTCTGTGTCCAGTTTAGAATAGAGAGAACAAACTAAATATATGTTGTACTTTTTCCAAGAATGTGGCAGGTATTTCATGCACCCTAGAGATTTTATGGGAGACATTCTGAAAACCACTGAGGACAGTTACTCTAAGTGACGCCATCAGTTCTATTTCCCACTTATTCACTGAATCTCTTATAGAAAACACCTTTGGTATTTCTTCTCAACACACGCATTTCCCCACTTTTACCTTACAATAGTTAAGAGAAACTGAGACCTACCATCCCTCTCCTCCCATCTTTAAAACTGAAATTATTTAAAAAATCCTGAAGCCAAAACCCAAAGGCTGAGCACACTGGTGCCTCTGCAGTGTAAGAATTCTCTCAGTCACTTGGCTTGCTGTCTTACAATGGGTTCTTACAAAAATATTCTGTGTAACACAGAAAAAGGAACAAAGAATAAAATTTAATTTAAAAATGAAAAGAGAAAGACAAAAATTTCTGGAATGCAGAGGGCAAAGATTTGTCTCCCTTTACAGTTTATTTTTGTAAAGTGACTTTACTGAGCATTAAAACAAAACACAAATCGGGAATTTTGCATTTTTAAAAATCTCACCTTACCTGTAAGAGAAGTTTGTAAATTTGTTCTTGTAATTCTGTTACGTCTTTGTCATTATTGTTCGTCTTTTTAATTTTGGTAGCAAAAACATCCTCATTTAGTGGGCTCCTAGAAAATTCCCAGTGAGAGACTGAGTCAAACAATTTAAATGTGAAGTCGAAAGTGATTTTTAATAGACTATTCCAAGATAGATCTATGCTTTTACAAAACAATTCTTTGACTCCTAAAAGAAAATATGAGGCTAGAATTCTACCCATGGAGGTACAGAAACTAATAAGAGACAAATGAGACATTAACAGTCCCCTTAAGTTTCTCTAAAGTACTCATCTTTCTGTAATGGTTTCAGTGCTATATATGTACAAATCTAAAATTAGTGACAAGTAACCTCCTTAGCTACTACAATATCTTTCGCAAATAACTGGTTTCAAAATTTGACAGTAACTGAGTAACTGATTATAAGAATTTTAAAGGCCCCAAGTTTGCCAAACAACATTTAACGTTTAATGCACCTAACACTTAAGTTATCTAATTAAGACGGTTCTGCAACCCACCCTAGTGGTGAAAATGTTGCTATTACAATACCTTCAGTCTGTCTCACACTCCAATTTTAGAGCATCTATGACCCGAATACAGTGAATGGCACCCATGCCAACAGACAGGATCACAAAGAAGGGAAGGAACTGATGTCTAGTTGGGACCTTCTATGTGACAGGCACTGTACTAGTTTTTTTTTTTGAGACAGAGTCTTGCTCTGTCACCCAGGCTGGAGTGCAGTGGCATAATTTCAGCTCACTGCAATCTTTGCCTCCCAGGTTCAGGCGATCCTCCTGCCTCAGCCTCCCGAGTAGCTGGGATTACAGGCACGTGCCACCATATCCGGCTAATTTTTGTATTTTTAGGAGAGACAGGATTTCGCCATGTTGGCCAGGCTGGTCTGGAACTCCTGACCTCAAGTGATCCATCCGCCTTGGCCTCCCAACACCGCACCCGGCCTGTACTAGTTTTTATAACACACAAGAATACCTAACATTTTGAAAACCCTTATTTTCAAGTGCTTTACAAGTATTTTCTCCTTCACCTGATTAAATTACATTGTCCAGGTGGCCTGGCAGGTAAAGGGGGAAGCAGGTGTTCACGAAGGGACCAGAGTCTGGGCTCCAGAGCCCACACTGTGTGCCACCACACTGTACTGCCTGTGGGTACCTTGGTAAAGCAAGTCCCATTCGTGAGGCACACTGAATCAGCTGCCATCAGCTCATGGAGTCCTCACAACAACCCCGGAAAGTAGGAATTATCCCCAATATGCAAAGTCAGGGGATGAGGTAGTCTGAGGAATTGGCCCAAGTTCACATAACGGAGAAGCAGCACTTAGGATTTGAATCTGCCTATGTCTGACCCCCAAGCCTGGGCTGTCCTTTTTCATTATGCCAGCCTGCCGTTTCTCAACTGATATATGCAGCTCAGTTACCTAAAAACTGAAACAGTTTCCCAAAGGCAGAAATTATCAAGAACATCATAGGATGCTGACAGTGTCATAAAAGCAGTCAGGAATATCGCCACGTGTAGGGACTATTCACTCACCCTGCACATTCTCATCACAGTGGAACAGCTGCACCAATCGCCTTTCTCTCCCTTAGCATCTAGACTGTATCTAGATCAATATCTATCTGCATGCTGTCAAGTACACCATATGTCTGTGGCAAGCAGTAACTGAATATATAACCTTATTTCACAATCTGACACACTATACGTTTTATGTAGCTGTCTCTCCCTATAACCCACTGCCAGGTAAGCACCACGGGGTGAGGTATTTTGCCTATTTTGTTCACTCCTGGATCTTCAGTACCTAGAACAGTGTCTGGTCCATAGCAGGCACCCACTACATATTTGTTAAAGGAACAAATACATGATTGATCTGGGAATAAAAGTACACTTGGTTCCTAATATAAACACATTGTGAGCTTGAAAACCTTTCAGAGGTATTTGGAATTTATTTTTTGAGTGAAATGGAAATAGAACAGATTGCTTTATGAGATTTACATATTCCTAGTTGTGAAAATTTCTGCAAAACTAAATTGTGTATATATACATATTTTAAGAGACAGGGTCTTGCTCTATTGCCCAGCCTAGAGTGCACTGGTGCAATTCTGGCTCACTACTGCCTTGAACACCTGGACTCAAGCAATCCTCTTGCCTCAGCCTCCTAAGTAGCTGGGAGGACTACAGGCACGTACCACTATGCTCAGCTAATTTTTATTTTTACATTTTTTGTAGAGATGGGGTCTTGCTATGTTGCCCAGGCCAGTCTTGAACTCCTGGCCTCAAGTGATCCTCCTGCCTCAGCCTCTCAAATGCTGGGATTACAAGAATGACACATTAAAGTGTATTTTAAATCAGTAATTATGTAATGCAAAACTGATTAATCTGCAGGCAATAAGGAGACAGCCTTCACGAAACAGCAACAAAAATGCCATGAAGTATTATGTTGCTGTGTATGTGAAGTGAAGTAGGAGTAAGAGAGAAAACTTGGCTGCAGTCTCCACTTTCACTCCTCCCCAAGTGATCCCTGGGAAGGTTACTCTAGTTCACACAGTATGGATTTTACCTGTAAAATGAGAGCTGAGGACACCTGACCTGCCTGCATGCAGTGCTGCTGGGAAGGACTGAGAGAGATGCGCAGGGTCCCTTGCTAAACAGTCTGGCAAACCCCTTCCCATTTCAACTGTCACACTTACCAAACTCTAGTTATATATGACAGTGCCATTTTTATTTACTGTCTCTCCCATTACAGTGTGGGTTTCCTGATGGTAAAGAGAACGTTTTGATTACCATCACATTCTCAAGGCCTGGTACACTGTCTACACAGAGCTTTATACTTTATAAATATAATGAATAATTATTATTTTATGAGCAAGATGAATACCTACTAGACCTTAAATCCTTTCCCTCACATAATCTATGTTGTTAAGATGTAAATACTGGTGTAATTTTTAAAAATACTGAAAACATTCTGAATATTCACTATATGTTGGGTAATTTCACATATATTTCATCAAAGAACTGAAAAGAGAGCTTCAGAAATCTAGGCTGTATCTTTAACTCTGACTGGGGCCGGGGAACACAGACCATCAACGAGCCCCAGATGGAAGCCTCATGAAGGCATCTTACTGGCTGTGGTTTCCTACATTCATGCCAAGCAACCATCGGATTTCATGTTCATTTCCCAATAGGTTTCCGTACTTGGGGCGGGGAGGTTTGGAGAAGGGACAAAGTCCTTTCTGAGAAATACAAATGGTTTTACTTGGCAGCTGTATTTCTTAATAATCAAATTTGTTTTCTAGCACAAATCAGTCTCATGAGTTAGGGCGGCCAGGAGCTCATTTCTTCCATTAAGTTCTAGACGTGCTCTGCAGAGAGGCCAAACCCTGGAGTAGAAAGAGGTAAGAGCAACCTTGAGACCTCTTCTCACCATGGCTCTGCACATCATCTCTACTGTAATATTAACAGGTGATTCAAATACGTCTTACTGGTTCTCAGTTTCATGTTCATGTAGACAATGCTGTACAACAAGATACCAAAAAACATAACTTCTCGATCTTAGCATGATATTGGAGTCAAGAAAAATTTCCATGCTTAAAAAAATAGACATCAAAGGGAAACCTCGAGCCAGGTCAAAAGGCCTAGAGTTCAATTAAAAATGGACCAAAGCGTTGGGCATGATGGCTCACACCTGTAAGCCCAGCACTTTGGGAGGCCAAGGCGGGCGGATCATTTGAGGTCAGGAGTTCAAGAGCAGCCTGGCCAACATGGTGAAACCCAGTCTCTATTAAAAATACAAAAAATGAGCCGGGTGTACGCCTGTAATCCTAGCTACTGGAGAGGCTGAGGCAGCAGAATCGTTTGAACCTAGGAGGCGGAAGTTGCAGTGAGCTGCGATCACGCCACTGTACTCCAGCCTGGGTGAGAGAGTGAGACCCTATCTCATTTAAAAAAAAAAAAAAAGGACCGAAGATTCAAGGGCCTAGGGGTACTGTAGCCTGCAAGAAGTAGTGGGCCGGGTTGGTCTCATTCTATTCCACATGATGCTGTTACGTGGACATGCAACAGCAAGCAAACAAGCTGGTGTCAGCTGTGCTGCCAGGAAAAGAAATATTAAAAAATGGACACAGGCCAAGCGCAGTGCCTCACGCCTTCAAAATCCCAGCACTTTGGGAGGCAGGAGGATGCTTGAGCGCAGGAGTTTGCGACCAGCCTGGACAACATGGCAAAACCCCATCTCTACAAAAAATACAAGAATTAGCTGAATGTGTTGACAAGCACCTGTGGGCCCAGCTACTTGGGAGGCTGAAGTGGGAGGATCACCTGAGTCAGGGGAGGTTGAGGCTGCAGTGAGCTGTGCCTGCATCACTGCATTCCAGCCTGGGCAACAGAGGGAGAACTTGTCTCAAAAAAAAAAAAAAAGACACGACTAAGTGGAATTTGATGGCAGAAGGCTGCTATAAGAAGTTTTACATGCTCACTAAAGAGATATTTAAAATAGAGAGAAAAAAAGAAAAAAGAAAAAAACACCTGTAGGTCCTAGTACCTACACATAACCAAAATTCATATTTTATTTCCTTTCAATCCTCTTTTCCTTATTTGATGGTATGTTTATGTTTTAAACATAATTATAACTATAGGTGTAATTTTGTATGCTGATTTTTATATTTAACGTGTCAAATATTTTTCCATGTTATGTGATCTCTGCAAAAATTTTCATTGACCGATATAATAATACATCAAGCAAATATTCCAGATTTCACTTAATGATGGACATTTAAGCTACTTTAAGGCTCATGGTACATATTGTCAAACTATCTTCCCAAAGCACCGAAAAAAAAATCGGTGCTTTATTTAGTTCATGTGTCAACTAAGTCAGAGGGCAGTCAATAAGCTAAGGAATATTATTTGATACAGGAGATGTTTTAGAAAATATGAAAACTGACTGGCTTACGTTCGAACTTTATGCCGACCAATGATGAAAGAAACCTTCCGGCTCCAGGGATTCACAAAGCTGGACCAGCTGGAATCCAGTATGATGTAGTCTCCATTTTGAGTACAAAATCGAATGGGAGAATGTTCAAAGGGAGGATGCCCTGCATACTTCAAGACTATATAAAATAATAAGACAAAAATAGGATTTATGTAACATAGATACTGATTATAAAAGTCCTTTTTAAGCCATTTATTTGTACATGTTTTAGTGGTTTTTTTTTTTTTTTTTTTTTTTTTGAGATTGAGTCTCGCCCTGTTGCCCAGGCTGGAGTGCAGTGGCACGATATTGGCTCACTGCAACCTCCACCTCCCAGGTTCAAGCAGTTCTTGTGCCTCACTCAGTCTCCTGAGTAGCTGAGATTACAGGCGTGCACCACCATGTCTGGCTAATTTTTGTACTTTCAGTAGAGATGGGTTTCCTCATGTTAGCCACGCTGGTCTCCAACTCCTGGCCTCAGGCAATCCGCCCACCTCAGCCTCCCAAAATGCTTAGATTATAGATGTGAGCCACTGCACCTGGCCTGCTTTAGTATGTCTAAATAGAAAACAATTGCTTTAGCAGCTTCAATATAATGCCTATCTGGTTAAAGGCTGCGCTCTAATGAGAGGAAAAGAAAAATTAGAACAAATCAATGAGAGAAGAACATTTCCTCCTATAAAGGAGTAGGTCCTGACCTTTTTGGTGTATGGCAACCATCAGAGAACGATCTTCAGGGTGCAGGTAGCTTAGGATCGATGTTCCGATCAGGTCCTGAGGTAGGTAACCCAGCAAAGGCACTGCTCTGGGATACAGATACACAACACAGGTGGCACGTTATACTCATCAGGTAATTCTTACAATTTACATGTTTTTAAAAACACTTCTGTATTTCATTCTAAATGTGAGACAATTTTATGTAAAGCTGTTTATCTTAGCATTTATAAAAACAACAAAGAACCCAAGTGCACATCCTGGGGGAAACGGCTGTATCATCTAACACGTTGGTTATCTGACACATTGCATCAAAATCATCTAGGGAACTGCTAAAATACAGCTTCACAGGCTCGCTGTAAGCTTACTAAATCAGAATCTCTGGAAGCAAGACCAGGCACCTGTATTTTTAGCAAGTTCCTTAGAGGACTCTGATGCCCTCCATAATTGTGCTTATGTTGCCATTTAAAAAGTCTACGAAAAGCACATTGTAATGTAGAAAGATGCTGATGACGTTAAATGAATAATGCAGGTTGCTAATTCATACAGCATAATTAAGATTACATAAAAACAATGTCACCTAGGCCGGGTGCGGTGGCTCACGCCTGTAAATCCCAGCACTTTGGGAGGCTGAGAGGGGCAGACTGCCTGAGGTCAGGAGATCGAGACCAGTCTGGCCAACATGGTGAAACCCCATCTCTACTGAAAATATAAAAAAATTAGCTGGGTGTGGTGGCGTGCGCCTGTAATCCCAGCTACTTGTGAGGCTGAGGCAGGGGAATTGCTTGAACCAGGGAGGTGGAGGTTGCAGTGAGCCAAGATCGCGCCACTGCACTCTAGCCCGGGCAACAGAGCGAGACTCCATCTCAAATACAAAACAAAACACAACAAAAAAACAATGTCACCCAAAAGGTAGTATCAGATAGACAGACAGCTAGTACACAGAAATAGTTTCAGGATAAAGGTTCATGGGAAACTTACCATGGTAAGACTAAGGATGCCTCAGAAAAAACTGGATTCCATAAATATTTTCCATGTGTAGAAACCCACAAATATTTTCTAATACAAGAGATTTAAGCTATTTTAAAAATTATATTTAGCTGAATTTTCTTACTTTATACAGATTAAGTATTTCACACATTACTATTTGGTTTCAAGGTAAATGCTTTCAAATACACTCATTTTCAGATGTTAAATTTTTTTAATAAAAAATTATCAAAAAATGTTTTTGACATTTTTGCTTTACAGTTACGTGTGGTGTGGTGCATTGGTTCCCAGATTTTTGAATTTCATGAGTAAGTAAAATTTAAAAATAAATACGGGGAAAAATTGTGGGATACTGGTGTAGTGATACTGATATTTACTTTTTCCAAATAAAGATATTAAAAAACAGCAACAAGCAGTAACAACTACCTACTATCACTATCCTTTAAATAACAAAGACTATTTCAACATCCCCCAAAAGTAGGAAGGACAGAAGTTCAGAAGTTCAAAATAAAGAACAATTCTTTATAGAAAATAATCTGTTCTCCCCACCTTCGCCTCCACTTCAGACTAATCAAAATTTCATCATAAACTGTTTTGAGAAGCACTTGACAAGTGGAAATAACACCAGAATAGGTGCTAGAAGACCAGAGTCTTGGACCCAGTTTGAGCGCAGATACTATACATCTGTTCTCAGCAAACTGGCCCCTGGGTTCACTGTCTTCTCTGTAAAATGAAATGATTCTTGGCCTAGCTAAAGCATACTGTTGAGAAATCAAATATAACTTGTAATCACTTTCTAATATGCAAGATATTTATATTAAAAATTTAGACAACATATATTTCCATTTAACAAAGATCAAATAGGCAAATGGACAGATTTCAGTTATATAATGAATAAACATGCAAACATAAACTTCTTCACATTTATATTTATTTTCAGAAACAAACTTATTTTAGGCTTAAAGAAGTGCTTACCTTTCATCTACTTCAAGAAACACACACCCTGGGGTGTGTGTTGTGGTAAAGATTCTTTTATTCACTGGGATTCGAGGAGCTATGAAAAAAAAAAGAAGACCGATTTAAAGGCAAATATCTGATTAATCATCCACTTAACTAACCACTTAACATATTAAAAAGAGAACAAAATCTATATGAAATGGTAGAAATCTCATTTACGGGCCTGGCCTTCAAGCAGCCAAAGCTACAGTTAAATAATAATTTCATCACTAACTACATTTTAATTAGGTAAAAATGTGAAGCCTATTAAAGTCAATTTTAAACACAGGGAGAAAGAATGTGCACGTTAAATAGTTTTCTCTTTTTTTTTTTTTTTTTGGAGGCAGTCTCACTCTGTCCCCCAGGTTGGAGTACAGTGGCACGATCTCGGCTCATTGCAACCTCCGCCTCCCAGGTTCAAGTGATTCTCATGACTCAGCCTCCCAAGTAGCTGGGATTACAGGCACCTGCCACCACACCTGGCTCATGACAAATAATTTAATAGTTAAAACTGGAGTGACTAAAAAGTTTAATCAGATTTAGTAGCTGCATATAACTAAACAAACAAAAATACTACAAATATTATTTAGTACCATATGGATATTCTTAGTGTAATAAAATTAGTATGGTCAGTTCTATTCTAATGCTTGCTTTAATAATGAAGTGTGGCCAGGCTTGGTGGCTCACGCCTGTAATCCCAGCACTTTGGGAGGCCGAGGCAGGCCGATTACTTGAGGTCAGGAATTTGAGAGCAGCCTGGCCAACATGGTAAAACCCTGCCTCTACTAGTAATACAAAAATTAGGAGGGTGTGGTGGTGGGCACCTGTAATCCCAGCTACTCGGGAGGCTGAAGCATGAAAATTGCTTGAACCTGGGAGGCAGAGGTTGCAGTGAACCGAGATCGCGCCACTGCACTCCAGCCTGAGGAGCAGAGCAAGACTCAAGAAAAAAAAAAAAAAATAAGTGATTGATATATTAGGGAACAATCTGAGCAAGTGCTAATATCTCATTTGCTTGTACACTATTTTATTTTCAAGAAACCTTAAGTGAATGCAGAAAACAGCATCCAGTTGAAAGGAACCACTTACAAATAACACAAAAACAAGTGTGATGGCTGATATCTATAATCCCAGCACTTTAGGAGGCCAGGGCAGGAGGATCACTAGAGCCCAGGAGTTCGAGACCAGCCTGGGCAACATAGTGTGACCCTGTCTGTACAAAAATAAATAAGATTAGTTGGGCGTGATGGTGCGTGCCTGTGGTCCTAACTACCCTGGAGGCTGGGGCGGGAGGATCACTTAAGCCCGGGAGTCTGAGGCTGCAATGAACCACGATCATACACTGCACTCCAGCCTGAGTGACAGAGCAAAACCCTGTCTCAAAACAAAGCAAAACAACAACAAAAAAAGAATACACAAAAACATGCATACACACCTCAAACATCTACCTGCTACCTCAGTCCATCCTGTGCTATGACCCATATTTATTGTAGTGTCTGTATATTTCCTAATCATTTAACAGGTATGAAATGATTATCATTTTTGTTCCATTTGTTTTATTTTTAATATGCAACTTTTTGAGTTTTGTGCTCCTAAACCCATTTTTCTCATAAGCCCTGTGGTTTTTATTGTATGACTGTTACATAGGATGGTAATTTGTAGGAAAGCATATGTCATTTTACATCTGAACTGACTTTTCAGTAATACATGGAAACTGCCTATGTATTGATATATGCATGATATATTCATTTAAAAACATAGTTCTGCTCGTAAAAGATAAAATATACGTTTTACTCAGGGAGTTTCAAAACACTTCAAAAACAAAATCACTCTTGCAGCCTCTCTGGGAAACAATTTCAGCACTTATTTCACACAACACAAGCAAAAGGCCACACTGCACAAGCAAAAGGTCACCAGCAGAGGGAGGACTAGAAGACTGTATCTGTCACCAAATCCTGTGCTGAGACCATTTGTTCAACCATGCTGACCATGAAGGCAATGACACACAAGAAGCCAAAAGTCAGTAAACAGACACATCAATGAAAACCAGCTTCAAACGCCTGAAGAGGTTAAGGGTCAAATTGGAGACCCAAGAGCTCTTTTGTTGTTCTATGACTGACGTAAACGGACTTTCCCATGTTCCTATCTGATTGCTGACATCTCTGCATCTTATCTACTGATTTACCTTCATAACCAGAGTGAATCTTTTCAACCACAGTGAGACAGCAAGGTTCCGATTCCGATTCTGGCTGGCCAGGGCGATGTACATAAATCAGATAGGGGATGATCCGGAATGGGGAGTGACGCTTCTCTTGCTTTCTGTCTTCACCTCCACTGAGGAGATTAAAGATATTAGTGCTGGTCCTGACGCACGCTACTGGCCCATGGCAAAACAAGGCTGGGAGAAACGTTTTATTGGTAATTTCCAAGAGAGACATACCCACATCTAAAATGTTTAAACATGTTTGTTTTCAAAAGAAAGAATATGGTAGCTTAAATTTTCTATATTCAACAAGTAAGAGGTTGTGTAAAGAGCTGGCTTAGATTACTGTGAGTGTAAAAACAGAATTAGTGGTTTCATGACTTTTCTCCTAGACTCTATGCACTGAATTCCCAGTTTGACTTTTCCCCTTCTGCTATGAAGAGGGACAAGCATAATCGTCTCATCTCACATATCTACATCAGGTGTCACAAGAGAGAAAACAGGGTCCCCTGCAATCATGCCCTGGGGCCAGTTCTCAGTCGTCCCTTTCTACACTCTCTAAGAACCAATTTCGTCTCCAGCTTCAGTGATGAGGGCCCTTGCATGAGGTCAGGCGCTCCATCCATAAAGGCATTTGGCTGAGAAGGAAAGAAAAAGTTGAGGCTAAAACCAAGCTCAGCAAGCCCTGTCCCTGGCCCAGAGAGTGCGCTCCTTTCCACTCCTCACAAAGAACCTCTCGGCAGGGGCGGCTCTGACTCATCACCTCAAAGATCACAGCTGCCCAGCAGACGCTTCTACTGGGAGATGCCACTTCACCTAGAAGTCAAAAAGCCCAAGACTGAATTCACACTCCCCAACTTTTACCCATCACCTGTTTACTCTCTTGCCAGCACGTAAAGGTGTGATTGCCAATCCTAAGGGGGTCTTTAGTGCTGCCAGAGATTCTCTAGTCTGTTCCTACTTCCCCCTCACTTTTTTTTTTTTTTAAAGACAAGAGTCTTGCTCTATCGCCCAGGCTGGAACGCAACAGCACAATCTCGGCTCACTGCAACCCCCACCTCCTACCCAGGAATACCCAGCCTCCTGAGTAGCTGGGATTACAGGTGTGCGCCACCACGCCCAGGTGATTTTTGTATTTTTAGTAGAGATGGGGTTTCAAATGTTGGTCAGGCTGGTCTCAAACTCCTGACCTCAGGTGATCCGCCTGCCTCGGCCTCCCGAAGTGCTGAGATTACAGGTGTGAGCCACCGCACTCGGCCCCACCTTGCTCTTTCTCTTCTCCCACACACTCCAGAATCTTCTTCCACTCTGCACCCTCAACTGATGACCTTGCTTCCCATTTCACCAAGAAAAGAGAATCATTGGGAAGTGAGCTGTGTCCCGGTGCTGCTGACCCACATCCATGCTCACACCTTCCGGCTTCCCTCCACATTCGCGAATGCATTTTTCAGGTTCATCCAGCCCAAGGGTTTTAAATACCATTTACATGCTGATGACCCAAATATCTACCTCTAGCCTGGAAGTTTTCCTTAACTCCAGACTCTCATAGAGTCTCAACTTAGATATTCAACAGGTATCTCAAACTTAGCTTACCTAAAACTAAGCACCACATTCTTTCCCTCCTCCTCCAGCAAGTTGCTTTTCCTAGAATTTCGTCTGCCTCAATAAATTGTAACTCCAGCCCAAAACTCCTGGTGTTATCCTTGACTCTTATTTCACACTCACTCCAAATATAACCCATTAATACAATTCTGGTAATTAGCTCTTAAAAAATATCCAGAATATCTCTTCTCAGCCTTTTGGCTAAGATCAAATGTAAAAAATATCCAGAATATACAACTATTTCTACCTCCCCCGGCATGCTGGCCTATACCCTGTACCTCTGTAACAGCCTCCAACTCCCCTCCCTGCCTCCCCTCTTCCCCCTCCAGAGTCTCTTCAACCCTGCAGCCAACACCAGCCCTTCATAATGGAAACTGTTTCTGGGCCAGGCACGGTGGCTCACGCCTGTAATCCCAACACTTTGGGAGGTCAAGGAGGTTGGATCACTTGAGGTCAGGAGTTCAAGACCAGCCTGGCCAACATGGAGAAACCCTGTCTCTACAATAAATACAAAAATTAGCTGTGGTGGTGCATGCCTGTAGTCCCAGCTACTCGGGAGGCTGAGGTAGGAGAATCGTTGGAACCCAGGAGGCAGAGGTTGCAGTGAACAGAGATTGTGCCACTGCACTCCAGCTTGGGGGGACACAGTGAGATCCTGTCACAAAAAAAAAAGAAAAAAAAAAAGGAAACTGAAATGAATGCTTCCTACCTCCATTCACTGAAAATTCCTAGAAGCAATGACAACCCTGTGGCAGCAACCATCCCTATCATCCAGATTGGGCCTCCAAACATGGATGCCATTTCCCACCACAAGGAACCAGGATCCTTAGAGAAATGACTGAGGCCACGTCTGGGTTAAGGAATGTCTAAAATGAGTCTGGGGCATCTCGTGCTTAAAACAATGGAAGCTGTCAAAGACCATGGGGCACTCTCACAAGGGTACAGGGGCCAACCCAAAAGGATTCCTACTGGCCTAAGATGGGACCATTTTGAGCCCTAAAACACGAATGAGAACTTTCTCTCTTAGAATGACACTCTGAAATATTGACGGAGGAAATCAGACGAGATCTGAGCTACGCTGCCTGGTAACTTGGGAAGAGGGGGTTAAGGAATTGGTGCTGGCAGAGATGACACCAGACTGGCCAGGGTTCAAATTCTTAAAAAGCTGGGTGATGAGACCGTAGCAGTTTATTACATTATCTTTTCTTCTTTTGTGTTATGTTTGAAAATTCCCAAAGAAAAACATTTTGAAAATAATTAAGGGATAAACTGAAATAAAACACTTCGTGCAGAAGTCACAGCTCCCTGTGCTGTGGCCTGTGCTTCCCTGTCTTCTTCCATCCTCACTCCTTCCACCACTCTGGCCACAGCAGCTCCATGTCACTCCTCCCACAGGCCAGGCATGGCCCACCCCAAGGGCCTCTGTGCCTGCTGCTCCCTCTGCCTGCAACACACTTTCTCAGACACTTGCCACCCCTCAGATACTGGTGTGGCTCACCCCCTGCCCTCCTTCTGGTCGCTGTTTCCAATTAGGCTTCCTAAGAGTTCCTGGATCACCCTGAATACAACAGCAATCTCCCACTTTCCAGAACTCCCGCTCTTTGCTTTGCTGTCTACACACAACTTATCACGAGCCAACACATAGGCATTTGAATATGTGTTTATTATTGGTCTCCTCCTCACAGAATTTAAGGTACATGAGACAAGAACTCTGGATCCCAGCACTGACAAAGTGCCTGGCTCAGAGAAAGCACCCCAAAATATTTATTAACATCGGAAACACACATGGCACTTATTAGGAGGCAGGAACTGTTCTAAGATCTTCATACAACTCACTTGTGAATGACCCATTGGAACAACACAGCTCCTCTCACTGCTGCGCCCTTCCTCAGGCCGTCCCTCCCAAGCATCCAGATCCTATGAGTTCAAGTCTCCCAATTCCATGGAGTATTGAAATATTAGACTATTTCACCATGAGGGTTTTTCTTCTCTCTAAACATCTAGAGCATTTAGTAACTTCAATACTAAAACCGGCAATCACAATGTCCTTTTAAAATACTTGCTCTTTTTATTATGAAAGAACATAATACGTTATTGTCATCTTATATACATAATATGTAACAGAATATATAGATGTATTACATATATTATGTATGTAACATAAAGGGAACACTAATAATATATTGCAGCAAATTTAAAAGATAAAAAAATTCAGTAGTAATTTCCACTAGCAATCAACCACTGTTAAAAGTTTCATCGCCGGGCGCGGTGGCTCAAGCCTGTAATCCCAGCACTTTGGGAGGCCGAGACGGGCGGATCACGAGGTCAGGAGATCGAGACCATCCTGGCTGACACGGTGAAACCCCGTCTCTACTTTAAAAAAATACAAAAAACTAGCCGGGCGAGGTGGCGGGCGCCTGTAGTCCCAGCTACTCGGGAGGCTGAGGCAGGAGAATGGCGTGAACCCGGGAGGCGGAGCTTGCAGTGAGCTGAGATCCGGTCACTGCACTCCAGCCTGGGCGGCAGAGCGAGACTCCGTCTCAAAAAAAAAAAAAAAAAAAAAAGTTTCATCTATTTTCTTCTGGTTCACTGTCTCTAGATCTTTTAAATCCTTCTCACAAATATAAATCTCTTGCTTTCTTTAAAGCTATTAAAAATTTCAAAAATTAATTTTAAATGTGACTGAAAAACAAAAAGCAAACAAAAAAGAGCCCAAAACAACGGTCATTTTAGTGTACTTCACATCTAGTGACTCTTACACGTATGCTCCCAGAGTTAAGATTTTCCTAGACTTTTTTCCTATTGCATTATTATTATTATTATTATTATTTTTTTTTTTTGAGACAGAGTCTCACTCTGTCACCAGGCTGGAGTGCAATGATGCCATCTCAGCTCACTGCAACCTCCACCTCCCAGGTTCAAGTGATTATCCTGCCTCAGCCTCCCAAGTAGCTGGGACTACAGGCGTGCACCACCACGCCTGGCTAATTTTTGTATTTTTAGTAGAGACTCCGTTTCACCATGTTAGCCAGGGATGGTCACGACCTCTTGACCTTGTAATCCGCCCACCTCTGCCTCCCAAAGGGCTAGGATTACAGGTGTGAGCCACCGTGCCCGGTCTCCTATTGCATTATTTATCTAGTTTTCTCATAAGCATGTCTCTTCTCAATCAAAAATGAACTCCTTGTGGCAAGAAACAAGTCTTATTTTTTGTATCTTGTAACAGAAGTGAGCTGAATATATAAGAATCAAACTAACTGCAAAATAATCCACTGTTTCTGGCTTCCACGAGCCACTATACTTACCGGATCCTGCAGAAAAAAGGTTTCACTGGAGCACATTCATACCGTGGAGCTGCTAGAAAGAAAGATGCCTGGTCAGTCACTCCCTCTTAGCCAAGTCTTTCTCAGTGAAACAATGTTGTACCATTATCAAACAACAAACTATTTTTTAAAAAAGAGAGAGAGGTCTCCTTGATTAAAATGGAACCCTCTTCCTTCATTTTGAGATCCAGTCACATCCTAGTATTTCCCAATTCTAGTATTGGGAAATACTAGTATTGGCTTTGGTACTGGAACCGTGAGCCTCAGGTATAACAGTGAGAATCGGTTTTATCTCTTCCCCTTATTACTTTCCATAATTCCCAAACTGCCCATGTTCATTATCTCAAAGGTCAATGTAATGATCCTTAGACATAATTATTCTGGTGGTAATATTCCATTCCATTGTAATAGTCTGGACCTTTCTTTTTTTTGAGATGGAGACTCGCTCTGTTGTCCAGGCTGGAGCGCAGTGGTGCGATCTCGGCTCACTGCAAGCTCCGCCTCCCGGGTTCACGCCATTCTCCTGCCTCAGGCTCCTGAGTAGCTGGGACTACAGGCGCCTGCCACCATGCCCAGCTAATTTTTTGTATTTTTAGTAGAGACGGGGTTTCACCGTGTTAGCCAGGATGGTCTTGATCTCCTGACCTCGTGATCCGCCCGCCTCGGCCTCCCAAAGTGCTGGGATTACAGGCGTGAGCCACTGCGCCCAGCCTAGTCTGGACCGTTCTAAAAAATTGGGAATTCAGACTATTTTCAGCTTTTTAGCTATATGATATATAACTTTTTTTTTCTTTAAGCTCTTTCCTTGGATAAATTTCAAAAAGTTGTGTTCCTAGGTTAAATGATAGAATCGTTTTATGACTTTATTGTGTACAGATAAACCTCCAGAAAACTGTACCAATCTTCAGAGTTTTATTAGTGTTTTCTCACAACCCTCATGCCAATGATTTCCTAGCCATTCTGTTGATTTCTGCATCAATTTTATTGATTTATGAGGTGGTAATTCAGAAATGTCTAAATTTGCTTTAGAGGCAGATGAGGGGGCTGAAATTTCTGCCCAGTGTTTGTTGACTGTATGTTATTTCCTCTGATTAGAGCTTCCTGAATATCTTTTGGGCATCTGTTCACTGAAACAAGAAGTCCCCAGTTATAGGAACCATGGAAAACTGTGAGATGTTCAAAAAATATACACTGAAGGCAGCATAAACAGTGAGAATCCAAAAGAACTAAAATATTGAATAAGCAGCCCAGGTCTTCATACTTCTAAGAAACAATCATAGAAGAATCAGAAAGCATTAATAAAGCACTGAAGACTGGTATAACCTTCTACAGAAAACAGCCTTTACTATGAGGTCAGTTTGCTTATACCACTTATTCATCACACCAGACACCTGAACTCCAACTGCACTCACTAGAAGTCCTGGACCACTGAAAGCCAGACTACATGATCTAAGACAGCAGACATGAGCCCATGATGCATTTCCATTCCTATGCTGTAAATATGTGATGCTTGTTTCTAAAAGCGTGCTCTGAAGTAATGGTCAGATCCTTCAAGAGGTTTGTACAAGACATGTTAAACAAAAACATATTCTAATATGGGACCAGAGGCTGACAACAGCTAAGTGGATTGCTTCCTAAGTCCTCCTGATGTTGTGTGTGCTCAAAGCAAGGAATCGAAGGAGGTAACGCAGGCATAGCCTAGAAAGGGGGTGGCGTTAACCAACTGCTCTCAGTAAGAGTATCAATCCTTGAGATTTATAAGGCAAAAGTACAATATAAAGAGTAAACTAGAATTACATCATGCCTTATGGCATAAGTGAATTCTGAGATCCAAAAGAATTATTTCAGGGCATACTAATATTTTACATAAAAAGTGATATGGTTTGGCTGTATCCCCACCCAAATCTCATCTTGAATTGTAGTTCCCATAATCCCCACATGTCAAGGGAGGGACGTAGTGGGAGGTAACTGAATCATGGGGGTGGATGCCCTCACCCTGTTCTGGTGACAGTGAGTGAGTTCTCATGAGATCTGATGGTTTTATACGGGGCTTTTCTCCCTTTTGCTTGGTACTTCTCCTTGCTGCCACGTGAAGGACATGCCCCCTTCTGCCATGATTGTAAGTTTCCTGAGGACTCCCCAGCCATGCTGAACTGAGTCAATTAAAACTCTTTCCTTTATAAATTATCCAGTCTTGGTATGTCTTTATTAGCAGCATGAGAATGGACTAATACCGTAAACTTGTACTGCAGAGTGGGGTGCTGCCATAGATACCCAAAAATACGGAAGTGACTTTGGAACTGGATAACAGGCTGAAACAGTTTGGAGCGCTCAGAAGACAAGAAAATGTGGGAAAGTCTGGAACTTCCTAGAGACTTGTTGAATGGCTTTGACCAAAATGCTGATAGTGATAAGGACAATGAAATGCAGGCTGAGGTGGTCTCAGATAGAAATGAGGAACTTGTTGGGACTGGAGTAAAGGACACTTTTGCCATGCAGAGACTGGCAACTTTTGCCCCTGTCCTAGAGATCTGTGGAGCTTCAAACTTGAGAGAGATGGTTTAGGGTATCTGATGGAAGAAATTTCTAAATGGTAAAGCATTCAAGAGGAAGCAGAGCATAAGAACTTGGAAAATCTGTAGCCTGAAGCTGTGATGGAAAAGAAAAACCCATTTTCTGGGGAGAAATTCAAGCCTGCTGCAGAAATTTGCATAAGTAACAAGAAGCCAAATGTTAATCACCAAGTCAATGGGGAAAATGTCTTCAGGACATGTCAGAGACTTCACAGCAGCCCTTCCCATCACAGGCTGAGGCCTAGGAGGGAAAAAATGGTTTTCTGGGCCTGGTCCAGGTCCCCACTGCTCTGTGCAACCTTGGGACATTGTGCCCTCCATTCCAGCTGCTTCAGCTCCAGCCGTGGCTAAAAGGGACCAAGGTACAGCTCAGGTTATAGCTTCAGAGAGTGAAAGCCCTATTCCTTGGCAGCTTCCATATGGTGTTGGTACTGCAGGTGTGCAGAAGACAAGAACTGAGGTTTGGAAACCTCTGCCTAAACTTCAGAGATGTATGGAAATGCCTGGATGTCCAGGCAGAAGTCTGCTACAGGGGTGGAGCCCTCATAGAGAACCTCTGCTAAGACAGATGTGTAAGGGAAATTTGGGTTCAGAGTCTTCACAGTCTTCAATGGGAGACTCCCTAGTGGAGCTGTGAGAACAGGGCCACCATCCTTCAGATCCAAGAATGGTAGATCCACCGAAAGCTTGCACTGCGTGTCTAGAAAAGCCACAGACACTCAATGCCAGCCCATGAAACCAGCCATAAGGGAGGCTGTACTCTGCAAAGCCACAGGGGCAGAGCTGCCCAAGGCTGCAGGAGCCCACCTCTTGCACCAGCATGACCTGGATGTGAGACATGGAGTCAAAGGAGATTATTTCGGAGCTTTAATTATCGCTTCAGTAGATTTCAGACTTGCAAGGGGCCTGTAGCCCCTTTGTTTTGGCCAATTTCTCCCATTTGAAATGAGTGTATTTACCCAATGCCTGTGCCTCTATTGTATCTAGGAGGCAACTAACTCGCTTTGGACTTTGCAGGCTCATAGGTGAAAGGGACTTGCCTTGTCACATATGAGACTTTGGACTTGGACTTTTGGGCTAATGCTGAAATGAGCTAAGACTGGAGGACTGTTGGAAAAGCATGATTGTGTTTTGAAATGTGAGGACATGAGATCTGGGAGGGCTCAAGAGCAAAATGATATGGTTTGGCTGTGTCTCACCCAAATCTTATCTTGAACTATAGTTCCATGTGTGCTAGGAGGAACCTGGTGGGATAGATAATTGAATCATGGGGACAGTTTCCCCCATGCTATTCTCATGATCATAAGTTCCCATGAGATCTGATGGTTTTATAAGGGGCTTCCCGCTTCACCCGGCTCCCATTCTTCTCCTTCCTGCCATCATGTGTAGAAAGACAGGTTTGCTTTCCCTTCTGTCATGATTGTAAGTTTCGCGAGGCCTCCCCAATCAAGTGGAACTGTGAGTCAATTAAACTTCTTTCCTTTATTAATTACCCAGTCTCAGGTAGTTCTTTATAGCAGCGTAAGAATGGACTAATACAGAAGGGAAATATCCCAGTAATCAGTAATCAGCAAAAGTGAAAAGGCTGAAAAGACACAGGCAGTGCTGAAGGAAAAATACCTGGGGGAAAAATGGGAAAGACCTGGCAGACAATATTGTGTATGTCCTGTTCACAGCTGTATCTGCATCTGGACTAGTTCTTGACCCACAGTAATTGTTAAACAAATGTTTACAGAATGAACAGCTAACAAAAGCAGAGAAACAAATACAGACAATTAAAGGTTGAAAATGTATATTTAGGAAAGGGGAAGAGAAATAAAATCAGTATTTTTGAAAAATGGGAAAAGAGATGAGGTAGAAGCAAGCAGGGATGACACACGTTTTCTAGAGCTTATGCAAAACTATTTTTAAAAGATGGGGCAATCTATAATTGGAATAAGAAACATGTAAAGCTATCCTTCATTAAATGAAGTAGTGGGTAAAAAATTAGAAATAGTAGAATTTCAGATACGAAGATAAAAAAGTTATGGAGATCTGTTTCACAACAATGTAAACATCCTTCACAGCAATGGAGTGAATGCCTAAAAATGATTAAGATGGTGTATTAGGTCCGTTTGCATGCTGCTGATAAAGACATACCCAAGTCTGGGCAATTTACAAAAGAAAGAGGTTTAATGGACTTACAGTTCCACATGGCTGGGGAGGTCTCACAATCATGGCAGAAGGCAAGGAGGGGCAAGTCACATCTTACATGGATGGTGGCAGGCAAAGAGAGAGAGCTTGTGCAGGGAAATTCCCATTTTTAAAGCAATCAGATCTCATGAGACTTATCCACTATCATGAGAACAGCATGGGAAAGACGCCATCATGATGCAATTATCTCCCACTGGGTTCCTCCCAGGACACATGAGAATTGTGGGAGTTATAATTCAACATGAGATTTGGGTGGGGACACAGCCAAACTATATCATATGGTAAATCATATGTGTTTTCACCACAATGAATTTTTTTTTAATTAGAGAGAAGGGCTTGGAATCAAAGAGAAACCTGATATATATATACACACACACACACACACACACACATTTAAAGCTGTTTAAGAGACACTTCACAAAGAATATAAAATAATAAAGGATGACTGAAAAGAAAGAAATTAAGATCCCACAGGACCAAATGTCACAAAGAAAATTGCAATAGGTATCTTTGAATTAGGAAAAAAAGCATTCCAGAAGGAAAACAAAGCAATAAGACTCATAACTTTCAGGGGCAAGAAAAACTGTAAGACAGTTAATGATCTGAAAAAAAATTTTTTTTTTTCCCAGAAACAGAGTAACAGAGTTTCACTCTTGTCACCCAGGCTGGAGTGCAATGGTGTGATCTTGCCTCATTGCAACCTCTGCCTCCCAGGTTCAAGCGCTTCTCGTGCCTCAACCCTCTGAGTAGCTGGGATTACAGGCACGCACTACCATGCCTGGCTAATTTTTGTACTTTTAGTAGAGACGGTGTTTCACCATGTTGGCCAGGCTGGTCTGGAACTCCTGACTTCAGGTGATCCACCTGCCTCAACCTCTCAAAGTGCTGGGATTACAGGCGTGAGGCACCATGCCCAGCCTAATGATCTGAATTTTATCTCCAAAGTAAAATCTCTCATACAAGAAAATCATGAAAGAGGAAAAATATTTAATTTTAACTTAAAGGAAACAGAGCCTTCAGAGCAACTAAACCACTATACGATATGCTGGTAATGAAATAATACTTATGACATATAATCTGTGAAACAGACCTGACAAAATGGAAAAAAATGCATTGAATCTTTATGTTATCAGAAGGTTTTGAAATGCTGTTTTCATCCCATAACTTTCTATAACAGGAATAAGAAAAACAGATAGTTTGCATGTCCTAAATAATGTGTTAATTTCTGTACTATTCCTGTAAGAATGAAACTGATCTTGATGAGGAAAGACAGACATCTAAACATTGGGCCTGTTACCTCTTTGGGTCCAGTTGTTCCAGAAGGGAAGCTGAGCTCTGGCAGTGTGCGCGTAGAATACCCTCACGTCTTGAGGGGCAAGCAGGTCAACAAAGTGAGAAGACGCCAGGACATCTTTCTTACGATTCAGGATCAAAGCAGCCTGTTCAGAAACGTGCACTAACCTTCCAGACAGAAATGAAAATACTGCCACAAAGGTATCCTATGAAAAACATTTAAAATAAATGCCAATATTGAGGTACTCGCCAGCAATATTCCCTGAAAGGTAAATTTCTTCTAGATCTCTAACATGATCAATATCTTAAAATACACAGGCACAACCTACAAATGCAACAAAACTCCTCTAAGAATTTTCTCCAACATCCTTCTTAAATATTCTCCTAAGACCTGCACTTCACCTACTGAAGGTTCGATTTCTATGCCAAAAAATATACTAGATCATTTTATGCAGACTAAACATACATATGGCACATAACTTTTCCTCTGCAAACTGTGCCTTACACCTGGGTGGACGGTGTTCTCATCATCAACGCAGATTCTATGCTTTAAGACACGCTGAAGATTCACCTACTTTAAGAAGCTGTCTGTGACAAACCTCATTACATAAGCATCACTGCTCTAATTTCTTCCATTACACATAAATGAAACTTACTTATAATCCGCAGTTTGTTTGCTAGCATTGGCATGCTTTCCTCTCTAACTTTATTTTAAATATCTTAAAAGACAAATATTTTCTTAAGCTATTTAAAAAAAATCTCCATAGCACCTATTACAGTACTATGTACACACCAGTCCATAAAATAAGCACTGTTATAATAGTAGGGATAGCTCATGTTCCACTATTACAAAATCTTTAAGTTACAATTATGTTGAGGTCTGTACAAAAAAGTAAGTAATCTCCACCGTATCAACCAAACATGAGGCTCAATTACTCTGTCAAACAAGAAGAGAGATTAAAAAAAGATATACTAAAGGTCTCTTCCAAAATTTTATGAAAAATGACAGCATCTCAACTCACCTGTTCTATAACATCCAGTTGTTACAACTTGAAGTAGTAGATATTGGAACTAAGAATGATATAAATAGAAATTAACAATTCGGAGATTAGAATAACATGCAGGAAATTACTCTGCAGTGTAATTTTTGCTTTCTCTTAATTCAAGAGAGCTCGGGAATGCTAAGGAGCTAGAAGCACCTCATAACCAAAGTCACTGAACTGCACAGCACACAGAATGGGCTGCTTTTGCTTTTGGATGTTTTCTCTGGCAAGGGTGAAGCTACACCATGCCTCTTTAGCAGTTCCTCCTTTGCTTCTCTCAAATTGTGGTTGCTGAAACGTTGTTAATTCTTCTTAAAAACCTACATCTAGAGCAGGTCCTTAGGAAAAGTCACCCAGGTTGATACGGCAAAATGCATGAATTCTTACTGTGTTTTTGGAAGTGTGTTCTGAAGCAATAGTGGCCAGCTCCTCAAGACTGTACATGGTCACATCTGCCTGAGGTGCTCCATTTTGACTGAGAATCTGGAAAAACTCACCGTTTGCTAAGAAACACAGGGAGATAAACAGGTAGTCCAGTGACAACAGTATCTTTAGGAAACCATTTTCATCACTATCAAGCTGGATTATTTTTTTCGGATGAGAACACCTCGGGGCATTTTTCTCAAAAACAGATCATTTTCTGCTTTTACCTAAACTACTGATAATTGTGCAAACTTAA
Source organism: Mandrillus leucophaeus (assembly GCF_000951045.1). NCBI lineage: Eukaryota > Metazoa > Chordata > Mammalia > Primates > Cercopithecidae > Mandrillus > Mandrillus leucophaeus. The sequence continues at coordinate 2,443,774 of NW_012098654.1, read as the reverse complement.
GAGTTGATTTTATGAATTCTGCATGTTCTGGATCACAGGGAGCAAGATATATTTAAGGTACTAACAAAAAATTTCAGATGCATACACAATTTTTTTGGGAGAGGAGCAGAAACTACTCCATCATTCAGGGACATATCATATATGATGCACTGAGGTTTGTGCTAAAGAGAATATGGCTTTAATGAAATCCCTTGAGATGTCAGAGAGAAAAAGAAAAGTGTTTACAACGGTTCATTTTCAGTTTAACAAATTCCTAATATATCATTACCACATTTTAAAAGTATGTGTATGGCATGTAAAGGTAACTATTTAGTGGAATGCATTTTTTTCCCCATAACTTCCATAGAAGACAATGTTTTTTTAAAAGGTTAGCCTTCAAAATGTGCTTATGCTAAACTCTACTCTCTTGCAACAAATGAGCAAAACATTGCATAGTTACTATACACTATTACACAGACAAAAGTTTTTCTGGTCTTTCACATGTGAAAAATTAAGACACGAATGGAATTGGCATAGATTTGCTCATCTTCCATAAAGCACCAGAAAAAGCTCAAAGTATCTGTCTGACCAAGACCCCACTGATCACCTCTCTGGCTGCTTGTGTGAGTCCTGGTGCATGTGTAGGATCGAATTTCTCTCTGGCTTGTTTACCTTGCACGCTGTGGACACAGCGGAGAGCATAGTTGAGGGCATCTAGAGTGCTTGGTTTATTGCGTCTCTCCGAGGGGAAGTATTTTTTCATTTCTTGGACAACCATGATAAGTTCTTCAGAAACTCTGTTTCGATCTTGCTGTTCACTGGAAGATAAAAAAAAATTACAACTTCACACCTATGAAGATAACAGCATCTTGCGGTTATAGGGAACACAAACTGCAAACCAGATAGGTTTCTAAGTAATCTACTGGCATCAGATCATTCACTCCACAGGCTGGTGACCCCGCTTCCTCCAGGTGGGGAACTTCAGGCAAAGCAACTGGTGAATGACAAACATTCTCCACTTACTTTCCCTTAATCCACCTGAGTCCCAACTCAGCTAACTTTTGTAACCACTTTTCTCTCCAGATACTCTTCGGTAATTTTCTTCAGTATCCCAGATCACTTCATTCTACGTTGCCTGAGTCTCCCCCTACACTTTCCCCTGGACTTGGAAACAAAACAATAAAAAGATTTAGGTCCCCCTTTCCTTGCTCCGGAAGGACAACGAACGCATGGGGCCCTGGGCCTGAAGCCAGCGCGTCACCTGTGGCTGCTCTCCGCCAATTTCCTTTGCAGATGGAACTCGGGGCTCCACCGCTCCCCCGATTCTTCGCCCAGGGCCTCGTCCTCAGTCCCCCGTCCCCCGGGGCCAGGAGGTTCCCCGCGGGGCGTCTCGAGGTCTCCGCGGGGCTCCATGTAGGGCTGGGACAACCCGCTGCTTTCTTCTCGCTCACTTTGCAGTCGGCAACAGACACCGGTTTCTCACTCTGGTCCGCGCCATGGCGTAAGAGGCGGCCACCACGAGCCAGGGGGTCACGCTCATCTCCGAGGGGCTTCTCCCTCCAGCATTTCCAAAACCCGGAGCTCGTTCGACTTTCAGAAGTCCGGCCTGTAGGGAGGAGACAAGGGTGATAAGGGACAAGTGGAACGGACAGTCCGACGCCAGCGGCCCAGCTGGTTGGGGCGCCCCGACCGCGCGGTCCTCACCCCTGCCCCAACTTTCCCGCACGCCGAGGGCTGGGGCCTGTGGAGGCGGGCG
>NW_012098654.1:2428872-2441119 GCF_000951045.1 Mandrillus leucophaeus | reverse complement strand
CCGGGCCAGTTCTCTGGGGTCGGGTCCTGGAGTTTGTAGGTGGCTCCCCGCTGCCCGAGCGGGTGTGGGAAGGAGTCCAGGGTGGGGCTGGCTGCTGGCAGCGGATCTCGTCGTGCTTTGGGCGTCTTCCTGGGTTCCCACGGTTTTCACCGCCCGTGACCTACCGAGCCCACCCCAACCGCCCCCATCCTTCGCTAACTCTTTAGGTGAGTCGGGTGGACTTGGAGGAACCAGGCCGTAAAGCAGCCCTGGTAAAAGCCCACCCGATTTTTAGAAACAGATTTTTTTTCTTTTTAGACAAGAGTTTTGCTCTGTGGCCCAGGCTATAGTGCAGTGGCGCGATCTCGGCTCGCCGTAACCTCCCTCTTCTGGGCTCAAGCCAGTCTCCTGCTTCAGCCTCCCGAGTAGCTGGAACTACAGGTGCGGCCACCACACCTGACTAATTTTTGTATTTTTGGTAACGCTGGTCTGTGTTGGTCAGGCTGGTTTCAAACGCCTGAGCTCCAGTGATCTGCTGGCCTCGGTCTCCCAAAATGTTGGAATTACTGGCGTGAGCCACCGCACCGGTCCAGAAACAGAATTTTGATGCTGGAACTTAAAACACTTCTCTGGACTTCCTAAAATTAGATTCATTTGGCAAGTGGAGGAAGACAAATGTAAAAGACACTCTTTCAGAAAAGAAAGGTGTAAAGCCCTTTAAAAAAAAGTCTGAAAGCTCAGTTTAGATTGTATCTCAACACGTCAGAAATGAAAGGTACAGTGCAGAGTGCCGCCCCTCTCTGCTGCCTGGTACAGAAAAAATACTCAGTATTTGTTGGATGAATGAAATTGTATGCAAAGGAAGCGGGGAAAAGTGAAGTGGGTGAGTGTTCATGTTAGGTGTTGAATGAACCACCTTATCCTTCCAAGCGCTACGCTAGGTTGACTTGCTCTCGACTCCGAAGGTGGGTTTTGTCAAACTGCATTCGTTCAGCATTTATTGCGTGCAGATCTGGGTAGGGACGCTTGGAATCCCAGGGGATAGAAGAGTGGACCAAAGTCCCTGCCACCCACGGAGTTGACGTTTTATTGAGAAAGACAAACAACCCCATAAATAAGTTCATAAAACTTAAAGGGATGTGTAGAAAACAAGCTACTGGAAGGAAGAGTAACTGGGAGAGAGGTGGAGGGGGGAGGCCAGAGCCTCCCGAGATCAGCGAGGCAGGCCTCTGGGAAGGCGGATTTTAACCTGAGATGAGAGGCGCCTGCCGCGGATGGGGAAGTAGAGCCTGCACAGCTGAAAGTACCTGCAAAAGACCTTTGGAAAGAAGTAAGTTTGCCGATGAGAAACCGAAACAAACTATCAGGTCTCTTTCTCCCTCAGGGCTTTCTTGCCTGTTTTCATTCATAGCCTGTTTTCATTCTGGCCTTCAAGCCACATCCTGATGTTGAAAGTCTCAAGGGCACAAGTCTCTCCAGTGTCAACAGCTAGCTATACTTTGGCGAAGTACTTTGCTTGGAGAAGAGAGAGCTGGAGAGTCGGATGAGGTAGGAAAGTTAGAAAGAACCAGATCATGGTGGGACCTGTAATTCGGGAAAGGGACTTGGATTTTCCTATTGTGAACATAAGCAAAAGTCCTCTTCCACCCCTATTATATTGTTTCCTAGGGGTTCTAGAGTAAGAATGGAAATACATTCATGGGGAAAATATCTACATGAACAAAACAGAGCCATGTGTCTGGGGATGTCCCTCACCCATCCAGACTTATCCCAGGGTCCATGTCAGCAGCCATCTAGTCTACCACATACACGGTCAGCTTGCACATCCCTTTTGAAAGACCATCTATTTAGGGAACTCCAAAGCCAAATCCTGAATTTTAGTAATTGTGTAAAAGCCAGTTTCCTCATCTATACTAAAAAGCACTTCTCAGAAGGGGAGTGGTTTGCTTCTCTTCACTGGGGTATGGGGAAATGCTGGGTACTAAAAGGTAGAGTACCTAGAGAGGGGCTGGTGAGAAAAGGGGAGAGAGTTTCAGAGCTTCTAAGGGACAGGTATGGGGAGCAGCAAGGAATGGCAGTTTCAGGAGTTGGATCAGGCACAGCTATTCCTCTACAAGAAACACGGTGCCACAATCATGTTTATAAACACTTTATTTAGGTCACTACAGTGGGTAGGTTCCCAGCTAAGTGCACAGATACAAGCGAGGTATTTCTGGGTTAATGCAGGAGCCAGTGGGTTACATGGGTCTGAGCTCTGTGGCCAAGGGGCGAGCACCAAGGTTTCAGAGTCACACCCGGCCAGAGATCCTGCGCTGAGGGTGGGCTAGTGTCCTAACACTGCCAGCTGCTTTCTTCTCACAGCTAGCCACACTGCAAGGCATGTCTTCAAAAGTAAATCATTTCAGCGATGTTAAGGGAACAGATGTTAAAGAAATGGAAGTTGTGTCCTGGTGCGCCTCAGCTGTTGCTGCTTTATAAGTCTTAATAGCATGTGAACAAGACTTTTAGAATATTCCAGTAACAGTGAGCCACAGAGCAATAAAGTCTGTGTCTTTCTCCCTCAGTGCCTCCTTGCCTGTTTTCTTTCATATCTGAATTCCCATCTTTAAGCTGTGTATCCTGATGTTGAGTCTCATGTATACAAGAAAAGTTTCTCCGATGACAAAGTTTCTTTGACGACAACAGCTACTTCCAGCATTCCCATCAACAGCATTCTCTGCAGTTGATGGTATCAAAGCAAAGGTCTCTGGTTGGCTACTCTCTGTGAAAAGAGTCGTTCACCCCTGACCAATGCCTAATTGCAGGCATAATTTAGAAAATGATTTAGGAAGCAGATGTGACTACAAATAGGAAACAAACTCCAAAAAGTTACCGTTTATCTTCATATTTGGGCCAGATAATGATCAAGGTCACAGGCGGTCTTACCTGAGGCTACAGAATTGTTGCTTGCATAATTATCAGAAACATGTTGGAGTCCACAGCTGATAATCTGCCAACTGCTGGGTAAAACTCTTCTGTCCATAGGAATGAGACGGTCAGAGTCTACCTCAAACCTTCTCTAACCCCCATGCAGAATACTGAATCAGAAGAGGAGCCACACTGTCTACAGCCTTTCAAAAGGAAGAAAGGCCTGTTAAGATGTACAAGTTTCATACACAAGGTAATGATTTTAATTCTGAAGGGGCACCTTGAGTTCCATTTGGCAGGTTTCTGAATTTAACTATCAGGAATACACTTAAGGCCATTTTATCGGCATTTAACTTTTTGGCAAAATAGAAGCTTTGGTCATAGCCATAGTTCTATAAAATTTTTTTAAAGGAGGTTATTTCTGATTAAACAACATTTTTAGCAAGTGATACATAAACAATAACAACAACGTAAACATCTTCAAATCTAATGCAAGAGCAAAAGCTCTTCACCAGCATCTTAAATACAGCGAGAGTCAGTAGTGCTTACAACAAGTAGAGGGTTCTCTTCTAGGGAATCAGAAAATTATCAAAATAAGGCACAGCCTGTTGTTATCACAGATTTGTGTTAGGCAGTAGTGTTTTTTTCTGGAAGGCACAAGTTGGAAATCCGATTACCCAAAGTTTTAAAATGTGGTTCTGAAAATAATGCCGAATGACAAGGGTAACTTACTGGGAGCAATGGCAATTAATTAGTGACAACATTACATCTAGATTATAGCACTCTGGAACTTAAGAAGGCCTCTTCATCAGCCCATACATAAATCTGTAAAGGCACTGTGCAAAATGTGGACGGGGCTGGCCTTACTTCTAATTTGGAGTGCATATTAAAAAACAAAGGCACGTTTCCTAGAAATTCAACTTTAACTAACACACACACAAAAAAACATTTTAGAGATAACAGTAGGTAAGCTTGATAATATAGCAGGTTCTAAGTCAAAAGTCTTGAAGAGGTTTCTTGAACAGCAGTTTTGAGTTCCGCTGGTTCTTCATGAAGAGACAACCCACACTAAGAAGGAGAGACGCAAAAAGGCAGGGGAAACAGCAGGTTAGTCTCTCAGTGCGAATCCCAAGCCAACATCCAATGCTGCGGTCTAAATGTGATCAGAAATTAGACTGGGCTGATTTCCTACTACTGGCTTCTCTCCATTCTACAGAGGGCTAGAGGAAGGAGACTAGAGTCAAAAGGATCCAAGTAATTGTACCTTCCCGCTAAAAGGAAACATCCACTAACATCCATCAATCAATGAAAGAAGTCATGTTTCGGTTCTCATATACTGGGCTACAGATGGCAATGAGTTGTTTGAATATTATATAATAATAGTTGTGTGTGTGTGTATACATATATATTATATAGCTATTATTTTTATTATTATATGCTAGGCACCAACGTAAGCAATTTTTATTTTATTATTATTATTTTTTTGAGACAGAGCCTTGCTCTGTTGCCCAGGCTGGAGTGTAGTGGCACAATCTCGGCTCACTGCAAGCTCCGCCTCCCAGGTTCATGCCATTCTCCTGCCTCAGCCTCCCGAGTAGCTGGGACTACAGGCGCCCGCCACCATGCCCGGGTAATTTTTTGTATTTTTAGTAGAGACGGGGTTTCACCATGTTAGCCAGGATGGTTCAATCTCCTGACCTCATGATCTGCCCGCCTTGGCCTCCCAAAGTGCTGGGATTACAGGTGTAAGCCACCACGCCCAGCCAATTTTTATATATTTACCAGATCCTTTAACAAGCAAACAAGCAGGTACTATTATTATCCCCATTTTACAAATGAGGAAACTGAAACCCAGAGACATTAAATTGTTTGTCCACGGCCATACAGCTGGATGGTGGTGTAACCAGGATGGATCACAGTTACTTCATGCTTTTAACCACTATGTTACATAAAAGTAAATATATGATAAAAATATATTCAGAGAAAAGAAGTGGAAATGAATAAATTTTCCCTAACTTCAAAGGATTAATGTTTATATCAAATATCAAGACTTAAAACTCAAATACCTAAAACATTTATTAAAGAAAACTGAAAACCTTGGAATAAATGAACCTTTCTTTTATTTTTTTTGAGAAAAGGTCTCACTGTGTCATCTAGTCTAGAGTGCAGTGGCATGATCATGGCTCACTGCAGCCTCGAATTCCTGGGCTCAAACAATCCTCCTGTCTCAGCCTCCTGAGTAGCTGGGACTTACAGGTGTACACTACCATGCCTGGTTAATTATTAACAATTGTTTGTAAAGATGCTATGTTGCCCAGGCTAGTCTCGAACTCCTGGCCTCCCAAAGCTTTGGGATTACAGGTATGAGTCACCACGCCTAGCCAAAACTAACATTTCGGAGGGAAATTTTAATCTGAGTTCTTGTACACAAAATCAATGGTCTGTGAACACATGGAGAAGACTTTTCCAATCAGTTTAGAGAAGGGTAACTCACCGATGATGATGATGATGAAGATAACCAGAACAGTAATCCCAATTGCCCACATCTGTAACAAAACATATATCCATATCACATTTCAAATGCAGACATAACGTGCTTGTTGAAGAGTATCATATAATATTCGTCTAGTCACTGAAAGGGAAATTCAGGTGCATACAGTCTGGAAGAATTCATAATTTCTAAAGCCTAAATTAAATGTTCTCAATTAGGGCCTGAAGGTAACTTCCCTGCTTTTTAAAAGATGTTCAAATGATGTGTGGCCTCTAGCTAGGCATTTGTTTGTGTATACAAGTTTTCCACATATGGAAAGGCTGCTCAGCTTGCCCTGTGTCTCAAAGTGTCACTTGTAAACAAGGCAGAGGACAGGATACATCTGGATCTGGTCGCAGCACACTGACTCGCTGACTGTATAAAATCTGCTTTGGCTCGTGCTCCTGGGTGGGCTGCTTTCTACTCTTCTGTTGGGCACACTGTGGCTTTCTAGCATTTCTTTCCCTTGACCTTGGAACCATTCACAGAACTACACAAAAACTAACCAATTCCAGCCCTCTCCTATGTATTTGGGGCCCTGCTGGGGTAGAGGGTTGGGAGGGGCTGATGACTGTGAGTGATTTTGGATATTCTTGTTCTACGTGCATCTTCTGAAGATCAGCCACAACACACAGAGGATTCCTAGGGTGAGGCTAGGAAAGGGTATGTAGTCAGTGTTTCAGATTCACAGTGGACCCACATTTCCATGTGGAGGAAATCAAACCCACCTCCCAGAGTCATGAAAGTCCATTATCTGTAGCCTGTTAATTCTCTGAGAATGGAGAAGGGGGCTTAAATGTAAAGGTGAGTTAAAAGATAATTACCTTGCAATTCTTCCACCAATATTTCCTCTTCAGCTTGGCTGCGCTCGTTTCAAATTGAGAAGCGCCTGCCTGCAGTGCATCTGCACGGTCGTCTAACTCAGAGAGCTTCTGGTCTCTTTCCAGAACCTTGTCCACATTAACTCGCATTATGTCCACCACCTAGATGAGTGTGATCACAACAAGTAATGCACAAAGAATGGAGGAATAGGGCCAGGTGTGGTGGCTCACGCCTGTAATCCCAGCACTTTGGGAGGCCAAGACGGGTGGATCACCTGTGGTCAGGAGTTCGAGACCAACCTGGCCAACACGGCGAAACCCTGTCTCAGTACTAAGAGTACAAGAAAATTAGCCGGGCGTGGTGCTGGGTGCTTGTAATCCCAACTATTCAGGAGGCTGAGGCAGGAGACTCACTTGAACTCAGAGGGCGGAGGTTGCAGTGGGTGAGATTGCGCCATTGCACTTCGACCTGGGCAACAGAGTGAGACTCCGTCTCAAAAAAAATAGAGGCACAGAGACTTCAAAGACAATCTATGGGCACATTGTTCTTTCAGGTCAGCAGTTTATTACTTTGAGCCAAACTTTTGCTTTAAAAAAAATGAGCTCACTCTTTCATCATCAAAACAATCAGCATATTAAGGATAGAAGGGAATTTCTTTAATATGATAAAGGGCATTTATGGGAAAATCCACAACTAATATCATGCTCAATGGTGAAAGACTTCCCCCCTAAGATCAGGAACGAGACAACAATGCTCACTTTCACACTGCCACTCAATACTGTACTGGAAGTTCTGAACAGAGCAATTAGTCAAGAGAAAGAAAAGGCATCCAAATTGGAAAAAAAGAATAAACCCATCTGTATTTGCAGATGATTCTCTTTATATAAAAAATACCAAAGAATCCACAACAAACTGCTAGAGCTAACAAATTCAGCAAAGTTGCAGGGTACAACAACACATAGAAATCAGTTGTGTTTCTATACACCAGCAACAAATAATCTGAGGTGGAAATTAAGGAAACAATTGTGTTTACAATAGCATCCAACAGAATAAAATACCTAGGAATAAATTTAACCAAAAGGCGAATGACTTGGACAATGAAAACTAGAAAACATTGCTAAGAGAAACTGCTAAGAGACATCATTAAATGGGAAAACATCCTATATTCACACACTGGAAGACTTAATATTGCTAAGGGGGCAGTACTCCCCAGAGTCACTTCCCAATTTCAAAACTTAATACAAAGCTACAGTAATCAAAACAGTGTGATACTGGCATAAGGACAAACATATAGACTGATGGAATAGAACTGAGAGTCTAGAAATCAACCTAAGCATTTATGGCCAATTGATTTTTGACAAGAGTGCCAAGGCCATCCAACAGTTTTTTCAATAAACAGTGCTGGGCCAACTGAAGAGCCAACATGCAAAAGAATGAAGTTGAATCCCTACCTCACCCTATATACAAAAAGTAACTCAAAAGGGATCAATAATCTAAGTGTAAGAGCTAAAGCCATAAAACTCTTAGAAGAAAACATAAGGGTAAATCTTCATTACTTTGGATTTGACTGTGGATTCTTAGATTTGATACTGAAATCAAGAACAACAAAAGGAAAAACAGATACACTGGACTTCATAAAAATTAAAAACTTTTGTGCATCAAAGAACATTATCAGGCCAGGTGCGGTGGCTCATGCCTATATTCCCAGCACTTTGGGAGCCCCAAGCAAGTGGATCACCTGAAGTCAGGAGTTCGAGACCAGCCTGACCAACATGGCGAACCACTGTCTCTACTAAAAATACAAAAAATTAGCTGGGCAAGGCAGTGGGCGCCTGTAATTCCAGCTACTCTGGGGGCTGAGGCAGGAGAATCACTTGAACCTGGGGCTTGGAGGCTGCACTGAGCTGAGACTGTACCACTGCACTCCAGCCTGGGTGACAGAGCAAGACTCTTGTCTCAAAAAAAAAAAAAGATAAAAATTAAAAAAGAACATTATGAAGAACGTAAAAGACAAGCCACAGAATGGGAGAAAGTATTTGCAAATCACATGTCTGCTAAAGAAAGATTTAATATCTAGAACACATAAAAAACTCTCACAACTCAAAAACAACCCAATTAAAAAATGGGCAAAGCCTGAACAGACATTTCTTTAAAGACACACAAATGGCCAATAAGCACATGAAAAGATGCTTACCATCACTAATCATTAGAGAAAGGCAAATGAAAACCCAAAGAGCTCAGTAGGATGGTTATAATCAAAATGGAAAACAAGTGTTGGCAAGGATGTGGAGAAACAGGAACTCCTGGACATTGCTGGTGGGAAAATAAAATGGTGTGGCTATTGTAGAAAACAATTTGGCAGTTCCTCGTAAAATTAAACATACAGCTACTATGACCTAGCAATGCTACTCCTAGGTATATATTCAAGATCAATGAAAGCATATGTCTAAACAAAATCTTTCCTGTGAATGTTTATAACAGCATTATTCATAATTGCTGAAAGATGTAAACAACTCAAAGACTCATTAACAAATGAATGGCTCAACACATTGTGTATACACATACAATGGAATATTACTCAACCATAAAAAGGAACATGGTACAACACGTTACAACTTAAATGAATGCGAAAAACTTTGTGCTAAGTGAAAGAAGGCAGATGCCAAAGGCCACATACTGTATGATTCCTTTTATATGACATATCCAGAACAGGCAAATCCACAGAAAGAGAGAGCTGATTAGAAGTAACAAGGAAATGGGAGGAAGGGGAAATAGTGAATGATTACTAAATGGGTATGAAGTGTTCTAGGGTGATGAAAAAGTTTTGAAAATGGAAAGAGGTAACGGTTGCAAAATATTATGAATATACTAAATAACACTCAATTATATACACTTTAAAATGTTTAGTTGTATGTTATCGTAATTTCACCTCAATAAAAAACAACTCTCCTTAAAATTCCTTTGGTTAAAAAAAATTCCAATTTGATTTTGTAAGTCAACAGAAATTTCAGGCAGGACAGAATTACAATGGGTTTCTTACTGGGAAAATCTAAAATTTTTATAAGTTCACGAACAAAACCATCAGATCAAAACATTACTATATTATTTCACAACAGTATCTAACATAACTTTAACCGTTTTTTAGGGCAGCTAAATGCAGAAAGACCGAAACATATCTGTTGGACAGTGACAGCTTTTAGGAATGTGGAAATACTAGCCTGAATTTCTCAATCTTTTGCTGTGGTTCTCCACATACAGTGCAGAACAAAAGATGAAGGTCCTCTAGCTCAAGAATTCTACAAATAGAGATTTGCTGGGCTAATGGAGTTTGACAGTATCTACTTTGTGTGAGTCAATGGACAGCCATTAGAGATGAATTCTACAGAGAGGCTTGCTCAGGCTGGATAACTAGTAAGTGGACAAAGCATTTTGATAAAAAATCTGATCAGAAGAACTGGTCTTGGCTTGAGCAATCTAAAGACCTAATCCTAACATTGTATTATCCTATTTTATAAAGTGGTTATTGGGGAATACACTCAGGGAGTGGTGTTCATGTTTTAAGCATATGATTTTTTATTTTTCCTGAGCTAAATGTTATGAGCAGGTATGTGATTCTACCACAGGAAAACAAGCATGAAACCTAGAAAGTCTGACTTTTGCTTAGATCTTCCAGCACAGCAGGGAGCAAAGTTTTGTTACAATTATGATACAGTCAGAATTTGCTTTACATTCACACTTTCATGATACTTTTTCTAAACAGATTTCCAGAGTGCTCATACTTGTTTAAAATTCATATTTCCAACATTTCAGAGCAATACCTCATCTACTTGATTTTGTGTCTGCTGAAGTCTTCGATTACTGCCAGGGGCAGCAGTTGGACCTGTAGACCTGGAACATGTAAAGGCAGGAGCATGAGTAAATTACGATTCCAAATACATTTTTTTTTTTTTTTTTTTTGAGACAGTCTCACTTAGTCGCCCAGGCTGGAGTGCAGTGGCGCGATCTCGGCTCACTGCAAGCTCCGCCTCCCGGGTTCACGCCATTCTCCTGCCTCAGCCTCCCGAGTAGCTGGGACTACAGGCGCCTGCCGCCTCGCCCGGCTATTTTTTTGCATTTTTAGTAGAGACGGGGTTTCACCGTGTTAGCCAGGATGGTCTCGATCTCCTGACCTCGTGATCCGCCCGCCTCAGCCTCCCAAAGTGCCAAATACATTTTCTTAAGTATAAAGATGTTACTCCGGGACTCTCACTGTTAACAATTTCTTACATTAGAACTAAAGCAGAAAAAGAAATTCTTCCTGAAGCAATGAACAAAAGTTTTAATTACATTTCTTCTAATTTCTCTATAATTTCCAAGACTGTCCCACCTACTAAAGGGACAAACGTGAAGGTTTAAAAGGACCTACTTTGTATCCCTGAAGTATCTGATCCCACCACAGGTAAACTCTACTGTCCTTTTTTGAAACTTGTTCTAAGGCACACATCTGCTTGAACGTACTCAGTACTCTCCTGATCTTTTCACTGTGGCAGGAACTGTTTTCATAGTTATAAACAGTTATAGAATGCCCTTTTTCCAATATAGAAAAATAGATTAATTTACAGAAACAGAGTCAGGAACACTGGGATGCAGGGAGCGGTTGGTGTGAGTGGAAAGGTGTGTGGAAGCAATGCTTCCTCTTTTAGGAAGGTACTCTTTTTTTTTTTTTTTTTCCTCTTTTGAGAGACGGAGTTTCCCTCCTGTTGCCCAGGCTGGAGTGCAATGGTGTGATCTCGGCTCACTGCAACCTCCGCTTCCTGGGTTCAAGCAATTCTCTTGCCTCAGTCTCCCAAGTAGCTGGGATTACAGGCATGCAGCACCACGCCCGGCTAATTTTGTATTTTTAGTAGAGACGGGGTTTCACCATGTTGGTCAAGCTGGTCTTGAACTCCTGACCTCAGGTGATCCGTCTGCCTCGGCCTCCCAAAGTGCTGGGATTACAGGCATGAGCCAGCGCGCCCGCCCCGGGAAGGTACTCATCTTTTAAAATCTTCATCAAAGGCTTTATTTCTCCCCATGCAGATCCTTCTTAACCACTCTGACTCTGAAGTCATTATTGGCTCCATTACTTGGAAAGTATCACTTTGGTTTTTCAGGTAGAAAGTCCTGCCTCCTCGAATAGATTACAGGTTCCTGGGTCGTCTTACTCTCTTTGTATCCTAGATAGCACCTAGCATGTACCTTAGTATACAACAGTCTGATGGACTGTTTGAACAGTCACTTTACATCTGTCATGTGTCAATGACCAGGGCTACAACAGATCTCATCGCCGTCCTCACAGAGTTTAGTGTCTGGTAGATAAGTAAGGACCATGCCGTGGTGCTAGACTCTTTTCATGCATTTTCTCCTTCAACTCTCATAACTCTCTGAGGGGAATATTACTCCCATTTTACAGATGAGTAAAGTGAGGTTTAAAAAGTCTACACAGCTGGCTGCCGTACAGCTTGTTTTTAGATCAGGTCCTGTGTACCTGGGATCTAGATCTTAACCACTGTGATCTATTGACACAGCAGCCTCAGCAGGAACATTCGAGGGGGGGTCCCCAACTCCTGGAAGAAACCCGGGGCTTCCTCCGACGGTGAGCAATGAACAGAATGGAGGTGGAAGAGAGGGTCCTTGTGATTCTTAACCATGAGCATTCTCTGAGCGTTACCACTGGAAGCACCGGTTTGCAAGGGCCACAAGAGCGCTTTCGCTTAAGAGAGCGAAGGCCCACGGTTAAGTGATCTTTCCAGTGCAGATGCCCCTAGCCAGGCAAGGAGCTCTTGGGCCCACAGGGGCTCAGCACAGGGCCGAGGTCCTTTCTTTTGCAACTTCCGGGGCCCAGCGCAGAATTGGGCCGAGAGCCGGCCCTCCCGAACCAGGGCAGTCGTCCCCGTTCCTCTCCGGGACCTCGGGGACTAGAACGGGAAGGGGCGAGGAGCGGGGTGCGAGCGGGCAACTCACTTCCTCCGGGAAGCGCCTCGCCGCCCC
>NW_012098654.1:2413743-2428402 GCF_000951045.1 Mandrillus leucophaeus | reverse complement strand
GTCCAGGGCGGGGTCAGAGCGAGATGTCCCCTCCCTGGACTAGGTCACTTGGGAACTTGAGGGCCACAGGGGTCCCAGGGCGGTCCGGGCTCTGAAACGCAGACTGCAGGTCAATACAGCTTCCTCTCCGCACCGCGGCCCGTGCTGGCGCTCGGGGACGTGGTCTGCAAACGTGGTGCATTAGGCACTGGCTGGGGACTGTGTGGATAAGTGAGGGTGGGCGCAACTCATGTTATTCTGGGCTCGGGACCATTTCTCTCTAACAGTATTAGAGACAGATGATTGGCTTCTGCTGAATGTTCCAGATTAACCTAGTGATCCTGAGGGCACCATGTTTCTCTGAGAAAGTAGTTGAAATAGGAAGTCCATTTCAGGTATTTGTCACATGGGGTTGGGTTAGGTTCCCGCTCGTCATGTTTTCCTTGGTAACACAAATATTTGTCCCTGCAGATCATATTATAATCTGCTTACGAGAGCCTTGGCATCAAGACTGTAGTTCCTTCATTTCTGTATTTTTAGGCCCTAACACAGAATAGGTCCTCAGGTTTTGGTCGAAGGGAGGGAAGCACAAATCTGAACGCAGTGAGTTACCTTGTATATATTTGTCACTGAAATATTCCTACCAACACAGTTACCGACATCAAAAAATAAAACACTATAGGTGTCTGGTCATTGGTGGGTCTCTTAAATGAGAAGTGAAAAATACAGTACTTAAATACTATGCTGTTTTTTCCAACTCTAAATAGAATACTTCGAAAAGGGAAACATTCGTATATATTCGAATAAACGAGACTGTCACAAAGGCGGTGGGATTTGAGCTGGGTACTAGCAGAAAAGAACTTTCCAGTAAGGGTTGGACAAACACCATGAACAAAGACAGCAGTGAAAATGGACGCAGTGTGCACAGACCACCTACAGGGTGCAGGTTGGGTACAAGTGAAAAGAAGACTGAATAAAGAGGGTAAACAAGAAAAATGTCATTTGATTGTAGTGGGCCCTGGAAACCATTGACTCACGGACTTGGGAGATCCGTGCTGCACAATTTCTCTGGCAGTAGCGGCCAGATGGATTAGATGGAAGAGGGAGCACTAGGGAGATAAGGAGAGGCTCTGCAGTGAAAGGGAATGGAGCAGCGATGACACAATACTCAGAAAGGAGGACGTTCGTCATCGCTGGAAAATGCCCTTTAGAAGACTTCAGAGGATTGTAACTGAAAAGGTGAATTAAATTAGTGTCTATCTTTCAAATAACTGCACTGCCTTACACAAATGATTGATATGTTGAGAGGCGCCTGGAAAGATAGGCGAAAAGCTCTCTGAATGGTGGCTGGAAGACATTTTTTCTTTCATGGACCTAGCTGAAACAATGTAACATTCAATGTCAAAACATTACATCTGGATCAGAAGGAAATACTTGACATTATTACATACGTTTTGAAACACGTGTCCATCACCTTAGATCTCACTACCCAGTCACATTAAAGCAAAACACACACGTAGTATGGGGAAATTTTCTTCATTTTTAATTTACAGCAGAAAGAATATAAAGCATTCAGAAAACATTTTCCATATTTTAAGGGCAATTCAAAACATTTTGCATGGTTTCCAGCAGCTGAGTTCTTCAACAGATCCATTGATTCAATGATGCTTTACATGCACAATTACAAAAATAAAACTTACAAAAAAGAAGACATCTAGACTAGTTTTACATGCAAGTCTCAGGGACCCCCCATTGGGCGCCAACTACTGTGTGGAACTGCCATAAGCGACCGTGCAGCCAGAGAGGGGTTCGTGTTAATTGTCTTTATTTCGTTCACACAGTACAGCTGATTTCGAATGGGTAACAAGAATAGCAATTAAATCTTCAGGAGATAGAATAAGATTAGCTATTACTTTTATAATGAAATCCTACTCCTGGCACTTGGGAATTCAGATTATCCAAGAAAGCTGCGCTTACCTATCATCTTATATTCGAAATTAAGAGTCATAACCAAGAAAAAGCGGTCAGAAATGCTTCGTTTCAGTGGAAGTGCCTTTTTGCCTCACCTAGGATTCACAGTTGTACTGGTAGGTTACACCGGTAGGCTTCAAACCTACTTCCTATCCCCTCCATGAGAACCCTCTTAATTCTATGGAACTCTCTATCATCTGTCATTTTCTAACGTATTCAGCTAATAATGTAACATGTGAAACATTTAAAAAAAAAAAAACGTGAGGGTTAAAGCAAATCCACTGAGGTCATTACTCTGGTCAAAGATCAGTTATTTGTACCATAATATATGGAATAAAGATATCTAAATTCAGTATTACTAGAGGATATTCTGAAAGAGCTGGCTTTCACATTCTATTCTCGTTTATGAATGCAGTTGTGTTTGTAAATTACTCAGTGTCCTCCTATAGGTCAAACTGTGTAAAATAATAGGTATCTGGGGGACTGCAACAGCTGCAACATAACCCACACATTTAAAAACAAAATTGAGTCAGGTCAGTTTACAAATGTACAGGTGGCTACTAGTTGTGGGGCTGTCACTGTTGTCAAAGCCGATCACAAGCAGAAAGACATATACTGTACAGTAATTCGAGGTTGGCAGTGAAAGGAAGTAATTAAAAAACAAGTACAATTATAGAAAAGGCACCAAGAGCACTGACCCCAGTTTTTACCACAATCTTTTTGTATCTACCTTCCTTCCAAAGACACCAGTTTAAAAGCTTATTTGTGAATATTTTTAGGCTTCACAACAAGCCTTGAGTTTTAACTCACAGTTGGCAGCCAGAACCAAGAAAAAACATCTCAGCTTTACACCAACTGATCCTCAAACGTAACCTGGGAATTTTAAACTGGCATCAGCAAATGCAAACTTTATCCTCTCAATTTAACATTAGTAGTTTAATTGTTAAAAGCATCAGATTTCTTTGGCTCCTCATTATGTGGAAATAGTAATATACCATGCCATCTCTAAAAGACCAGTCTGCATCTTTTTCCTTTTTAGTTATTTTTTTGTGTGCAATTTTATTACATTTTCTGATTTCCAGCAGGAGATATGGAAACGTGACGTTTTTCTACTTTTCACACTATTTTCTTTTGTCAGGTTTTTAAATCATTCTAAGTGTTCTTTGTTGGAGTGAGTGGATGGTGTTAAGCTACATACTGATTCATCTTATGATTATCTGTTTTGCAAAAGTAACTTAATTTTCTTAAGCAGTATTAGCATTCACATTACTTGGCACCATTGGCAAAAAAAATTTAAATAAAGTAAACTAAACTCCTGGTAGCCAAAATTAAATGTAAACATATCCTTTTTTTAAGTAATGTTACTCTGCCTTTTTTCCTAAGTCTAAATACAGTAGCTCTTTTTTTTTTTTTTTTTTGCAGTTTAGTCATGCTTTAGCAAAATGTTCTTCTAAAGAACATTTAAAATAAAGTACTCTTATAGTGAAATAAAGTTTTTTTGTTTCATTTTACAGACCATAGCCACTAATGCTTTGCTTTTGTTCATTTCTTTTTTCTTGATTTCATGCACATATCTCTTTGTTTTAATATATACAATATATACAAACAGTACATCCACATTTTTCTCGCTCATTCAGACAAAACTATACAAATAATTTTATCTTGCCATGTTATTGACCTTTGTGAATAAAATATTTAGCAATTAATATAATCCCTTTCAAATATTTTCTCACTTTTCATTTCTACCTTCTATATATACACAGAAACTGCTCAGTTTGGATGAGATATAGCCAAAAACATGGAATTTACTGGCCA
Source organism: Mandrillus leucophaeus (assembly GCF_000951045.1). Lineage (NCBI taxonomy): Eukaryota > Metazoa > Chordata > Mammalia > Primates > Cercopithecidae > Mandrillus > Mandrillus leucophaeus. The sequence goes on along the minus strand of NW_012098654.1, from coordinate 2,424,637 downwards.
GAACGCAGCACCACGCTGATCGTTTAGGTGGCAAATGTCCAGGCAAGGTTCATGATTCCTTAGAATTACTACAGCTTCCAAGGTTACTAAAAAAGGCTACATGCTTTATCAATTCTTAAGTAATTCTCATTGCACATGAAAGTAAGGCAAAAAAATTAAAGTGCTGAACATGAAAAAGGGGACAAGATGATTACTACCCTCGCAGGTTCTTGGAAGGTGGTGGGGACAAGAAAATAATTTAAACTCTGTGAGCTGCTTCTCATTATTTCCCATGCATTACCCGTTTACCACACACCTGCCCCTCTGCAAATTTCCACAAGACATTAAAAACCTGCAGATTTCAAAAGTTGCATTAAGTGTGCTGTAGAGATTAAAACAAACAAACAAACAAACAAAAATAAACAGTGAAGGAAATGAGAACACACGGACCCAATAAAGATTTTTGTATGATCTAAGCCCTCCACTGAGAATCAATCCCAAAGATTCAGCTTCTTGGAAATAACCGGCAGGTGCAGGAACAGCATTCTTTTTTGTTGCTAGTATAGCCCCACCTTTTCTTATCTATATTTTTGGTATAAATATTTGTACAGTTCCACACGATGTTTGAATACAGCCCTATATGAGAAGGAAATGGCTTCTTCCTGAGAAGAGGAAGCCTCTTTCAATTCCTCCTGGTGTCTTGATTTCCCGTGATCCAACAGAAGATTGAGTTCCAAGATGTCTTGCTGATCAAATTAAAAGTTGTCCATGAAAGTGCAAATGCAATGACCAAAACATTCCTGTTAAAATCCTGCAGCTGATCTCCCCAAAACTGCAGAGGGATTTTGTGTGTGTGTGTGTACGTGTGTGTGTGTGTGCGTGTGTGTTGTTGCATGTCTCTGCTAAAAACAGAAATGAAAACAGTCTGAAAAGCAATGTCACATTGCTAAGGGATGCTGCTGTATGTCTTCAAGTTCCTTGGCCTTTTTCAATTCTTTCACTCTGGAAGAGAAACAAAACAAAACAGCAGGCGATAACTCGATAGTGAATTGCGACCAAATAAAGAAAAGGGGTATTACCACACCCTCTGAACTGAAGAGCCAAGACTAAAACCCTTTTTGAGGATTGATGGCAAAAGAAACTCCTGTGAAACTGTTGGAGAAAATATTCAAAGAAAAGATGTGACCCTTCTTAAGGTGAAAAAAATCATTCTAAAGCTTTGCTCTACATCAAGTGCTCTAAGAATACAGCAAAATCAAAGTCTAATGTATTAAATCAAGTGTGACAATCACATGTTTATCTTAATAAAAATTTATTCAAATAACTTTCTTTTTAGTCTGGTGGACCACCATTAATGTCCTATCACTCCATGTGATGTAAATTAGGAAAACTGTACATGCATTTATTTAGCTTTTTTTTTTTTCTTTTTTTTGAGACAGTCTTGCCCTGTCGCCCAGGCTGGAGTGCAGCGGCGCCATCTCGGCTCACTGCAACCTCCGCCTCCCGGGTTCATGTCATTCTCCTGCCTCAACCTCTCGAGTAGCTGGGACTACAGGCGCCGTGCCTGGCTAATTTTCTGTATTTTCTATATTTAGCCACCATGCCTGGCTAATTTTCTGTATTTTTTGGTAGAGATGGGGTTTCACCGTGTTCGCCAGGATGGTCTCGATATCCTGACCTTGTGATCCGCCCACCTCGGCCTCCCAAAGTGCTGGGATTACAGGCGTGAGCCATCGCGCCCGGCCTATTTAGCTTTTAATATATCTAAGGATTAAGCTACTATTGCTTTGTTCATAGACTCAAGATTGTTAGCCTTCTTGAACCTAATCATACATCTGTACAACTCTACTCCTTCACGCAGGTTTTTGGAGGCTTTTTAATAATTCCTTACTTTCCTCCCATTCCACATTATAACTTAAAAAGACATTCAGGTTCCTCTTCCCAGTGATCCCAGATGGATAGCCATAGGGTGCGATACTGATAAGGTACTTTGTTCTACTCATCAAACATACTGTAGTAAACAAATTTAAGTAACGTTGTTATAGACTGAGCCATGGAAAGTTCACATCAGCAAATTACTTATTAATTATCACTGCTGATCTGTAATTTTTAATATAAAAATCAGTCTCAGTTTTTTTGGATATGGCTACCTGATGCAGATGGGGTGCTGGGGAAGCAGCTGTCTGCTGTAAGAGTATTTCTCTATACTGACAATTACGAACCTGCCTTAATAGCAGAATGATCAAATGGAAGGCAATGCATGTGGTGTAAGTCACAGTTTGTGGTACTGCATACCATATAATAACATTTGTTTCCCAAAAATGGGTGTGAGAGGCTAATTTTAGCCAAATGGGAGCAACAGCTTCTTAGGACACCCATACTCTTCTGCAACAGCATGACCAGGAAAAGATGGATTTGTCATGGTGCTATACAGAGGGCCATAATCTCAAATATATTTTTCTGATTCCCTAAGAGTCTCTCCTATTATCTTAAGTTATACCAGTAAAGTAAAATTTTTTTTTTTTTTTTTTTTTTTTTTTGAGGCAGGGTCTAACTCTGTTGCCCAGGCTGAAGTGCAGTGGTGCGATCTCGGCTCACTGCAACTTCTGCCTCCTGGGTTCAAGTGATTCTCCTGCCTCAGCCTCCCGAGTAGCTGGGATTACAGGCATGCACCACCACGCTCAGCTAATTTTTGTATTTTTAGCAGAGACGTTCTGCCATGTTGGCCACGCTGGTCTTGAACTCCTGAGTTCAAGTGATCTGCCCACCTCAGCCTCCCAAAGTGCTTGAATTACAGGCATGAGCCACCAGGCCCGGCCTCAAGTAAAACTTGATAATAGGCAGAAAGAAAATATTGTGAAAAAACCAGTGATCAGTTATTGCTATACTGTATAGGTTGAGAGTCTGGAATGGCACATATGCTATAACAGCAGTTTAAGAAAACATTTATATTTACCACTTCCAAGCAGAATCATTTCTGAGTATTCTGCAAAGTTGATATAATCTCTTCACAGAGAAGATGCTCTCTTTTAGAAGAAAAGCTTTATGATGTTATCAGTAATACTAAAAAGAATTATAATATTTGAAAACTTGCTTGTCTGATTTACTTACTACATATACCAAGCCCTAGCTTGGTCCTAGCGTGATGTTTACAAATTGACAGTGACAGACAGTCTATCTCTGAAACCGCTGAATCTTTTTTTGTTAACAGGTACAGTTAGAATACATTGCTATGTTCATGAGTAGATCCAAATATCACTTAGTTTGAAATTTTTTAATTAACTATACCATGGATTAATTTGGGTCATATTACAGTATAGAATTGTACATCACTAGAGGTCCCTAATTTTGGACATGCATACTTGATAAATAAATGGCTTTTTAAAAATTGAAACATGCTATAGTCTGTTCAATTTTTAAACATGCAGTATCTATACTAACATCCCTTTGGCTGGAAATGCAAGGCATGCACTGATGCCAACTTTGCTTCTGGACATGCAATATCGGTACTTGTGCAGACCTATCTGCTGAATTTCCGCAGCCTGTGCATGCTACTTCAAATGCTACGTTTTCTTTCTGCACTACCACAGAACTCATTCACAAATATGCAACAGTGACTCCATCACTGATGAGATGTCTAGAATTTGAGGTATCCTGAACTCAAAATCTGATAGCATAAACACAAAGATGTTATACACTCACAATTTTTCTAGAATGAACAGGGATGCTTTAGAAATATTAAGTTCATCATTGAGATGAAATAAAAAGGAAAGTGAATTATAAACCAGAACTGTTTTATGTGGTTTCATACCAAAGAATCTATAATCAGCTGGTCAGGGTAGGTATACCCTAAAACATTTTTCTTTTAGTTAAAATGGTCACATTTGTTTTTGCAGTTTTTTCAGTTTCTTTCAGAACTAATTAAAAAGTTGTTTTCATAAGGTTTTAAAGTTGTCATGTAAATACTCTGCTATGAAATTAGTGATGGCCTCACAGACCACTAAGTTAAGGAGAGGTGCATGTCCACGTACAATATCTACATAGGAAAAATAAGAACACTGCAATTTTCAGATATATTTTCCAGGCTTTCACGACTCCTGAGTTAAAGTGGAGAATTTAGTTCTTAGCTTCGTGATAAAGTTATCATAGTATGCTAGCATTATACATGACATCAAAATGACTTAAATGGCACAAACATTTTTTTTACAGAAAGTCGTTCAAGGAGGAATTAGAAAAAAAGAAAGGGAAAAAATGAAAGAGAACACGTATTAAATTCCAACAACTATACAGGTTACGTAATATCTGTTACTTTATGTAGTCCTCACAACACTGCCATTAGCTCCAATTTGTAAATGCAGAACCTGAGATTTATAGGAATTAAGCAATCTGCCCCAATTCACACAGTTAATAAATGGCAGAACAGGGAATTGAGCCCAGGTTTGTCTGACTTCCAAACCTATAGTTTCAACATTCCACTGCCTCTAAAAATATCTCCCAGGGGCCGGGCGCAGTGGCTCACGCCTGTAATCCCAGCACTTTGGGAGGCCAAGACGGGCGAATCACAAGGTCAGGAGATCGAGACCATCCTGGCTGACCCGGTGAAACCCCGTCTCTACTAAAAAATACAAAAAACTAGCCGGGTGAGGTGGCGGGCGCCTGTAGTCCCAGCTACTCGGGAGGCTGAGGCAGGAGAATGGCGTAAACCCGGGAGGCGGAGCTTGTAGTGAGCTGCGAGACTCCGTCTCAAAAGAAAAAAAAAAAAATCTCCCAGGATAACACAGAAATTTTTAAAAAATCGTATTTTATTGTTTTTTTCCAAAAGATTTTATAAGAAATATGCATTTGGAAAATTTCCATGGTATGATATGAAATTAACAACAATTACATTTTCTCGATTCTAAGGTGTCATCTTTTATAAGACACTATATTGATTTTATTAATAAAAAATCTTCTTGATGGGGGAAGACCCTCACATAAAATGTACTTATTGATTTTACAACACAATTATTTAGAATCCTAAAACATGTGAAAAGAACATGTTTAAGAATCAAGGGAGATTTTTAGCCTCATTGTCCAATTTACAATTTATAGACCATATTGACGTTAACTTACTTCTGAAAGTTAACATGAAATTCGGAGACTTACTATCTGTCCTAGTGAAATCATAAATGAAGTTTTATGTTACTTGAGGGTAGATTATTAGGATGAGACAGTGGTGCTTAATTTTTGTTTTGTTTTAAATCAAATGTCAACTCGATAAAATAATGTTTGAATGTTACATTGCCTCCAAAGAAACAAAACAATTACATCACCAAAGTGATTTAGAATGACATATACTAGAATTTTAAAACAAATTTTAAGAAATATATGTTTCAAATCAGAGTGTTTCAAATGGTTAAATTTAAGATCACCTTGTTATTAGTTAAGGACATGAATGATTATTCAGGCAGATGTTAATTAAAAATAAATCTTTACCAATGAGAAGGATACAAAATAGAAGTTTAACCATTATTATCTCTGGGTGATTCTCCTTGGTTATTTGTATTTCCAGAATTCACTACAATTAGTATGTGCTGCTTTTGTAATAATAATTATTCCTGCTTGTTAGCTTTTATGTTCTTCACTTATTTACAGACAAGGTTGCACAGGCTTGAATGCAGTGGAACAGTCATAGCTCACTGTGGCCTGGAATTTCTCGGCTCAAGCAATCTTTAGCCTTAGCCTCCTGAGTAGCTAGGACTACAGGCACACATCACCACACCTGGCTAATTTTTAATTTTTTTTTTTTGTCTAGACAGAGGATCTAAATATACTGCCCAAGCTGGTCTCGAACTCCTGGCCTCAAGCAATTCTCCTGCCTCAGCCCCAAAAAGTACTGAGATTATAGGCATGAGTTGCTTGTTAGTCTTAAAAAAAAAAAAAAAAAAAAGTGAATTAGATGGTTTTCTATCCGTCTGTTACTAATCTGTCTTACAAATGCTGTGATCACATTATGCAAAAACAACTAAAAAATTCAGTGGAAGGAAAAAAAACTCAATTTTGTAGACTGAAGCCAAAATCAATGGACTGAACTGGTTTCATTAACATTACCTATGTTGTAAGCAAATTTTTCGGTATACAAACTTGGTAAATATAGACAAGAATTTTTGAAATTGGAATTCGACTTGAAAATCCAGGACCTGTGGTCACCATATCTATAGGACTTGGAACACAGGTGCATGATAAACTTTTGTTATGTTACACAAACTTAGCTAAGGGTTACTGAGTGCTCAGTTCTCTTAAGAAATTACAACTGTTAGACTCATTCAGGGCTAAGAAAGAACTGAATCTAAAAATGTCCAGGTTATCTAAAAAAAAATTATAATTGCACTTACTTCTAAATTCCCTTACACAGAAGACAGGCAAAGCAGTATTCCCTGAACTCATACAGGCAATGCAGGACAGAAGCTACAGTTCCCACAGCGCCAGTGCTGCCCTCAGGAAAGCTGCACGGCCACATTTCTGACTCCTATCAGTAACTTGCAAAGTAGAACTCTTATTGGCTCTGACTTAAGTAATTAGAATAGTAAGACTGACCTGTGACCATTCAGCTATTAACATTAAAGACAATCCCAGTATTTCCCCAAGCATTCTAGGCTGAGAATAACCACCACTCTGGGATACCATTGTAGTCTCAATTCCCCCTCCCCAAAAAGTTGCATCGTAATGTACTGAAGTGATGTCGTAAGCAACAGCACTGAAAGCCAGCAAAAGCCCACAGGGTTTACTTCCATCAGACGTCCAATGATCATTTATGAATCAATGAAGTAGGCCTGCTTCAGAAACTTGTAGCAAACAATGGCTCCATGGGTAAAGCGTAAGGCAAAGCTGCTTCATTACATCTACTCAGTGATGCTCAGCCAGAGAAATGTCTCATGAGTCAGTGGAGTTCAGCGGGAATATTCTCGCAATGCTGGACGTCAAAAATAGACAGGGCAGCGGATGCGGCTTTCTGATTATTACCTGTTGCTTTCAGAGCTGCAATAGCTTGTGGGGAATTTAGGAAAAGAGAGATCTTGCCATTTTCCAGAAATCTCATTTGGATTGCAAAACAAAAAAGACAGAGAGGCCCAATAAGAATGACACAGAGCATGTTGTCTGCAATTTAACACACACCACTGTGTTCCAAAAATATTCATTTCCTAAAAGAGGCAAGTGAGACAAAATTACTTTGGAGATTTAAAATACATCCATGATGACACATCCCACGTTCACGTCTTACTTCTCATGAACACATCAGGCCACTTAGAAACTCTGCCTCATGCCAAATTGAGCTACAGAAGTGTGAGAACACATTTGTTGACCCTAGAGTACTGTTTACTTCTCAGTACACTTCCCGGCATTGTTAGAGAACTGTCCCTTGGATAAAAGTGTACATAACACAGCCAAAAGTGCAAGCGTAATTTTCAGAACTTCGTAATGACCTAATGCAGCTATGACCCGGGGCTGCTCTCAGAAGCGCACAGCAGAGCTGCTCTGTTGAGACCACTACTTACCAGCTTCTGGCAAAGTGTTTGGAAACCCGCTTCTCAAATAAAAAGAAAATACGTTGTTTAAAAATGTATGAGTAAAAAGTGTTATTTCTTCTTCTTCCAATTAAGGTCTTATTCCAGTAAAATAACTGCACCTGACTTTACTGAACACAGGTGACTAGGCCAGCAGTTTATAAGAAATAGGTTATTTAAATACTAGCATTCCCACTGCTTTTAATAACACCTGTAGTGATTGTTAGAGTTTATAAAGCCTTCTCATAGGAATAGTATCTCGTATCGGGAAAGGAGGAATTTGTCTGGAAATTGCTTTTCAGAGAGTGGTGTCTCTCATCTATAAGAACACTTTCTACTGCCCATGAAAAATAAATGTCTTAGAGAAGTGGAAAGTCATTTGCTGTCTAGAAAAAGAGGCATTTTAGTTTTTATTTTTTAGGTCAAGCAAATCTCAATACCTTGAGGATAAATCTGTTATGTAACTGAACTATCTGCTAACTTACGAGGTATCTTGGTTTTTCTCTATGCAACTGAATAATATCCTGTTAGATATATTCAAAATCCAACTGAAAGTATCTTCTCAGCATATGTACTTTAAAAGTTTCTTAAACCTTAAAAATCCTTCAGTCATTTGCTGAGAAATCGCTTTTGTTGATTTAAATAATCTCTTTGTGTAGGACAAAAGTTCTCTCCTAAACACAGCTATTGTGTCCAAGGCAAAAACAAAAACAAAAACGAAAACAAAAAACCCTGATGACAGTATGGAGAGTTTGTTAATTTCGCTTTAAGTTACTGGATAAATTAAGAGGTAGCCCTGAAGCAAACGGGGGATAAAAATGAGCTGTACTCAGTGAAAAATATTTGGTGCTTTTCCTTAGCCTTCCCCGAGCAAAGACAAAACATTTCAAGACACAAGTGGTATTTTCTGATTGCTCTGCTGCTGGAATTCATCTGTCGTGTCTTAATGCTGCCTTTTTAGATCTCCCCCTGCTCCACTGACATAGGAGTTTGGGTCAATTTTAGTGTTTTACAAATACTGTCCCCTAAAATTTAATTCTATAAGTTTTCAAATATTATTTTTCTTTTCTTTTCTGAGACAGGGTCTCACTCTGTTGCCCAGGCTGGAGTGCAGTGGCATGATCATGACACACTGTCGACCTCCTGGGCTCAAGCAATCCTCCCACCTCAGCCTCCAGTAGCTGGGAAAATATTACTTTTCAGTGTATAAACCATGTCTTAAATATGGAATACTTTATGAATTAACAAAATAAGTATCTTCTTTAACATAATTTCAAGGACTATAAATCTTCTTCAGAGAATGCTCTGCCTCCCAAGAGTAATTTCAATTTGGGGATTGTTAGAGGGAGTGCCCTTGTGACTTCTCTGATGGAAGAATGAGGGAGAGAAGATCTTATTGGTCATCACACAAAGCCATATATACGCTATTCCTCGGTTCAGAGAGTTAGCTAAATATCACCAGGATAGAAGGAACCTTCTCAGCCCCTATCTCTCAAACTTGCGTAGATGTTGTGAGCCATAAGGGGTGTCATGAGATTCCAACTTTCCATGCATGAGTAGGAGTTTTAGGAGTTCACAACAGAATGCAGCAGGCATTAAATAAATTGAGGTTGAGATTCTGATTTGCACTGAAAAGCACCTTCTGAAAATGTTTCTTAAAAACGGTCATTAACATAACAGAAACTAACAAGCTTCAAAAACGCATAAGAAACCACCTCCCGTAAAATGTTGTCCTTGCAGCAGGTGATATTGATTGCATGTAACATGCATGATACTACAACTTGTAGTTAAACTGAACACTAGGGCATGCATCTATTCTCTTGGAGGCTTTTTAAAATGGAAAGAAATATTATCTGTATATACGCAGAGGGTGAGAGGGAATAGAGGGAGAAATGGAGATTTTTGTCCTCTTTTTTTCTTACATTTCAAAAACAAACATCTCTAGATGTATCACAAGGGACCCGAAATATTTTAATTGGGAACAATTCCCTAAGTCTAAAGAGGATTAATTAGTTAAGTTTATATAAGAGTATAGCTGCTTTTTTTTTCCTCAAAAAAGACCAAATTGTTCCTTCAGCAATTATTTATGGTTTTAAATAGATGAGCCTTTAAATTTTTAAAATTTTAAGGCATTTAAGGCTTTTCTTTTGTTTTTCCTTTGAGACACAGTCTTGCTCTGTCGCTCAGGCTGGAGCGCAATGGCACAATCTTGGCTCACTGCAACCTCTGCCTCCCAGGTTCAACAGATTCTCCTGCGCACGCCACCACGCCCAGCTAATTTTTGTATTTTTAGTAGAGACGTGGTTTACCATGTTGGCCAGGCTGGTCTCGAACTCCTGACCTCAAGTGGTCTGGCTGCCTCGGCCTCCCAAAGTGTTGGGATTACAGGCATGAGCCACCACATTCGGCCCTTTTAAGGCTTTTAAATCTAGGGTTAAGGTCATTATTACAAAGGACTTATAAAAACTAAATTATTCTATCATCAAGTTGGCACACTACAACCTGTGGGCCAAAATCCAGTCCAGTATCTATTTGTATATATAAAGTTTTATTAGAACACAGTCATAGCCATTCATTTATGTGTTGTCTGTGGCTGCTTTCCTGCTACATTAAAAGAACTGAGTAGTTGCGACAGACTGTACAGCCCACAAAGCTTAAGGTATTTACTATCTGGCCTTTCAGAAAAACATCTGCCAACTCCTGGGTTAAAATATAATAAATAAAGATTAGCATCAACATAAGTCTAGTTAGATGGGAAATCATATGTCCAGAAACATTAGCAGTTAAAACTGCTACGAGATTTTTTGAACTATGACCTTTTCTCAGAAATCTTAAAGATGACTAAATAAAGTATTAGTGTAAGGTTAAGGAGAGGGGGCACTGAATATAGTCGAGTTGATAGAATTCCCATGTTATAATTTCAACTCACTTTTTCTCTTAAGGTTATATATAAGAAACAAGTTGTCAAATTAATCTAAATGAATTTAGATTAGTTAGATTTTGATAAATTCTATTTCTGGCTTTTTTTTTTTTTTTGAGACAGGGTCTCGCTCTGTTGCCCAGGCTGGAGTGCAGTGGCATGATCACAACTCACTGCGGCCTCAACCTCCCAGGCTTACATGATCCTCCCACCTCAGTCTCCCGAGTAGCTGGGACTACAGGCATGCCCTACCACGCCTGGTTAGCTTTTGATCTTTTGTAGAGATGGAGTCTCCCTATGTTGCCCAGGCTGGCACTGAACTCCTGGGCTCAAGCAATCCTCCCACCTCAGCCTCTCAGGCTTACATGATCCTCCCACCTCAGCCTCCCAGGCTTACATGATCCTCCCACCTCAGCCTCCCAGGCTTACATGATCCTCCCACCTCAGCCTC
>NW_012098654.1:2402484-2413693 GCF_000951045.1 Mandrillus leucophaeus | reverse complement strand
GCTTACATGATCCTCCCACCTCAGCCTCCCAGGCTTACATGATCCTCCCACCTCAGCCTCCCAGGCTTACATGATCCTCCCACCTCAGCCTCCCAAAGCGCTGGATTATACGCATGAGCCATCGTACCTAGCCTATTCTTGGCTTTGAAAAAATAGTTTTCTGACGCTAAATCTTTGATTATAACCCAAACACATTATAGTTGTTTCTGGGAGACTTTTGCCTTTTGCCCTGCTTACAAATTGGCATCATATTCTAAAATCTCAGGAACTAAAATTACTCATTGTCATCTCTTTAAAATTCAAAGCCTATTGGAATCCCTACTCTTGTTATGTAGAATATAAATATTGAAGACATTTTACACCACATTTTCGTTATTCAGCATTACCATCGAGTGATGGAAGGCCAGTTCACTATTTTATAATGAATGTCCTGGGTTTGTTCTGAAAGGGCAGCCTCATACACTGACTTACCTCACAGCACCAGGGAGGGGGAGATTTAGAAAATGCAACCGCAGGAGCAGGGTATAGGAAAACAGCCATTCTCAGTAAGAAATAGGTTCATAAAAAAAAAAAACAAAAAAAAACAAAACCTACTACCACCTCCTAGTGAGCCTCCTTGCTTTAGACATTTTGACAAAACAGTCATGGAGAAAATTTCACGTGGCAAATTATCTTAATCACAGAAAGCCACTTGCTGAGTGTTTTCATGTAACACAGCCTCATTTGGCCGGGTACGTGGCCTACCAGCCCTGTTTTCGTCCCCAGGCTTCCTCCACCACATCCTAGGCATGCCCTGCAGTGGTTTCGAACGGCCCTCCCTTTTACTCACTCATGCATTTGTACATCTAATGTATGTGACTGTTCTCCTGTCATGTAAAACAGCAGTGTTAGTAATCAGGGTTAGTTTTTACTTGATTTTATTTCATTCAAAATGGATGTGAAACTTACTGGCATACCTAGGCTGCAGCCCCATGCAAGCAAGCAAAAAGCAAAATACTGAAAATGGAAGAGAAGAGAAACTGGCTAGCAGGCAGCTAAACTCACCCTTTTGTACAGCCTATGGTCCACCAGGGGGCTTTAGACAGTAAAACAACACCAGAGAGCTATTAGCACGTGAGGGTCACAACAGAAATCTTATAAATAGCTTTATTTCAACAAAAAAGAGTATAACATGGTTTCTTTTTTGGAAAGAAAGAAAAGGAGAGTGATGGTGGGGGTATGTGAAATGAGTAGGTAGAAAATTCACCAATTTAAGTCTCAAAAAATTGGGGTCATATGACTTAGAAATGGGACACTTCTGACTGATTCCTGAAGCTACTATCTACCTACCTTTCTGAGAGGGTGTCATATGAGGTTTTCCTTTTTTTTTTTTTGAGATAGAGTCTCTCCCTGTTGCCCAGGCTGGAATGCAGTGGCGCAATCTCGGCTCACTGCAACCTCCGCTTCCCAGGTTCAAGAGAGTCTCTCCTGCCCCACCCTCCCAAGCAGCTGGGACTACAGGTGTGCACCACCACACCCAGCTAATTTTTTATATCTTTAGTAGAGACGGGGTTTCACCACGTTGGCCAGGCTGGTCTCAAACTCCTGACCTCAAGTGATCCACCCACCTCGGCCTCCCAAAGTGCTGGGATTACAGGCATGAGCCACCGCACCCGGCCAAGATTTTCTATCTTAATAAGATTTTAATGCTTCTAAGGGACAACAGACAAGATAGTTTCTTTTAAAATAACATTAAATAACTCGACCCAGAATGAAAATAGGATTACACACATCCTAAGGAAAATACGAGTTTAAAACAAACTTCCAGGATAGATTTTTAGGATTTCTTCAAGATCCTTAATTGAACATATTAATGGAATACATAGAAATGGGAAGTGAATACTGATCTTAGTGCAGAGGTGATTAAAATTTGCCTATTTTTCTAACATCTGAACTGTAAATGGTCAAGAGCCAATAACATTTTTTATTTCATTCCAATTAATGCAGAGAAATCCAGAGCCCATATCTGATGTTCTCTTCATAATGAACCTTCTTGTTATCCATCTTATGAGGTTATTACCAGTTAAAATATACACTTAAGAAAGGCAAAAATCTTCATGAAATTTTTCTCTACCAGTTTACAGAAAGAGAACTCTAAAAACAAAAGTGAAAGGACTCCTTTGTTCAGCTTACTTTGTGGGGGCAACCTTTCATGAATTTATGTTTTGTTTAAATATCTCATTCTCTTAATTCTCTCAAAGTAAACACAGGACACAGCTTTGGCAAACATGAAAGGGAGACGAGTGTAGGACTTTATGCAGTTTTGCTCCTACGTTACCCACACATTCATGCAAAGTCTGAGGATCAGGCTAGAAGAAACGAGGAAAAAGTCTAGCACAACTTAACTTGCAGACATTCTGGTTTGTCTGAAGTGGCCTAAAGAACAGTGGTGTTAAGGTAATTTTCTTGAAAATAAAATCTATCTGGAAAGTATCAACCACAGTGTCATGAAAGAAGATGTGATTCTGCTCAAAGTGGCCAAAGTCTACTGGTTTTAGTGCTGGATAGGGTCTTGCTCAGGTTTTGCATTTTGCAGGTCTAAGAGGAAAAGGGAGGAAGGAACTATGAACATATTGGAGAATGTAAAGAAAAGGGCCCAGGTGAGTCCTTGATCTGTTCACCAAATAAAGAAAATCCACTACTCTATTTGGTCCTAAGTCCCCTGCTAAGTAAAAGGTACGACTGAACAATAAAGAAAAGAGGCTGCCTTAGGTGAGTCTTGCAGAATTAATTTCATGATCTTAGAGCCATACCCATTTTGGGGATGCATCTTCTAACAGGACGTCCTATTTCAGAGTACTGACACTGGTATGTTACTCATTAGCTATCATGGTGAAAAATCTCCCATCCTCGCACGGTGGAAAGTAAATGTTGCTGAGGCACAGGGCGAGTGAACACTGGCTTCTGCACGGCATTGTAGCTGGGGAAAACCATCTATCCTAGTGAATACTGTTTTTAAGTTTTCATGATGCTAATGCAGTGGCTGTGCATGTTTCCTTCTATGGTCACAAAAATAAATTCTTTTGTTAATTTAAGTAAAAGTACAAATAACCCATTAAACCTATTAAGTCTTAAAGGCAAGATATTTTCAAAGCTAGCAATCAGATGGTTGTAGGAGTAAGAAAAACTAAAGCAAAATGAAACCTCCAAGGAGTCCAATTAAATATGAATACTAGGACTTTTGGTATAATTAAATAGGAAGAGGAAATAAGACATTAAAGAGCCTGCTTTAATGTTTGGTTCTATAAACTGCACAGCTCCTGACACACACAGCAACAACCCAACCACACAGAAGGTGGTCTACACCCAGCTCAGACGGCCGCAGTTACAGACGTCAGACTGGAATATTAACCTGGATAAAGAACACAAACCACTTTCACCAGCCCTCTGAAATCTAAGTAGAGATGTTAATCTTCATAAAGAAAGCTCAAATTTGAGGAACAAAGAGAAATTCCTCTGGCTTAGCTCCATGAGAAGATGCTATGTCCCACAGAACGCTGGGGTCACAGAACCCCATTTCCTACTAATTGAAGATATGCCCAGAATCTCAGATGTCTTTCTTTTCCTGAACAGCTGCATTCCAGCAATCTCTCCTGTTCCTCATCACGGACCAGCTTTAATTGATAGTTTAATAATAGAGGATGTTAGCAATTACATGACCAGCAGAGGGCACCAGCTATTTAGTGGAAATTCTACATCAGAAAACTTGTTTGGAATTCATGGTTTTCTTTCCCTTCCTTGAGACTAGAAACTGTTTTCTCTTTGGACACACGCTAGCATAGCAAAGAACATACTGCAATGTGGCATATCAATCGCAGGTTAAAGAGAAACAATATTAAAAGCTAGTCCGACTAAGTTGACCTCACACCCAGATTAAAACAGAAAAACACGGGTATGAATCTCCATTGTTCAAACAGCATCGTCTGACATGGTTACCAGCGTTCCAAGGGTAGCAACCTGATCCCTACTTAAAGAGCTCTACCATCCTACTGTAATTTGGGACATCTGCCCTGATTACCTGCAGGGGGATTAGCTTTACATAGGAGTTAGTGAGGGTTAAGAAGGTCAGGGATGCTTCATCATTCTCCCTGAGCAGAATGTATAAACGAGGACTAGTGTACCTGTGGCGACAGCGGCGTAGAAACCTCATTATTTTTCGAGCAGCTTGATCCTGCTTTTTGGTTAGCAAACTGCTCCTGAAAAAGTCAGAATATTATTGTCACAAGAAGGACACAGTAAAGCCCAATATGCGAAACTGGTCAGCAGTGACAGAGGACTCTGCATTAAGCAGTTCATGTAGCAAAGCCAACAGCATACGTTGAAGATGTATACAATCTGAAGGGGAATGAGTGCGTATGCTGTTTTCATAGTATCGAGTCCAGACATCACTAGAGGAGAAAGGAGGGTGTGTGCAGGCGCCCTCAGCTTCAAGAGAGACTATATAAAGACTGAAAATAAAATGCCACTTAAATATTCTTTCACAATTTATTAGAAGCTCATTTTGCTGCAAAAGGCATTCTGGCATTAGAGAGGCTTTCTTAGTTTAGAAGGTGATTCACGGGAGTTGATACACTCTTTGGGTTATTGTGTAAATGTTCTGATCAATGTATTTTACTTGGCTCAACATTTTTATCACAGTCTCTAAAATGGAACAGCTTAACCCTAATTACTCTTCCAAGGTTGCAGTAATTCTACAATTTCACTCATTTCCCATTTGCCCCAAGAATAGTCTTATCTCTAATCCAAATGTAGCATCATACACATTTCAGTTACATTAGGATTGGGGACAAGTTCTGTTTAGAAATAACTCCAAGAATAGTTTTTGTATTTTCACATTGAAAATCAGATTTCCTTCAGCCTCAAAGAGCATGTTTATATAAAATTACATGAGTGCTGGCAGCAGGCTGTACTTTTTTTTTCTTCTAAAAAGGAAATGGACTAAACTACTATAATCGAGTGGTAACTTTCTGAGTAGAAACTGGTGCTGCCAAATTCTGATATAAGGTGAAACTGGGTGGCAATATCAAAATAATTGGGTGGGATGTAGAGAGAAAGAGCTAAATATTCAAAACCAGACTCAGCACAGGTGTTAAGTATACAGCCACCACACCTAGAACGTTCTGGAACACAGTGACTGCCAATGCTTTAGGCCTGCCCCCGGACTCCAATGTCAGCCCAGGACAAGTCTTTCAAAGAAGTCAGAGTTCTCTTCCCTAGGGAGCTTTAACTCCATGAGCTCTTTTCCACCCACCTGAGTTTCTGTTGTACAATCACAGCCGTCCGGCGAGCCTGCCGTCTTTTGCCACATTTCTTATAACTTCGGTAGTACTTTTGGATCAGCACAGCAGCCCGTCGGCTCTGCTGGAATTTTTTTTGTTCATAGTAACTTCGGAATTTGCTCTGGATAAGGATGGCAGCCTGTGTCATCTTTTTATAAAGTGCATACTGCAGGGGAAACAAGAACAAGCAACACAGTAACAACAGGGGCCGCATGGGCTCAGCGTCCTTCGAGTTTACCGGGAAGGGAAGAAGAGAAAATGCTTTTCCCCTCTATTATCACATTCTCTGTTCAGGGTTTAATCACAAAAGAGGCAAACGAGGAAGCTTTACACCTACCTTTCCAAAATGTAAACTATTACTTTAAGGGTTGCCTTCAGACATACTTTTTTCCCCTAAAACTTCAAAATATTTAGCCCTTCTTGGAGAAAAATTTTAATAGCAATACCCTTAGACCTTTAGTTTATGAATCTAAAACTAAAGCAATACCTTTAGTTTATGAATCTAAAAACAGATTTCGACAGGAAAATTTTAGATGCTTCAGATTAATATTTCCTATCCAGTTTTGAAACATGAACATCATTTTTTCATGCCTTCCAATTCCCACCATACACAAATCTATTTAGCCGTCAGCCCCCGGTTTCTAACTATCATTCCACATGGCAAGTTTCTGACTGAGTTACAAGGTCCCAAATACAAGGCTTATCATGAAACGCTGACACCTTTAAGCCATTTTAACCTGTAAAAGATGAACACTCGTAAGACCAACACGGTGGTGAAGCCGTGAAACCTGGACGGCTGTCACAGTGCTGTGGGCGGCCCAGGAGGCAGTGCCAGGAGCCCTCCACCCAGCCCCCTGCAGAGCTACCGAAGTGAGGAATGAAGGCCCAGGGTGAATTCTCCTCAACATCAGTCTCTAGGCACCAAAAATACAGAGCTCTCCATGGTCTTAAAACGCTATGTCCAAATTTCTAAGAAAACAGAGTATGACTCCGGGGATGAGAAGCTGCAATGAAGCCCTTTGCTTATAAGAAGGCAACTTACCATTGCAAGGAAAAATATTCCCCAGAAAATCCCTGTATCTGCCTAACTGTATCTCTGGATGTATGAGGAGGTGAAATGAGGGAGGGAAACTGACTTCTCAGAATTGTCCAAGAACCCGGACCCTTCTGCAAGAAACTTCTTTGGTCTTATCTGACCTGCTTTACCTTTTCACTGGTCTGAAAGCCTTTGAAGACAAGAATGCTGTAGCCTACAGAGCCCCTGTGGTTTCCATCATCTCCACCGGTGCACGTTACACACTCAGACCCATCGGGCCATAGTGAAGTGCTTTGGGAAAAAGGGTATTTCCTTAGTGGCCACAGGGCTCACGGGAACTGGCGCAGATGGATTAACACCAGCCAAAAAATGTCCAGTTATTAATGTCGAAACCCACTCCAACTGAATAACCACGTGGTCCCCAGAGGACAGACGCACTGTGCTCAGGTGGCCTGGCAAGGGGGGTACGTTTACTCCCTGACCATGCCATCTGAATGGTCCCTCCCTGCAGCTGGTGATGGGTGTGAAGTTTGTGACTCTGGTGGAATGGTTTGTGAGAGGACTTGGGAGTATCATTACCTTCAAGGCTATCCATGTCAGCTTGGGGGAAAAACAGAAAATACAAGATTAATGTTAGATTGCTGAATATAATGAAATTAAAAACCAGAATCAATAAAACTCCCAACCAAGAAAAAAAAAAAAAAAAGGCAACCTGGCTATATCAATGCCTTCCGTTTTCCAGAATATTTGTTTTACAGTTGTTACTCTTTCCAAAAAGAATGCCTCCTGTCTTCCTAGCTGTAGAGGACAGTTTCTGGGGAGCGTTATTTTTTTAAAAAAAACCAAACTCATATTTTGGAATCAATACCTGTTGTAATCACAGACTTGAAACCTTCATGCTGTGTATCACCTGTGCTCCCAGGAAGCCTGCTCACCGAACAGACGCCAGGGCGGCTCCCTGCAGTAGAGCTACAGGCACTGTGGTGTCAGCGTTTGCACAATAAACCTTCCTTTTCTGGGATCATGAACTCAACTGGCTCGAAGCCGAAGACGTCCCCCCACCCCTATTAATCGGGCTTAATCCTAGAGAAGCTTGAGGAAACGGCAACCCGTATCAGAAACTGAGGCAAGTCCTGGATTATGACAAGCTAACAGAATCCCTCATTTCTATGTCACCGTTACACAGATTAGAACGTATTATTCCTGAAATAAAAATTTAGAACGACCTAAAGCACAATCTAATAAAAGGTTCTAGAATCTACCGACAGGCCTGAATGTTACCATGCAAACCACTCAAAACTCCATTAGGCAATTTTTAATATTTTATAACCACCTCAATGATGAGAAAGGCCTCATATTCATGTAATTTCTCTGAGCCTCAGCTGCTTCATCTGTAAACTGGAAATAAATACTGCTTACTTCAAATAACTGCAAAAAGGAAATGAGATGGGGCACCTAAAAAATCTAGTATGTACTAGGTGCCCCAAAAATATGAGTTCCTTTTCCCATCTGACTAGTTCCGTAACCCTACAAGTTGGTTTGCAAACAGTAATACTGCACGAAAGAGTACTCAGATATTTGTGTTGCACCTTTAACTAAGGTGAACAAAAGCAGTTTAAGATGTTCTGGCTTCTTCTGATTTTCAAAGATTTTAACAATTCTTCATTTTAAAATGCATAAGAAGCTGAAAGGAAAATGGCCAAAGATTAAACACCTTCTGTAATTCAAACTCAAAGGTAATACACAGCCAGCATTTACCTTCTGCAATCACCGTATCACACGCTGGATTCCCCAGAGTTCTCTAATTACTAGGGAGTTTATGAAAGTATTGGACCATGGATCCTCCCCGCAAACATACTGGTGTTAGGATCAGACCAGTATCTCCGGTAGGTAATAATACTAAAAGATCAAAAATGTGGACAAATACTCTTTTGCGGTGCAAGTCTAACTGCAGATGGTTTTGTTTTCCTCTTTTTGTTTTAGAGACGAGGTCCAAGCTGGACTTCGATACCTGGGCTCAAGAAGATCCTCTGGCCTCAGCCTCTTGAGGAGCTGGGATTACAGGGACACACCAACCACCATGTCTGGCTTCCCCTGGTTTTTGTTTGTTTTGTTTTGTTTGTTTATCATGGCAGTTCAAATTAAGTCTCTGGCCGGGTGCAGTGGCTCACGCATGTAATCCCAGCACTTTGGGAGGCCGAGGCAGGCGGACCACTTGAGGTCAGGAGTTCAAGATCAGCCTGGCAACATGGTGAAACCCCAACTCTACTAAAACTAGAAAAATCAGCTGGGCATGGTAGCACACGCCTGTAGTCCCAGCTACTTGGGAGGCAGAGGCAGGAGAATCGCTTGAACCTGGGAGGTGGAGGTTGCAGTGAGCCCAGATCGTGCCACTGCACTCCAGCCTGGGCGACAGAGCCAGACTCCGTTTCAAAAACAAAAAAACAAAAAAACAAAAAACAAAAAACAAATTAAGTCTCTGTAATGAGGTACTAGATGTAGTGCTCTTTAGCCAAACTGCACACCAGGATCCTCAGTGGCCTCGGGTGGGGCACAGTTCCCTTCTGTGGTGCAAAACTGAGGTTTACCTGTTTATATTTTCTGTAACAACGCTGAATGACAGCAGCAGCTACTTCTTGCTGTTCCCGCAAGGGTCGACCCTTAAGGGTAAAGTAAGGAGAAAAAAAATCAGTAATGATTAACTACCAGAAATGTCAGCTTTTTATTACTATTCATTTAATGCACCTTCTCAGAGCTGAGATCCCAGGTTTACCAAAAAATATTGATACTTAATTATAAATGAGGAAAAATGAATTTATAGAATAAACCTCAGACTATCCTTGCTTCTAAATAAAACTATGATTTTGGAATGTTAAGCAGACTAAAAATATATTCCTTTTTAAAGTATTTAACAAATTAGGCATTGTACTATTTGTCTTGCCAGATCTTAACTGTCTTTCCTAAGATAACCCCAACTACTTCACTTTTGGATCAATGATTAATGGCTTTTAACACCTTTTTGGGAGTGGTTGGAGACTACTTTGAGAATCTGTAGAAAGCCATGGGTCCCCTCCCCACCAAAAATGCACACAGAAGAGCTTTACTGCTTAATTTTCGGAGTTCAGGCGCTGCCTGGAGGCAGTCCCCAGGCCTCCAGTTGAAAACCCCTGCTTTAGGTCGTGACCTCCTAGCAGCAGAGGGGTCACCTCACTTTATATTAACTGAATAATAGGCATCCATATCATTACCAACAGTATGTTGACAAGGTGATAACCATTACATTATTAGCTAATATTATTTTACTAAAGCTTCTGAGAATTATTTAATGTGACATTAACGACTTTAATTAAACATTCTATAAACTCGTGAAATGTGTTTTAAGGAATACTAAAGAGACATTGTACTTGGGATGGCAAGGTAGAATAGAAAAATCAAGCCCAGGTGTGGTGGCTCATGCCTGGAATCCCAGCACTTTGGGAGGCCAAGGCAGGCAGATCACTTGAGGTCAGGAGTTCGAGACCAGCCTGGTCAACACAGTGAAAACCTGTCTCTACTAAAAATACAAGAATTAGGTGGGTATGGTGGCACGTGCCAGTAAATCCAGCTACTTGGGAGGCTGAGGCAGGAGAATCACCTGCATTGGGAGGTGGAGGAGGCAGAGAGCAGAGATTGCACCACTGTACTTCTCTAGCCTGGGCGACAGAATGTGACTCCATTTAAGAAAAAAGAAGAAAAGAAAAATCAGCACTGTTCTGTGCCAGGAGAGCTCCATTCCTGCCCTGGCCTAACCATGGACGGGCCCTTGTCCCAGCCAGTTAATTCTCTATGCCTCAGATACCTGAGAAGACCGTGCTTCTCAAACTCTTCTACAAAGGTGCTTCAGGAACTTTGTAAACATTTGATAAAAATTTCATGTTTAACTGTTTAAAAACTGGTTGTTAAAAGCAAATGATTTGGGAGATTGAGAAAGTTCTGGAAACGGGTAGCAGTGATGGTCGCACAGCACTGTGAATATACTTAATGCCCCCACGTTGCACGCTTTAAAATAGACAAAATCACAAACTTTATGCTCTGAATATTTTACAATAAAATATTTTTACAAAGCAGATACACACACAGATATGTTATACAGTGAATCTTCATAAATTGGAGACTTCCAAAAAAATTCTACACATTCAGAGGAAAAAAAGAAACGGTCAGTGTTTTCGTTCGCACGATTCTGACTTTCATCTGTCCTCCCTGATCTTAAGAATGTCACAAAATGAAGGTTCTGTTCTAGTTTACCTTGTATTTCCGGAAGGCTGTCTGGACAAGCCTGGCGGCCTCATAGAGTTCTCTCTGTTCATGATCAGACAGAGTGAGCTGAGCAAACTCATTCTCTACCTTCTCACTGGTAGATGCACTCAGGAATTCTGACCAATCCGCGGCGGAGGGAAGGTTAGGCTTCTCGAAAGCGATTTCACTGACGGGAGAGCCAACAGGGCTCAAGCTGGTATTAGAAGAAGGGGTTAGAGGCTCATTATATGCACTTCTGAAACAAGAGGAGAAAAAAGGAGACATAGATATTGCACAATCCATTAATATTAATGAATCCATTAGATATTAATGAATGAACCAAGATGGTATCTGCCAGAAGCCACTGTGGGCAATTAGGAACATGCCTCCATTCAGTTAGGCAAGTTGCTAAACATACCCAGTGTCCTTTGATTGAGTAAGTTCATACCCAACACCTATCATGACTTTAGTACTATGCTAAATACTAAAACCTAGTAGCAGTACACTCTACTGCCTTTAGAAAACTTCAACTGAATTAGGGGGAAACATTATGCTACATTATCTTTTTTTTTTTTTTTTT
>NW_012098654.1:2399022-2400564 GCF_000951045.1 Mandrillus leucophaeus | reverse complement strand
GAGTCCAGTGGCCGAATCTCAGCTCATTGCAAGCTCCGCCTCCCGGGTTCACGCCATTCTCCTGCCTCAGCCTCCCAAGTAGCTGGGACTACAGGTGCCCGCCACCTCGCCCAGCTAGGTTTTTGTATTTTTTTAGTAGAGACGGGGTTTCACCGTGTTAGCCAGGATGGTCTCGACCTCCTAACCTCGTGATCCGCCCATCTCGGCCTCCCAAAGTGCTGGGATTACAGGCTTGAGCCACCGCGCCCGGCCCCTAATTTTATAAATTTTCATCAAAGAACAAGACTTAGTTTTTGTAATAAGAATAAAAATAAAAAATTTAAGAAAAATATATTGGGCCAGGCGTGGTGGCTCTCACCTGTAATCTCAGCACTTTGGGAGGCTGAGGAGGGTGGACTGCCTGAGCTCAGGAGTTCAAGCCCAGGCTGGGCAACATGGCAAAACCCTGTCTCTACCCAAAATAACCCCCAAAATTAGCCAGACATGGTGGTGCAGGCCTAGTGCTTTCTTACAGTATCTGTAATCCCAGATACTAGAGAGGCTGAGGCAGGAGAATTGCTTGAACCCAGCAGACGGATGTTGCAGTGAGCCAAGATGGCACCACTGCACTCCAGCCTGGGTGACATAGCAAGACTGTCTCAAAAAAAAAAAAAAATTGTAGCTTTCTTTCACCTTCTCTATTGGCCCTCTTGATTTGTGACTCAAACGGTAGGACGTAAATCTTGCCTTTATTCTTTTTCCATGAAAGTATTCAATATATATTTAATATATTTAAAAAGCAAGGTGGAATTTCTGAAGCCTAAAAGGTTATCACTCTACAATCACTTTCCTAAATCCTCCATTTTATAAACACATAACAACGTAAAAACATCTTAAGTAACATTCTCAGCAGCTGGACCTGAAAAGTCACGTCACTCATTTCTAAATTTCACGGCTTGTGCTCAGAGAAGACAGTTTTAAATGGGTAGCTTTGGATTTTTATTCAAATTTTCTTCATGTCCTAGTATATGAGCAGTTTTCATAAATGTGTCTTGGACATCTGAAAAGAACAATTATATATGTAATTGCTATGTGTATTAACTACATATATGCGTATAGTTTTATATATATATCATATATTAAATCTATCATATATTAAATATATATTAAATCAAGCCTTCTGATTTTGTTGTTCAACTTGTTCATGTGCTTTTCATATCTACTTGATCTGAAAAAATTCTGAGCTAGGTGTTAGTAGCACACTATGACTGTGGGTCCACATTTCTGTGTATTTACTAGTATTTGCTGTAATGTTTCAAGGTTATGGTGCTAGGTATACAATAGTTTGTAACTGTCATATCTTCTTGATAAACTATATATATATATAATTTGCCTTGAATTGTACTTTTTATCTTTTTTCTTTTTATACTCATTTATCTATTATAGCTCTACCATTTCATTTTCATTGTTTCTCTTTCATTTCATTTTGGTTGTATTTCTTACAAGTAGCATATATCTTACTTTTATTTAAAAAAAAAAAAAAAAAAAAGAGGCCAGGCGCAG
>NW_012098654.1:2394387-2396306 GCF_000951045.1 Mandrillus leucophaeus | reverse complement strand
CTCTCTGTGTTGCCCAGGATGGAGTGCAGTGGTGCCATCTCAGCTCACTGTAACCTCTGCCTCTTGGGTTCAAGCGATTCTGCCTCAGCCTCCCAAGTAGCTGGGATTACAGTAGGCGCCCACCACCACGCCCGGCTTAATTTTTTATTTTTAGTAGAGATGCGGTTTCACCATGTTGGCCAGGCTGGGCTCAAACTCCTGACCTCAGGTGATCCACCCGCCTTGGCCTCCCAAAGTGCTGGGATTACAGGCGTGAGCCACCGCACCCGGCTTAACACGATCTCTTATGCTTTGATAGCAGTAAAAAAAATAATGGGAGAGGCAGGAATAGGAGCTGGGCCTTTAAAGTGGCAACAGAACTTGTCCTAGTGCTTCCTTCCTTCCTTGGTATGGTCTGCTATGACACGGCATTCATCAAATACAATCAGCCTCCCCTGCCTCCAGTTAGATCCGGGAATCTAACCTGCGTAGTGATCCCCGTAACTTTACTCACCGGATCTGGGCAGCACTGGGCAGGCAGTCAGCATCCGCTAGGTAACTGGCCAGCCAGCTCATTGTACTGCTGATGGTGGCAGGGTCTGTTCTTTCCAATCCTGAGGACTCCATGGGCACAAAATTCTCCTGCTTGATTCGGTCAGGTGTAGCTTCAATAATGTGTTCTGCCAAGGTCATCATGTTCACCTGAAGTCAGAAGTTCACAGAACACTCAGGTTAGAAAGGAGCCTTAAAAGTTATCCAGGTCTACCTCCCCTGCCTCACCTTGGAGAGAAAAAAATAATAAGGCAGGAGGGCAGACTTCCACCTCAATCCAATGCAAATATCATTTTAAGGTTATAACATAATACACCGAAATGTGCTGAGATCCTGAGACCTGATTATCTCCAAGTCATAGTCTGGCCCCAGACCTTTAGCCCAGTCTTGGAGAACTTCTGGCTTGTATGTACTCCCTACTCTCAGGGTCAACCAATTAATGACACTGGGCAGTTCTAAGAGTAACTTGTAATATTAATGAGGTGTCACTATTAGTTATATAACCAATATCTAACCACCCCTTTTGCTTGGCCTAGAGAACCCTAGTCTAGACTGGGAATAGTGGCTCAAGCCTGTAATCCCAACAGTTTGGGAGGCCGAGACGGGTGGATCACCTGAGGTCAGGAGTTCCAGACCATCCTGGCCAACATGGTGAAACCCCGTCTCTACTAAAAATACAAAAATTAGCCGGGCATGATGGCGCATGCCTGTAATCCCAGCTACAGAGGCAGGAGAATCGCTTAAACCTGGGAGGTGGAAGTTGCAGCGAACTGAGATCGTGCCACTGCACTCTAGCCTGGGCGATAGCACGAGACTCCAACTCAAAAAAAAAAAAGAAAAAAGAATCCTCAAAGCTGGTCTGGATTAAGATATTCTTTATGCGAATCAGAGATGTGAACTGATTCTTAAAAATGTCCTGCATACCTCTTAGAAGTGGTGACTGAAACACAGCACTTTGGGTTCTCAGGTGAACTGAAAATGTTCTCAGTGGAACTATACAAGGTGACAAAATGCTTCTCCTGCAACATGAAGGAGCCTCAAAAACATCCTGCTAAGTAGAAAAAGCCACAGTAGACCGCATGGTGTATGACTCCACTTATATGAAACGTCTAGAAAAAGCAAACCTCTGGGGATAGAATCAGATCAGTGGTTGCCTAAGGCTGGGCAGAGATGGACTGCAGATGGGCACAGGGCACTCTGGAGTGAGATGGAAGTCTTCTAGAAAGGGACTGTGGCGATGGTTGCACAGCTGTATATATTTACTAGAAGCCATCCCCTGTGCACTTAAAATGGGTAAATTTTATCATATGTAAATTATACCTCAATAAAGCTGTTAAAAATGCTTATTGTCGATAATTTTATAAATTTTCTTTTTTTTTTTTTTTTTT
>NW_012098654.1:2385628-2392904 GCF_000951045.1 Mandrillus leucophaeus | reverse complement strand
AAAAAAAAAAAAAAAAGAGGCCAGGCGCAGTGGCTCATGCCTGTAATCCCAGCACTTCCGGAGGCCGAGGTAGGGAGATCATGAGGTCAGGAGATCGAGACCATCCTGGCTAACATGGCAAAACCCCGTCTCTACTAAAAATACAAAAAATTAGCCGGGCCTGTAGTCCCAGCTACTCGAGAGGCTGAGGCAGGAGAATGGCATGAACCTGGGAGGCAGAGGTTGCAGTGAGCAGAGATGGTGCCCCTGCACCTGAACTTGGGCGACAGAACGAGACTTCGTCTCAAAAAACAAAACAAAACAAAACAAAAACAAAAAACCAAATCCAAGAATCTGGTCTTTAATAGAATTATCACTTTCTAGCGTGTGACTGAATCATGTGTGAAAAGGTTCCTCTGTTTCCTGATTTCTATAGTTACGTTTTCCTTTGTTACCATCCCTGAACTTTTTCCAAAAGGGCCAATTTTTTCTTTTTTCCCCTTCAATGACTTAGAAATTCTGTAGCCTGTTTTTTTTTCTGTTTCTTTGTTTTCTTTTTGAGATGGAGTCTTGCTGTGTCACCCAAGCAGGCAGTAGCGTGATCTCGGCTCACTGCAACCTCCACCTCCCCAGGTTCAAGCAATTCTTGTGCCTCAGCCTCCCGAGTAGCTGGGATTACATGCACCCACCACGACGCCTGGCTAATTTTTGTATTTTTAGTAGAGACGGAGTTTCACCATGTTGGCCAGGCTGGTCTCGAACTCCTGAACTCAGGTGATCCTCCCGCCTTGGTCTCCCAAAATGCTAAGAATACAGGCATGAGCCACCGCGCCTGTCCTTCTGTAGCCCGTTTTTATGCTACCTACTAACTTGACATTTCTAACTAGCATATTTCAGCCTATCCAGTGCACATCTATCTATATCACGAGTGGAACAAAATCTATTACTGTCTCTGAACCAGAGAGCTTTCATACACTTTTACTCTCTTCATTTCCCTACCCTCCCTGGTTTGGTTAAAATAATTTAGAATTTTAGTTCTAGGAGATTGTTTAAACATTATTCCTCTTCTATTTAAAGAGTCTCTTCCTCACAACTGCCTCTCACATACAGCCACACTATCAATAATTGCTCAGTTTTCCTGGTTTGATTGTTCACTCCTCTATGAACGGTTTTGCCATTTTCAAAAATTATTTCATTGTTTTTAAGTGTTATCTTCTCACGTGGCTAAAAAACTTTCTTTAGACTGCTGCTTTTTCCATAGACACACGCTCTTAATTTGGCAAGATGTTATTCTCTTACAGATCTGTGAAAATAGGAAGTGGATTTTTTAAAGGTTATTTTCTATTTCCTGCATGAACTCTGTTTCAGTGAAGGCCACTTTCTAAAAAGCTGCACTATCCAATGGCTATTTAAACTTAAACAAAATTAGAAACCCAGTTCCTGAGTTGCACTGGCTATATTTCATACATACGCCCTTTACAATGGCTACATGACAGCTATGCTGATCGAGTGCCTGATTCCGCATGTGGCACCGAATGTCTCCCATGGTGGGCGGCATGGATAGAGGGCACGTCCACCACTGTGGGAAGGTCCTAGGCATTTATATTTATAATATAGTTCTAGATTGCTCAGTTTTGGTGTCTGGTGTGGGTTCCATCAGGAATTGTGTAAAACAGGATTTGGCAAACGATGGCAGGCTGAATCCAGCCAGCTGCCTGTTTGTGTAAATAAAGTTTTACTAGGAGACAGTCACCCTCCTCCGTTTAATGCTAAGGCTGCTTTGGTGCTGTTAGGGCCCATTAAGTAGCTAGGACAAAGTCTGTACGGCCTATAGAGCCTAAAAATATTCACTACTTGGCTCTTTATAGAAGAAATGTACCACCCTCTTGTCTAAAACATTATTTGATTTTTCTGGGCAGTCCTCCCCACGACTGCAGTGGTTGGTAGGTGATACGGTTTGGCTGTGTCTCCACCCAAATCTCATCTTGAACTGTAGCTCCCATAATTCCCCTGTGTTGTGGGAGGGACCCAGGGGGAGATAACCGAATCACAGGGGCGGTTTCCCCCATACTGTTCTCGTGGTAGTGAAGAAGTCTCTCGAGAGCTGATGGTTTTCTAAGGGGTTTCCGCTTTCGCTCGGCTCTCATTCTCTCTTGCCTGCCACCATATAAGATGTGACTTTCGCCTTCTGCCATGATTGTGAGGCCTCCCCAGCCACGTGGAACTGTGAGTCCATTAAACCTCTTTTTCTTTATAAATTCCCCAGTCTGGAGTATGTCCTTAGCAGCCGTGTGAGAACGGATTAATACGGTAGGTCAGAAATGGTGCCCCCGACAACTCCCCAGAAATAGGAACACATTGGTGAGCATGCAAGCTTCTTTCTCATCCTCTGCAAACAGCAGAGGGCTGGCGACAAGGGGCCCCTGGGATGCAATGAGCAGGAATGGCTCAGAAATCAGGCCTCTCCCAAGACGTGCTGACCAGGACATGTGATCTCCTCCATACACCTCCCTCTCCTTGTATCACTTCTACAGGCACGGGAGGTGCCCTGTTGAATTTTGAGTCTTTTTTTCCCTTTTACATTTGTTTCAGGTTGCATCAATGGGAGCTGGAAAGAGAGGAAGTCAAATTTGTTTTTAGGCTGCCCTTATGGTCCTCCCCTATATATTTTAATAGATGGAATTTGCTTATTAGGCCAATCTGAAGTTTATTTCAGTACATATTCTCTTAGTCCGTAACACGTTTAAGGTCCTAAAAGGATTCTGGAATTGCTAGATTTATTATAAGGGCAGTCAGTTATCAGCTTCAGGAATATTTCACTGCCCTCCTGAGAGCCTCACGCCATATATGCCCTTTACAATGGCTAGATGATAGCTATGCTGGTCAAGGTCACTCAGATAATTCAAAATCTATCCACGGGCTTCCTGTCCTAGCTATTTTTAGGGCCTTGACTATATTCTAACTAGTACTTAAAACAGTGAAATCAATCAACCTAAATGCAAGGAGGAAGCAGATGACATACTGTAGGGTCCTGAGTGAGTTCTGAGGAGTTGGTACAAAGAGGGAAGGCTTTGCTGAGACCAGGGTAACTGGTATTCAGGCCCTATTCCCGGTGCCCGATTCACCAAATGAAAATGTGGCCCCAAGGAAAGAAGATACTCCAACGATGTTCCGCATAAGACCAGACTTCGAAGCCTTCGCGGGGGAGAAAACGATACAACCTTCGGAAACCGACCGTAAAGATCACAGCGACTGTACCGCACCGGCCTCTGCGGGCTTACCCCGTCCCTGCTTTTTACCTGTATGTCATCCATGGGCTGGGCGCATTCTTCATTTTCTGCACTATCACGGTAGGACCCCAGCTCTGTATTCACCACCTCTCTGTTAGCCATCATCAGGACACTCATTGGTTCCCGTGGACGCACCTGTGAAGGTGCTGCCTCCTTTCCTACACTGGTCCCCTTCGGATTTCCAGTCACCTGTACTGTAGACACACCAATGTAAAGATCTTTGGAATTCCACTTTCCTACAGGCTGAGATCCAGAGGCTTGAAATGCGGCAGTCTCTGGAGTGGGAGGGGAGAGTTCCCGGCTGAAGTCCCTCACTCCTTCACTGGGGCTGAGTGTCTCGGGGACAGACTGCTTAGAACTAGGGCTTTGCTTCCTGATATTTGGCTCTTCCAGACTCAGTGCAGTGGGAAGCAGCTTCTCCTGCCTTGTCTGGAAGTACTCAGGGTTCAATTTATGCTTTTTGGGAGCCGGATAATCTTTGTGGCTCTCACTGCTGTAGTAATTAGAGGGTTCAGAACGAGGTCTTCTCAGCTCTGAAAAGTACAGTAGAAAGGATAGTCAGGACAGGAGATACAACTAGGAATCCTAAAGAATCAACACTTTCTCTATGCCTGAGAGACACCAAGCGCAAAGCCGGAACTCAAGACCCGTCCCTAACGTTTCAATATCCCCAGGAGCATACATCAGATTCAGATCCTCCTCCTCCAAAATTATGTATTTCTTGCATGAACATAGAACTTTTGCTACTTTCTTCTGTACTGGGGGAGGGGGCAGCACTAGGCATTCTTAAGGAAAAATCAGAAACATTAACAAAAAATCGGAAATGTTTGTGACTATCCTATGGACTTTGCTGAGGGCAGCTGCATGAAAGCAAACGGGATCTCTGTCAAGCTCTGAGATGTCATGATTCTGAATTCTTACCTGGGTTGGTGCTTGCAATAACAGTGACTCCCTTGGGTATTTCTGGAGAGCTGATGGCTTCGCTGTGCCACTGGGCCATCCAGCTCTCTGTGCTGGGCTCTTCACTTGCAGGACAGTGGATTCTGGGGTTCTGTCCCAGCTGAGCCTGCTCATCTCTCTGCAGGTGCTCCAGACACTCTGCTAATTTCACATGACCCCGTGACCTGGCAATTCCCAAAGGCAGCCTTCCTAGAGAGTCAGGAATCGAGATGGCCCTACGGTCCCACTTGTACAGCACGACGGCAGCTTCCAAGTGCCCTAGGGCACACGCCCACATCTAGAAGACAGGGAGACACAGCAAGCGTTCTCAATCAGAGGTCAAGACCAGACCTGACTTTTGCCATTGGTGCCAACTGACAAACTGGTCCTTGCTGGCAATCTCGGTGGGGCCACTGAAGATTCCCATCCCAAAGTATCTCCAAAACATGCCATGTGTCAGCAAGAGACAACAGTGGGAACCAGGCACATCCGATGCCAGGCTGGAAGGATGGCGAGGGGGCTACGTGAACCCATTCCTTACCAGAGGGGTACAGGAGAAGTGATCCACATTCAAAGGGTCAACTTCCAGTTCCAGGTCAATGCTATCCGCGTGCTTTGTACTATAAGGGAGAGCACCAGAAATTATCACACTATTCATCACCGTTAAAAGGAAACACCAGAGTGTTATAAAACCCCACCAAGATGAAACCCAACTGGGCATATAACATCCCATGGTGAAGAAACAGAGAGTCCCAGGGCAGCGTGGACACTCCATTTGGTGAGGGGTTCAAAGAAAATAACAAATCCAACATTTAATTATTATCTTACTGGGTATTTCTTGGGAAGAAGTTCATAAAACTCCCTTGGAAACTGTCCTAGGACAAAGCCCTTTGCTCGCCGGCTATAAAGCGGACCGAACGGGTAGATTTCTTCCGCGGGTGGCAGTGCTCAGGAAGAATGTGAGCGAGGATGCGTGAGGCTGACCCCCAGCCAGCTGCACCACAGCCTTACCGCCATTTGATGAGGGTCTGGATTAGGGTGGCATAGCCCTGGGCAGCGGCCAGGTGGAGGAGGGTCATTCCGCGGAACGTTTTTGAGTGGATCAAGTGCTTGGACTTCGCCCAGCAGGCTCGGCTCATCATCTTCTCGCACACCACAACCACACGGCTCTCAAAGCAGCTCCCCAAGGCCCCGGTCCCAGAAGCACACTGTCACGGAAGAGCGCAGGTTACGACCTCAGGACTAAAGGCCTTCCACCCCATCAGCGCTTTGATGTAGGGGAAACAAATGCTTTACGATTAGAAACTCACAACGGAAAGCGTAAAACACTGAAAATAAAGAAACATTGGCTGGGCATGCTGGCTGATGCCTGAAATCCCAGCACTTCGGGAGGCTGAGGTGGGCAGATCACTTGCAATCAGGAGTTCAAGACCAGCCTGGCCAACCCTAACCCTAATCCCGTCTCTACTAAAAATACAAAAATTAGCCAGGCGTGGTGGTGGGCGCCTGTAATCCCAGCTACTTAGAGGCTGAGGCATGAGAATTGCTTAGACTGAGGAGGCGGAGGTTGCAGTGAGCCAAGATTGCGCCACTGCACTCTAGCCTGGGCGGCAGAGCGAAACTGTATCTCAAAGTAAAAAACAAAACAAACAAAAATTAGCTGGGTGTGGTGGTGTGCACCTGTAGTCTCAGCTACTCAGGAGGCTGAGGTGGGAAGATTGCCTGAGCCTGGAGAGTTCAAGGCTACAGTGAGCTGTGATCGCGCCACTGCATTCCAGCCTGGGTGACAGAGTGTCTCAAAAAATAACAACCACCAAAAAAACCCCAAACCCCCAAGAACCATCCATGAAATTGAGACTAGAATATGCTTAGCTTCAGCTCAGTAGCACCTCTGTAAAGTTCACAACTCGAAAGACGTGAGTCTATCTATTACGGCTGACGCTCTGATTAGGAACTTTATGCCGATTCATCTTGGGGAAAGTGTACACAGCCTTAAAAAAAAAAAAAGTGGCTCGGCTCTAGCCTTCCTCTAGGCAGTAAACTGTTATGAGACAGTGGAGCAGAATAGCTTTCCTCATGTTTCCACTGACGGGTATAGTGGCTCTTTCACTCTCTTGCTGCTTCTTCTTAATTTTTTTTTTTTTTTTTTTTGAGACAGAGTCTCGCTCTGTCACCCAGGCTGGAGTGCAGTGGCAAGATCTTGGCTCACTCCAACCTCTACTTCCTAGGTTCAAGCGATTTCTAGGTAATTTTTGTATTTTTAGTGGAGACAGGTCTCACCATGTTGGCCAGGCTGGTCTCGAACTCCTGACCTCAAGTTATCTGCTCGCCTCAGCCTCCCAAAGTGCTAGGTTTACAGGCATGAGCCACCGCGCCCAGCCTCTTGCTTCTTCTGAAGGAGAATTAGATCACTTAGATGTGGATTGTTTTTTCCTTAAAGAAATGACTAAAAGTATCTAATAATAATCCAGTCCTTTGTATAAAGTAAAAAGGATACTGAGGAGAGCATTTAGAGATCTTGAAATTTAAGCATTATTAATAACAATAAGGGCTACAGGAAAGAGAAATTTACTAATTTTAACCACATGGGTTACTTCCTATGACTCAGTTGTAACGGAAGAAAAATAAAATCAAAGTTAGTAAACTTCAACAGCTTATCTGAGTCTCTGTGATAGCAGTTTTATGTTTAACACTTCCCCAAATAAATGGCACTTCCAGGCTAATTTGTATCTCTGGTGTTATTTAAAAAGTACTTTTTTTTTTTTCTGGCAATACACTCCATAAACTTTACTTACTACAGAAATCCTATGCCTCCTCGCGGATTTTTATTTTTAAATGTGGAAAAAATGCCTCCCAAAATAAAAAAGGCACATGATGGGATTGTGACGTCGGCCCCATCAGAGCCGTAAAAACACCTACAGGAGCAGACTTGGGCGAACCCAACATGCCACAAACTGACCTTGACTCAAAAGGCCAAGGCACAGCCATTCCACACACACCAGACACGCTCATCAGCACATGGAAATCGCCAGAGTGAACGAAAAGGGAATTTTTTTTTTTTTTTTTTT
>NW_012098654.1:2355852-2385043 GCF_000951045.1 Mandrillus leucophaeus | reverse complement strand
AGAAACCCCGTCTCTACTAAAAATACAAAATTAGCTGGGCGTGGTGGCACACGCCTGTAATCCCAGCTACTAGGGAGGCTGAGGCAGGAGAATCACTTGAACCTGGGAGGCAGAGGTTACAGCGAGCCGAGATTGCGCCATTGCACTCCTGCCTGGGCAACAAGAGCAAAACTCTGTCTCAACAACAACAACAACAACAACAACAACAAAAACCTAGTACTATCAGGTGAAAAAGAAGCCTATCTTAGGCCGGGTGTGGTGGCTCACGCCTGCAATCCTAGCACTTTGGGAGGCCAAGGTGGGTGGATCACCTGAGGTCAGGAGTTTGAGACCAGCCCGGCCAACATGGTGAAACCCCATCTCTTACTAAAAAGACAAAATTAGCTGGGCGTGGTGGCACACACCTGTAATCCCAGCTACTAGGGAGGCTGAGGCAGGAGAGTCACTTGAACCTGGGAGGTGGAGGTCGCGGTGAGCCATGATTGTGTCACTGCACTGCAGCCTGGGCGACAGAGCAAGACTCCATGTCAAAAAGGAAAAAAAGAAGCCTATCTTAGCCTTAATAATATTTTACTGTGTGCCAAGTCATTTCTTTCCTGCTGATTTCTGAAGATGGGGGAGCAATATGAAAATGTGAGGAGGAAAGAGGCTAGCTTTTTGGGTGTGACATATGATGCTATTTTAACCTATTATTATTTGAAATATTACTAATACTTGATATTTATGAGGTTCATAAAACCAAAAATATTCACCTAAAAACTTAACTGTGTAAAGGAAATTATAATTTGTCTTGAAGAGAAAGAGGGGTCATTATTTGAGGTTTTTTTTGCAAAGACTGAGTAGTGGAGATAAAAAATACCATCAGCTCCTTTAAATTTATCTTAGGGTCCTGAGAAATAATTTCTCCCTGGGAGACTTCCCCAAAATGAACTTCCTAAATGAAATGTATATAAAGCCTTCAAGACCAATGGGACTCTGAAACAATATTTGGTAATTTACCTGTATTTGGCAATATCATACATTCTTCATGGAACTTACAGAAAGTTTGTGAAAGATGCTGTAATGCATAATATTATTCTACACTGAATCATTACATAAACACTTTCTTTGGGCTCTTTTCATATTGACCTTGAGTTTATAAAAGGCTTATATGAATTACTGAATTCAATTATGTTTTATACCTATACTTAAGACAGGGATAAAATACAGAATAGAAAGTAGGAAGATTCTAAGTTAATTCTGAACCCTAGCAGAATCTGAGTTGCCATCTGGCTTTTTTTTTTTTTTTTTTGAGAGATAGGGTCTTATTCTATTGACCAGGTTGGAGTGCAGTGGAGTGATCACTGCAGCCTAAACTCCCAGGCTCAAGTGATCCTCCCACTTCAGCCTCCTGAATAGCTGGGATCACAGGGATGTACCACCACGCCTAACTTTTAAATTTTTTTTTAGAGAGACAGGGTCTCAATATGTTGCCCAGGCTGGTCTTGAACTCCTGGGCTCAAGCAATCCTCCCATCTTGGCCTCCTAAAGTGCTGGGATTATAGGTGTGAGCCACCACGCCCAGCTGGCATCTATTTTCCAATTGGTTGTCCTTAACTCCCACTGCCCTATAATTCAGTAGTGAATTCTGAGATGAATAGACATAACTTAAGGATTAGGTGGGTAAACAACTGAGAAGCTCCACATTCCAAGGCTGCTTCCATACTGCACAGATTGTAATGCTTAAAAGCACAGGTGCTGTAAAGTACTCCCTCAGGCCTTCTGCCTGAATTCAGGGATAGCATCAGCAGCAGAGAAGAGGCCTGTGATCCATCCACTGCCTCGCCAATCCATAAACATGAAGCGAAACGGGAGCCGAGCATCAGCACCGCCTCGTACCTGTGCCTGGCTCCCTCCATTCCCGCTCCCGCTGCCGCCTCCACTGCTGCCGCCTCCGCTCGCCTGTTTGTGCTGCTGGGACCCCGTCATCTCAGCCATCCTCCTCTCCATCTGCTCCAGTCGTTCCAGGATGGACATCCTGAACTGGTTATCTAGGGCAGAGCAGGAGGAAGAGTAAGGTTGGGTTCTGGAAGAAAAGCAGTCAACATGTGGCCTTGCCCGCCTTGCGAGACCAGCATCCAAATGCTGTCCGTAACTTCACCAAAACAGAGAGGTCTCTGCAGGCCACAGTTCCCCAGCACGATCATGAGTCTGTCACCTCACACAGGATGGTGGCATCTTCAGCAGCCCAAAGTTCTCAGATAAAGGACCAGAAAACAGCTTTTTGTCAGAGATCAAAAAGAGGTTCAGGTCCCTGCCCCCCAGTTTCTTTGTCAAATTCCCCAATGGAAACCCTGACATGAGATCTGGTAGAGAACCCTCTAGAGTGAGCAAAATAAATAAATACAATTTAAATTAAACTAGTAGAAGCAAGCAATCATGGCAAGAAAGGAAGGTATGTTAGACCAAATTATAAAAAAAAAAAAAAAGGTAGCATCTCTTTTACCAAAACACTGAGTTTTTACAAAAAAAAATTTTTTTTAATTTTATTTCCTGACCCAGGCTCTAGCTTTTATAATTTATTTCAGGAATAGCATTATTCAGTGCCTGAGAATGTTACACCCTTTTTTGTTTTGAGACAGTCTCACGTTGCTGCCCAGACTGGAGTGCAGTGGTGTGATCTAGGCTTACCTGCAACTTCCACTTCCCAGGCTCAAGCCATCCTCCCACCTCAGCCTCCCGAGTAGATGGAACCACAGTGTGCACCACCATGCCCAGCTAATTTTTGTTTTAGTTTTTTTTTTGTTTGTTTTTAGAGATGGAGTTTCACCATGTTGTCCAGGCCGGTCTCAAACTCCTGGGCTCAAGGAATCAAAGTGCCGGGAGTACAGGCATGAACCACCATACCCAGCCACATTTCATTTTTTTTTTTCTTTTTTGAGACAGAGTCTCGTGGTGCCACCCAGGCTGGAGTACAGTGGCGCAATCTCGGCTCACTGCAAGCCTCAGCCTCCCAAGTAGCTGGGACTACAGACGCCTGCCACCACACCTGGCTAATTTTAGTATTTTTAGTAGAGACAGAGTTTCACTATGTTGGCCAGACTGGTCTTGAACTCCTGACCTCGGGATCCGCCCGACTTGGCCTCCCAAACTGCTGGGATTACAGGCGTGAGCCTCTGCGCCCAGCCCCACATTTCTTTTAACACGTGTCTCATCACAGACAAACATAAATAGGTACCTCAACTTCTACATCAGAGAAACAACAGGAATTACTGTTGGAGCTAGGATTAAAACTCAAAGAGAAAACATGTTGTGATTCTGTACCACTTTACTAAGATTAGAACACATCTCTCCACATTCCTGCATTTACACACACGTGTGTGTGCACACACAAGCATACACGTTAGAGTTGGGTCACCTATCCGTGTACATAAGAGGAGTTAAATCGATGTGAAAATCAATCTGCCCATACTCGCTTCATATATATGTATAATATACATATTATATATGTCATAATATGACATATATAAAATATATGATCTATAATAATATATATGTTAAATATATATATAGAGAGAGAGAGGAGACTTTGAGATGGAAGCTCACTCTGTTGCTTAGGCTGGAGTGCAGTGGCATGATCTCGGCTCCCTGCAACCTACACCTCCTGGGTTCAAGCAATTATCCTGGCTCAGCCACCCGAGTAGCTGGGACTACAGGCACGTGCCACTATGCCCAGCTACATTCTTCTGTATTTTTAGTAGAGACGGGGTTTCACCATGTTGGCCAGGCTGGTCGTGAACTCCTGACCTCAAGTAATCTGCCCGCCTCAGCCTCCCAAACTGCTGGGATTACAGGCGTGAGACCCGGCACCTGGCCACACTTCACAAATTTTAAGGAACACCATGCTAGCTATTCAATAGCAAACAGGGGAGGTCTCTCCCTGCTTGAGCACAGGCAGACCTTGGTAAGTGAAGAAGGCAGCATAATGTGATAAGGAGGGATGGGGTGGGGATAGAGTTTAGACAAGTCAGGAAAGGTGACACTTCGAGTTTGATCAGTATGATGAGAAGGAGCCAAACATGTCCAGAACTGGGGCCTGGTAATAGCACATGCAAAGGCCCTGAGGCAGGGCATTCAGGGAGCAGAAGACTGTGTGGCTGGAGCACAGAGGTAGGGAGAACAGGAGACGATAGAGCTGGAGGTGTGCAGGAGCCAGACAGTGAATGGCTATGCAGAACCCTGGCTCTGCCATATAATAGCTGTGTAGCTTTGAACTTAGAACAAAACCTTTGATGCCTCAGTTTCCTCACCCCTTAAATGGGGACAGTAGTTATACCTACCTCAGAGAGCTGTTAATCTATGTAAGTGCTCAGAACATGATAAATCCTAGGTTAGCATGCTTGCCATCACCATCATCTTTAGACAAATGAAGTCAATGTCTGTAGAAGCTGACTGAACAGCTGTGACCACATATTTCTCCTCCAACTGTTGAGAACATAACTATTTTCAAAATACAGTCATCTGAATTATGCAAAGGGATAATCTGGAAAAGAAATATTTTATCACCACTCCTTACCATCCTGACTAAAAATTCCAAGACTAGTGAGCAAAGCGTACGACATTTGAGAGAAAACAACAGGCAGAGCTAGCACTCACAGAATGCTTCCTGCATGCCAGGCACCACTGTGTCACTGTGCAGATATTAACTCATTTACTCTTCACAACCATCACATGAGGTAAGTATTGCTATTATCCTCATTTTCCAGATGAGAAAACTGAGACACATGGATATAACCCATCTGTTTGGCCCCAGGGCTGAGAGTATAACCAGATATGCCAAGAAGAAAGAAGGGTGATGGGAAGAGAAGATGCACAGGCATGAGGCAGTCTTACCAGAAGAAGACAATATTCTCACTCTCCAGAAAGCTTAGCTCTGCTCAAAAGACAGTCAATACCCAGTCAGCAGTTCAGTCCTCACTTCAGATCAAACTGATTTTACTTTACTAAAACACAAAAGCAAGAGGAAGACTGCTTTTCAAGAATCTTGATATTATTTTCTGGCTGGGCACAGTGGCTCACGCCTGTAATCCCAGCACTTTCAGAGGCTGAGACAGATCACCTGAGGTCAGGAGTTCAAGACCAGCCTGGCCAACATGGTGAAGCCCAGTCTTTACTAAAAATACAAAAAAAGTTAACCAAGTGTGGTGTTACATGCCTGTAGTCCCAGCTACTCTGGAGGCTGATGCAGGAAAATCGCTCGAACTCAGGAGGTGGAGGTTACAGTGAGCCGAGACGGCACCACTGCACCTTAGCCTGGATGATAGAGTGAGACTCTGTCTCAAAAAAAAAAAAAAAAAAAAGATTCCTCATATTATTTTCTAATAAACTACTTCCAGGAACAACAATGCAAGAAAGACACTTCCTCTTTTAGTGTGAAAAATAACGTCTTCCTTCCAATTGCACAACTATGGATGGACAGACACAGCCAAACTTGGAGGATCCCGCCGCTAAGCGTCTCACTCAGTGGCAACTCCCCGCAGGGAAGTAACTGAATACACGCTGTGTGGGGTAACCTGCACACAGCCGTTCTCATCCTGTGACCACCAGCAGAAAACACAAGATGACTACTGAGGTGG
Organism: Mandrillus leucophaeus; assembly: GCF_000951045.1. Classification (NCBI taxonomy): domain Eukaryota; kingdom Metazoa; phylum Chordata; class Mammalia; order Primates; family Cercopithecidae; genus Mandrillus; species Mandrillus leucophaeus. The sequence continues at coordinate 2,379,428 of NW_012098654.1, read as the reverse complement.
CGCTGGTGTCCTTACTCCAGATGCCATGCCTTTCCGTTAGAAACCTGAAGTCTTGCAGATCACAGGTCTCTTCCATCTGAAGCCTAAGAAGTTGACTCTTCAGTTACGAGTCCAGTTCGAAGCAGCATGGCAGTTGCCCTATGCGGAATATTATAAACTCCCCTGCTTGTTCCTAATGCTGCTAAGCCAGACAACCATTTGTCTCAGAACCTACTCGGGGATCCTCATGCACCCCATCAAAATGGCTTGACTGAATTTTAAACCTTCACAGCCACAGATCTGTGATTTCTTCTGCGAGTCTACAAATCTTGCATCTGGTGAACGAGTTTTCAGTATCCATTTGACTTGTTCCAGAGCACTCTGGAACCACTCTGCAACTGAGTGGCCAAGATCAATATCCCATGGCAGACAAAGGGGCAGAAAAGCACCAAAAGCGCGCTCTGAGCTGTGGTCAGCCTGGAGCGAGCCTGTCTGCTGCCCGTGGAGGTGGCTTTGTGCTGCAGTGTGCTGCAGTGCGGTCCCCGCATCAGCTGTCCCCTGCCCATCCCCCTGTCAAGCACGGACACTGCAGACACAGACCTTCCCTGACATCACTGAGTCAGGCCCTGCCCACGGCATCTCCTGCTCCAACAGTCACAATGACACCATGTGTGCAACAGAAGTGACCAGCTTTTGTTCCCCAGCTGCACTCCCTGTTGCTATGCTGTGAGTGTATGATATTAAGCTGCTCTGAGAAGCACTTCATGAAAATACTCAGAAGCAATTATGTGCCTCTTAACAAAATCATATCATGCATAACGGCATCTCTGAGTCTGTCAATTCCAAAGGGGAAGGGAGTGATAATTAAAATAAAAAACCAATCTCAAATGCAAATGACTGAGCTGGCATCCCAGGGAGTGAGGTCTGCTGCACTCTGCTGCCCAAGTTCAGACAGACTTTCTCCTCACATGTCCTTTCCTCTGCACAGGGCCAGGGCCCAGCTCTTGGGGTTGGTTGTAAGGCTTAGATGGATACAATGATGGTCTTTACATCTCCATACTAGCAAGCCAAAAGCAACACCTTTATGCTTGTTTTGGTTTTATAGCTTTATCAGGATAATTAAAACACTGTGAAATATTTGGCAAATTGAGAGCTGTGTATTGCTTTAACTGTACACTGTGTGTGATTAATGGGATACAGGCAATACAATTACTGAGAAGCAAAGAAGAATTTCTGATCATTAGAGTAAAAAAGTACATTTGAAGGATTCACTTATTCATGCACAAATATTCACTGGAGCACCTACTATGTACCAGGCAGTAGGGAGGACCTAGAACAGCAGTGAAAAGATCCTTGTCCTCTTTTGTTGACCAACAAATAATTTACGCAGCTCGAACAAACCTGGAGTTTTAAATTAATAAAAGGCGGAGAAGGGGGAGTAGGCATAATGCATAGATTTAGGGGGCTGATGAGTTTGGTCCTAGTTCTCACCCATGATGTTTCAAAGACAACAGGGTCAGCTTTGAGGGCTTCCAAGTGGATGTCCTTAGGACAGCCCGAGTGGAGCAGCTGAACCCCTCCATTGCGAGAAAATTCTGCACAGAAGTTACAAGTGCAAGTTTCCATGGGCACATGAGGCTCAGAGGTGGCTCAAGGCCAGAGGAGGCTCCAGAGGTCCCAGCAAAGAAAGCCAGCTGCTCTAGCTCCACCTCCTGCCTGGTAGTTCTGAGATTTTTAGTTCTTATCCTGAAATATTAGGCTACATCCGTCGCACCAGAAGAACAAGTTCCTGCTTCATCACAGAACAGACACTCTATTATTTGCTGCGGCGAGTGAACTCTGGACAAGGGTACGGAAAACAGGTGCACAGAGGTCTGTTTCTAGTAACACAGGTTGGCCTCCTGTTGAAGACATGAGGATGACAGACGCATAATCCAGAGACAGACACGACCATCCTAAGCATTGTACCCAAGAAAATAAACATTTACATAATATTTCTACACATACATGCTTTGGTAAAAAACAGTATAAGGAGCCACCTACTTAGACCCTTCTAGGTATCAATACAAACTTCACAAAAGTTAGTTGCAATAATACCCTACCTTTAAGTGGGAAAAATGATAGAACTTCCGTGGTCACACAGAAGGCCATAAATAAATATATATAGTTTACATCCTGCGGGGTGTATAAGTGAATGTTAGACCCAGAACTGCACTGAGCTGTCAGTCACGTCCTCCCCAGCGAAACTACAAACTTTCTGAGGGCATGGAAGAGCAGGGCAGAATAGGAAAAGGCAAAAGCAAAAAAAATCCTTTGACAGACAAGGAAGTATCAAATGACACAAAATAAAGTGTCAACTGGGCTGAGGTTCCCCAGCTCTTAACCCCCGTGGGTAAGTCCCATAACTCCTGGATCTAAAGACTCAGGCAAAGTGAGGTCTGAATGTCTTACTTCTGGTGCGGAACCTCTGGGTGTGAGTCTCAGCTTCCCTTCCAGTGGCAGAGTCTCCATGCATGACCCACCCGCCTGTTCCTGGCTGGAGGCCGTGTGCTGTGTGTGTGTGTGTGATCCACCCGCCTGTTCCTGGCTGGAGGCCGTGTGCTGTGAGTGAGTGTGTGTGTGTGATCCACCCACCTGTTCCTGGCTGGAGGCCGTGTGCTGTGAGTGTGTGTGATCCACCCGCCTGTTCCTGGCTGGAGGCCGTGTGCTGTGAGTGTGTGTGTGATCCACCCGCCTGTTCCTGGCTGGAGGCCGTGTGCTGTGAGTGAGTGTGTGTGTGTGATCCACCCGCCTGTTCCTGGCTGGAGGCCGTGTGCTGTGAGTGTGTGTGTGATCCACCCGCCTGTTCCTGGCTGGAGGCCGTGTGCTGTGAGTGTGTGTGTGTGTGTGATCCACCCGCCTGTTCCTTGCTAGAGGCCGTGTGCTGTGAGTGTGTGTGTGTGTGTGATCCACCCGCCTGTTCCTGGCTGGAGGCCGTGTGCTGCCCTAGATGGGGGTTTCTGCTCATCCCAGTGACCATTCCTCTAGACCAGTGGTTCTCAAACTTTAGGAGGGCTTCTTAAGACAGACTGCTGAGCCCTATTCCCAGAGTTTTGGTCCAGTGGGTCTGAGTGAGACCCAGAAGTTGCACTGCTAACAAGGTCCCCGGCAGTGCTGATGCTTCTGGTCTAGGGCCACATTTCAAGAACCGCTGCCCTAAGACCCTGGACTGTTTCCACAGTGAAAGAATGACTCCTCTCTCCTCCACCCAAGCGCCTGTTAAAGAATGACCCCAGAACCACCTGCTCAAACAGCAGCGGAGATTCCTACCCAGCATGGGTACGTGAGGCATCACCTCATCTGAACCATGCCAGAGCCGTCCACAGTAGCTCTGTCGACAATTACTGGGCGCACATTACTTCTCAAGCACCCCACCAACTCAGATCAGGCAAAACTTGAAAACGATTTAAAACCACCTGTGCTGCTGTCTGCAACGGATCAAGTACTCCTCTACCATTCCCATTGCATCGGACCTCTTTATTACTTTGTCCTTGACTCAGCTGACAACATGGGCTGTCTTTCCAGGTGTCTGTCTCTGCCTCTCGTGCTTCTCTAAAGCAGTCTATTTTCCTGAATGGTTCCAGGGAACGAGGAAGGATACATTCACCTTCAAGCAGTAGTTTCTTCCCGCTGCCTTCCAGACATGCACGCGCACGTAAATCCCCGGACAAAAAGTCAATCATTCTGATGGCTTTCGTAGCAGCCGTCTGGCTCGTGATTCATTCAAAGCTTCTCTTCGTGAACCTCTTCTCCCTGCACTCCTTTTTTTGTGGAAGCAGCAGTTTTAGCCTGGGCAGCTCTGAGACAGTGCAAAGAACACTGGAGTAGAAATAAGAGCCCCAGGTTTAATCCTGTCACTGTGTGACTTTGGAAAAATAATTCCCACTTTGCACTACAATTTTCTCATCTGTAAAATGGGGATGTTTATATGTATCTTCTTGTTTGTGAGGATGAAATAAATAAATGCAATCTTTTTAAGGGATATGGCTCTCTTACGCCTGAGCTATTATTAGACTGGGCCTTCTGCCCAGCCCTATCTATGGGAACACTGTTAAAAAATTAAACATTTTTTTAAGTAATTTTAGATTTACAGATAAGTTGCAAAGATCGTAGAGTTTCCATATGCCCCTCACTCAGTTTCCTCTAACATGGTATCTTATTGTAACCACGGGACATTTGTCAAAACTAAGAAACTAGTATTGGTATATTAGAGCTATTAACTAAATTAAAGACTTGAATCAGATTATAGCACTTTTTCCATGACCGTCCTTTTTCTGTTCTAGGATCTAACCCAGGATCCCGCATTGTGTTTAGTTTTGAAGTCTCCTTAGTATCCTTGGCTCTGTAACAGTTTCTCCATATTCCTTTACTTTTCAAGATTTTAACCGTTTTAGGCCGGGCGTGGTGGCTCACACCTGCAATACCAGCAATTTGGGAGGCCGAGGCGGGTGGATCACCTGAAGTCAGGAGTTTGAGACTAGCCTGGCCAACATGGTGAAACCCGTCTCTACTAAAAACACAAAAATTAGCTGGGCGTGGTGTTGGGCACCTGTAATCCCAGCTACTTGGGAGGCTGAGGCAGGAGAGTTGCTTGAACCCAGGAAGCAGAGGTTGCAGTGAGCCAAGATCACACCACTGAACTCCAGCCTGCCAGTCTGGGTGACAGAGTGAAACTCTGTCTCAAAAAAAATAAATAAATAAAAATAAAAAAAGGTTTGGACAGTTTTGAAGAATACCGGTCATGTATTTTGTAGACATCCCTCAACTTAGGTTTGCCTGGTGTTTTCTAATCCTTAGACTGGGTTCTGGGTTTTTAGGAAGAGCATCAGAGGTGAGGCGCCCTGCTCATCACACACAATCAGAGGGTATAATGATGTCCTGGTGAGGTCAGCCTCCATCACTTGGTTAAGGCAATGTTTGCCACATTTCTCTACTGTGAAGTTACAATTTTTCTCCTTCCATTCTTTGGAACTAAGTCACTAAGTCCAGTCCCAACAACAAGCAGGGAACTATGTTCCAGCTTGCAGATGGGGGAGTATCTACATGTATTATTTGGAGTTCTCCTGTAGGTAAGATTTGTCCTTATTTAATGTATTTAGTCAATCACTTATATATATCAGTATGGACTCCTGAACATTTATTCTAAACTTTGGGTCACAACCTGATACTGTTATTTATTTTGTTGCTCCGAGTGTTCCAGCTTTGGCCATCAGGAGCTCTTTCTGGCTGACCCTTGTGCCCCTCTGACGTGCCCTCATCCTTTTTTCTTCCTTTTAGCACTTCCTTCCTTTCTGGCATTACAAGATGCTCCAGATTCATCTTTCATTTCCCCTGTGCCAGCCCTAGAACTGTCCATTTCTCTAAGGAGTGGAGCTTTGGTTCTTTTTATTGGAGAATGGTATTTAGAAACCAAGATCTGAGTGCTGAGTGTTCATTGCTATTGAGGTATCACTGCTTCTAGGCCTTCTTGATGAGCAGAGCTAAGAAATATATGTATGTATAATAATCCATGTATGTACACTTATCTATAGTTATTTCTGTATCTACCTGTATACACAATAATGTAAACATGAGTTCCTACTGATGTCTCTGTGTCTAATACAGCACTGCAGTGTTTATTAGAGCCTTCTGAGGGCATTTATTTTTTAGAGCTGGGGTCTTCCTATGTTGCCCAGACTGGTCATGAACTCCTGACCTCAAGCTATCCTCCTGCCTGCCTCAGCCTTCCAAAGTGCTGCAATCACCATGCCCAGCTGGCATTTTAAAAATAGATTAAACGATGATGAAAGTAACTGTGTGTTACCTAGCTATAATAAACCGATAGATGAAATGCTGAAAAGAAACCTTATTGATATATTAAACTAAAAAAAAAAGAGACCTTCCGGTTTAATTCCTGTATCCCAAAAGTATAAGCAGAGGGTATAGTGTAATAGTATATTCATTTACATTATACTTCAATTGTTAGTTTCCAACAATATTAGAAAGCATAAGTATAAATAGAAAGAGACTCATAATCCCAGAATAGCTTTGAGTATTATGACGATCGAGAAGAAGATGAAAAAACTCTTGCAACCAATAACTGGCCCAACGGTCAAGGAATGGTTAGTTGGGGCTTCGGATTCCCTTTTGCTGGGTCCGCCCCTTCCTAGCCTCTCCATCAGGGCTGTTCCACAAAGTGTCACACAGCACAGTCAGGGGACATCTTTTCCTCTTTCTCTGACAGGGATTCCTAGCCTTCAAAGGGACTCACTTTAAAATGTCCCAAATTAATATTCACTTAAATGTTTAAAAGTTCTTTGCAATGTTTTAAAGACAGAGACAATTTCATGAAATCAGACACCCACAGTGTGTTCTAAGTTTAGAAGGGCTGGGATTTGCTGCTGTAAAAGTGGAGAATCCCGAGTGTCTGGGCGTCTGCTGTGAGTGAGAAAGTGTCTATGCCAGGAAACCAGCTCCTGGCCAGATTTCCCAGGCCCTCAGGCCCCAGCAGCACCTGCTGCTTCCTCTAGATTTTACACAACTCACTTTCAATCTTCAAACCTAATTAATTTTCCTGGTTGTACTAAGCAATACACCGTGGGGTGGTTCCTGATATTTTATCAGATAATTTAGTTTAAAAAATTAAGTCCCTCCTCTGGCCAGGTGTGGTGGCTCACACTTGTAATCCCAACACTTTGGGAGGCTGAGGTGGGTGGATCACCTGAGCTCGGGAGTTTAAGACCAGCCTGGCCAACATAGTGAAATGCCATCTCCACTAAAAATGCAAAAAATTAGCTGGGTTGGGGTGTGCGTCTGTAATCACAGCTACTCGGGAGGCTGAGGCAGAAGAATCGCTTGAACCTGGGAGGTGGAGGCTGCAGTGAGCTGAGTTCTCACCACTACACTTCTGCCTGGGCAATGGAGTGAGACTCTGTCTCAAAAAAATAAATAAATAAAAATAAAATAAAGTAAAATCAATCCCTCCTCCTGAACATACAAAATAAAATGTAAATTCTTTGTTGTGATACAGAATGGACTGTTCTTTAACAACTGTCCCAGACTACGTTTTTAGGGTTCTCTCATAACTCAATGTTCTCCAAAATTCCTGGTTCACGACCAGGAATTTTACTTACCTCTGGGCCTCTGTCAAGGTCAACCTTTCCCCTCATCTACCTGGTGAACTTCTTAACTCTTCCGAATGTGGCTCAAACATCATTCCAGTACTATTAATAATAATAACAGCAGCTACTGGACATCTACAGTAAGCCAGACATTCGACATGGATTATGGCGAATCCTCAAAAGGACTCTGAAAGAAAGATTTTCCCCTTCATTTTCAGATGAGGAAGCTGATGCTAAGAAAATCTGTTACTTACCCAAGAGCATACCACTTATAGGTATCAGGGCAGAGATTTGAACACAGACTGGACTCCAGACCAATATTCTCTCTGCTATGCCTGGTAAACCTTCCACATTTTGCCCTGGGTCCTAACAGTACTGAGCAAATGAAGGGATAGTTCTTTTCCTACCTGTCATTCCTGCTACAGGCTAGAATGTGAGCTTTTTGAAAGCAGGGACCTTGTCTTGTATCCCTAGCACCATCCAGAGAGTGAGTGCGTATGGAAAGGATTATTTTCTAATTTAAACTCCTGGAAGCCTATTTATTCATGAGGTCATCCAAACTCTGGGGCAAGAACCCTGAGCAGCCTCTGCTCCCCACAGTGCAGTCCAGGTGGCTCATACACCAATGAGCAGTTTTATCACCTGTCCAGGGGCAAGAGAGGATGGTCAAAGTGATCCAACCCCAACAGAGCTGACTTGGAAAGCAAGTGTGTCTGCCCGGCTGGCTGCGGTCTGCTTTCAACTCAGGGAAGGAAACCAGGTAGTTACGGTGAAGACTCTAGAAGCAAGGCTGGGAATGAGCTGACTTCTTTACAGGCACACACTGCAACTTCCCAGCAGTGTCACTTTTCTATAGCCACAGAGTTTCGCATGAAAAATACCAATCCTGTAATCCCAGCACTTTGGGAGGCTGGGGACGGGCGGATCACTTGAGGTCAGGAGTTCGAGACCAGCCTGGCCAATGCGGTGAACCCCGTCTCTACTAAAAATACAAAAATTAGCCGGGCATGGTGGTAGGTGCCTGTAATCCCAGCCACTCAGGAGGCTGAGGCAGGAGGATTGCTTGAACCCGGGAGAGGGAGGTTGCAATGAGCCGAGATCGCACCACTGCACTCCAGTCTGGGTGACAGAGTGAGACTCTGCCTCAAAAACAAAACAAAACAAAACAAAAAACAAAACCAAACAAAAAAAACACCCAACTCCTAACTTTGAGATGTTCCCCCTTTTCAAGAGAAAAATGGACTATTTGGAATACAAATGACTGGCAACCCCCCTCAATGAAAGGAGTGACTTTCGTTAGTTACCAAAATGTTTAACAAGTCAGCCAGGTTCAACTGTTGTATAACATGAGGTTTCAATTGGGTTAAACAAAAGAAACACTTTCTAGAACAGCCCCAGAAAGTGTCCATGAATATAAATGCCTGCACATCAGCTAATGAATAATATCAGCAAACACGAGAACTCGTTATTACAACTGCTGAACTGAGCCACCTCGGGTCCTGTTGCCAGAGGAGAAGAAAAAGTTTTGCCTTGGCAGGTAAGTGAATGAAGAAGCAATCGTCAAATACCATCTGCTATTTTAAAACACGTTATTTGTAGCTCAAGTGCACATGTGCTCCCCCGCTGCCATCCATCTCTCATTCCACTTACAGCCCTTGGCTGCCCTGGCAGGGAGGGCTGAGGAGGCAAAGGAGGCATGCCTGCAACTATTTCGGTAGAGCGCTGTGAGCGCTGCTTAGGAAGTCTCCTAAATTTTTTAGGAAGCTCAGAAGGACAGGGAAAATGAAGTCACTTAATTCCCTCCCAGAATAAATGGGGCCACGAGAGTATATTAAGCTGCTCCTCCCTGGCAAGCCGTTTAAGATGTCCAAGTGCAGAGGGAAGGGTAAGGACCGGGTGGAGATAAGGCACAAGCTGTACCACTCTGATTTTCCAAAGCAATGGCTAAATTTAGCCGTAGAAAAAACTGCCATACTCCCCTTTTTAAAAACTCTCTGACTCTGTATACCGAAACACTAGAAATGGCAACGAGCAATGCTGGTTAGGCCTTCTTCATTTGCGGTAATTCTGGATCCACATTTCTTCTTCCTGGTCTTTGTTTTACATTATCCCCATATTCAGTCTTGGACTCGTTAAGAAACATCATTCAGGATGCTGCCAAAACCACGGACCAACAGCGATTAGACAGAATGTTACAAGGGCAGCAAAGCAAATTGACGATCACTTCTCATTTGAAATATTTCAGGACTAGAGCTAAGGGTGTCTCAGGGTGAAAATCTCAAACCTATTCTCCAAAGAACATTCAGGCAGCCACATCACAACACAGTCTCGAGCACCAACGGCACCGCCGCCACACAGGAGCCAACTCTGCTGTCAGTGAAGTAACAAACCCAACTAAGACAAAGGTAGGAAGGTAGGAAAACTGCAGCTAATCAGCATGAAGTACAAACGAGCTTTGGAACTCCGATACAGATTCTGCACCTACCTTTAACAAGTCTACAACAGAGGAGAACATCTTAAAGCCGGCTAACTTTGCAGAAAGCAACAAGTTTGGAGCACACTGCCTCAATAGTTTCAGTGCACAGTGAAAATCAGAAATACTATAAACAAGAATTGAGACATTCTAAAGTAAGACTAGTGAAAGGAATACAGAAGAATGGAGAAAGCATATTACTCCTAAGACTAATGAGGTCTTTAAAAAACAAAAAAAGTGCTGGCCAGGCTCACGCCTGTAATCCCCTCACTTTGGGAGGCCAAGGCAGGCGGACCACCTGAAGTCAGGAGTTCAAGATCGGCCTGAGAAACAAGGGGAAATCCGTCTCTACTAAAAATACAAAAATTAGCCGGGCATGGTAGCATGTGCCTGTATTCTCAGCTACTCGGGAGGCTGAGGCAGGAGAATCGCCTGAACCTGGGGGGCAGAAGCTGCAGTGAGCTGAGATGGCATCACTGCACTCTAGCATGGGTGACGGAGCAAGATCCTGTCTCAAAAAAAAAAAAAAAAAGTGCTGTAATGAGACCTGGAGATGAACAATGAAGGATCTAACCTGGACATGAAGGCGTCATTTCAATGGTTTATATAAAGAAAAACGGAAAATGAAAATCCTAACACTTGAGAAGGGAAAATGCAAAGACAGAAACGACAAAGTGCACAGGAACTGTCAGGAGGCATGGATGCAATAACTAAGCACCGGCGGATTGTTCGGCGGCGCCCAGCATGATCAAACCACCACCTGAAATCCTTGGGGAAGAGCTACGGAGACTCCGGCCAGAACACACTCATTCCACAAATGTTTACGGAATGCCCACTGCTGGCTAGGACTGTGCCAAGGCTCTAGGGAACTAAGGGTGAACAAGACAACTCAAGTTGTGAGCCACCAGGACTACAAAAACCTAGCACGGTATGTGCCTTTGTCTCCTATACGTGAACGTACAGAAACTGTGTTGGCTCAGTGAGGCCAGTGACTACGTTCATCCCAGTTCATTGCTACATTCCTGAGGCCTAGCAGAGTTCCTGGTGCACAGTAGGCCCTCTGTAAGTATTTACTGACTAAATGATTTAATCTCAACTGTCTGAAATATACAATGTGAACTTCAAGAAGGACAAGGTACAGAATAATATGTAGAACAAATATTTGTTTCCATGAGTCATTTCTATGATGGGCTTTTTTTTTCAGCCAAGCTATTAAAAGCAGCTCCTTCAGGGCCACCTTTTAGCTAATGCGAATATATCAGTTTTTATTTTTATTTTTAGACAGGGTATCACTTTGTTGCTCAGGCTGGAGTGCAGTGGTGCAAACATGGCTCACCACAGCCTCTATTTCCTGGGCTCAAGAAATCCTCCTGCCTTAGCCTCCTAAGTAGCTGAGACCACAGGCATGCACCACCGTGCCTGGTTAACTTTTTGTATTTTTGGTAGAGGGAGGGTTTCACTATGTTGCCCATAGTGAGCTCCTGGGCTCAAGTGATCCTCTTGCCTCAGCCTCCCAAAGTGCTGACATTACAGGTGTGAGCCACTATGCCTGGCCTCAAATTTTTTTTTACATGGACATAAATGGTACGTATTTAATGCATACAATCTGATGTTTTGAAGTACATGCACGTTGTGGAAAGATTAAATCTAGTTAATTAACAAATGCACTACATTTCTACTATGTACAAATGTACTATGGAGTACATTTGTTCATTAAACAATGACATAGCTATCATTTTTGTGGTGAGGGCATTTAACGTCTACCCTCTTCGGAATGTTCAAGAATATATCATGATGAACTCGAGTCACCAGGCTGTACAATAATCTCTCGAGCTAATTCCTCCTGTCTAACCGTAAATACACATTCTCTGATGAATATCTCCCCGACATCCCCATTCCCAGCCTCTGGTAATGACTATTCTATTGTCCACCGCCATGAGATCAACTTTTTTAGACTCCGCCTAGGAGAGAGATCAAGTGGCATTTGTCTTTCTGTGCCTGGCTTATTTCACTTCACAGAATGCTGTCCATATTGCGTTCTGATATTGGCAATGGCAGGATTTCATTCTGTTTTACGGCTGAATAGTACTCCACTGTAGACACAGACCACATTTTCCTTCCACATCCATCCGCGGATGGACACTCAGGGTGGTGCCGTATCCTGGCTATTGTGAACAGTGTTGCAATAAACATGGGAGTGCACATCTCTCTCCGGCATCCTAATTTCATTTCCTTTGGCTATGTACCCAGTGGTGGGATTGCTGGATCCTCACTAGTTGTGTCAAACGCATTCTCCATACGTTAGTTGGGACTGCTATTGGCAAGGCTTGGCCCTCAGAACTAATTGTAGGGAGACCATCTGCACAGATGGTCCTAACTGTCTTGCTAACTTGTGAGCGTTAAAGCCCAAGATGTTTCAAAAATATGTATTTTTCTAAACACTGGATTCTACATAGAGAGACTTGTGCTCTAGAACTCACAAGTTGATTAATTATAATATTTTTCATAGTGCTATAAAATCTGGAAAACATATAGGTAAACAAGTTCTTCCCAACTTAGTAGAAAGAAATGTATATATTTTAAAATAAATAGCTGTATTCTGGATAAAATATCTGTCCAATATTTTATCTTTATTATTAGGGGCTAATAAAATAGGTCCTAACAGATAAAAGGATTTAAGAATATTAGCTGGGCACAGTGTCTCATGCCTGAAATTCCAGCACTTTGAGGCTGAGGCAGCAGGATCACTTGAACTCAGGAGTTGGAGACCAGCCTGGGCAGCATAGTAAGACCCTGTCTCAACAAAACATAAAAAAATTAGCTGGGCATGGTGGCACGTGGCTGTAGACCCAGCTCCTCTGGAGGTTGAGATGGGGGGGATCACGTGAGCCCAGAAGGTGGAGGCCACAGCAAGCTTCCATCATGCTGCTGCACTCCAGCCCAGGCAACAGAGTGAGACCTTGTCTCAAAAACAAAAAAAAACAAAGCGAAACAATTTTATACTTCATCATAGACCCTTCTGATAAATAGACATATTTTTAAAAAGTCAATATACCACGTAAATATTTTATTCAGAAATAAGCTATTTCCCCAAGGAAAGCACAGGGTTTTAGAAAATATTTAGTCATTAAGCTTCTTTTGAATAGTGTCACGCTGTCTGTGAGGATTCTTTCACGTCTCGGCTCCATATGCCACATCAGAATACATCAAGGACTGCTCTCCCATGCCGGCATGGCACTCAATTCCTCTGAGTATCCCTTGGCACCCTACCCCTAGACCAGAGTCATCCTTCAATTTTTGCAAATTTCAAATCAGTGAGGCCTGAACAAATACATGAATTACTGAGGCCAGCATTAAAGCATCCCTTGGATTAGGGAGAAAAGCAAAACACTTAAGGGTGCTTTCTGTGAAAGGGGGATGTGGCTGGCACAGTGGCTACACTTGTAATCCCAGCACTTTGGGAGGCTGAGGTAGGAGGATCACTTGAGCCCAGGAGTTCAAGGCTGCAGTGAGCCATGATTGTGCCACCGCATTCCAGTCTGGCCCAGAGAGACAGGCCGTGCCTCAAAATAAATAATTTTTAAAAAAGTGTGTGGCTGTGGGATGCAGCTTGACTGCATCCAGTTTCAGGGGCTACACAATCTGCAGATCCTTACAGAAACCCCCCAAGTGGTTAAGGGAGCAGTTAAATAATGGAACAAAACGTTAATAGCCAACTCTGGTGGCACTGTGCACCGTTTCTGAGAATCCTCTCTCTTGAATCCCTAATACCTCCAGACGCTCCTTAGTCTGTTTTCTGATCTTCCCTGCTTTTCCTGATTTTCCTTCCCTGTCCCAGCCCATTCCCCCTGAGCCTCTTTATTTCCCTCCCTGCTCTCACTTAACTGGTAACAATCCTGTGTGAGGTGGCTAACAAAAATACTTGTGATTAACAGCAGATTAGGCAAAGTCAGGACTCATGATTTTAGAGACAAGAATAAAAGCAAGCTCCGGTAATACTGTTTCACAGAAAACACAGACTAAAGTCTCTAAAATAGTGAAATGTGAGTCCCAAGTTGGGCTGAATGTAGCAAACAAAGCAAAAAGGGGGGCAGTGAGTTTCAAGATCACACTACGTCAGTTGCTTTGGATAGCATGACTTTCCTTGGTACTAAGATCTGAAATAAATTTCTCCCACAGGTCCTAATAAGAAGGATGCTGTGGGCCGAACATGGTGGCTCACGCCTGTAATCCCAGCACTTTGGGAGGCCAAGGCGGGCAGATCAACTGAGGTCAGGAGTTTGAGACCAGCCTGACCAACATGGCTAAACTCCATCTCTGCTAAAAATACAAAAATTAGCCAGGTGTGGTGACACGCACCCGGAGTCCCAGCTACTCGGGAGGCTGAGGTAAGAGAATCACCTGAACCCAGGAGGCAGAGGCTTGCAGTGAGCCGAGATGGTGCCCAATGCCAGAGCCTGGGCGACAAAGCAAGACTGCCTTCAAAAAAAAAAAAAAAAAAAAAAAGGATGTTGTAATTACACAGATTTCAACATCCTTGTGACAAAGGGACTACTAGGTTTCAAGTGACTGTTTATTACTGTTTGGTATTAAAGAACACCAAAGCACCATTTCATCAAAGCAATTCATCAAAAGTTCAATGTAGGTCCAACTTTACAGCTCTCTGATGAATTGGTTTAAGGGTAGACCATCCAGAAGAATACATGCTGATTTCTAAATCTGACCATAGATGAGTTGGATGTTTTAAATTTCTTCAAGGAAAAGCTTTCCATAGTTCGTTGGTTTTAAGTTGCACATGACTAAATCACACTCAACATTCTCTTCTGCAGGTCAGTGGGCCTTCACTTTTAAAGAAGTCTCCTTACTGCAATGAAACAACATGTTACTTTCTTCTGTTTTCAGAAATGAATGTATCTGGAGTTTGACTAAAAGTCAGTGTTCTGCATAGATAATATCTTTCCACAATTCTTGGTGGAAAGAGGGCAGCTGCCAATTTTAAAATCTGTTCAACCATAAACACAATAATCAAGAAACCACTCAGCCCCTGTTCATAACTTGGCCTCTTCAGTGTGGACCCAAGTGACTGCAGTGCTCACCGGGCAATATCCCCTATGCTGATATGAAATATACAGATGAGAGAAATCTAAGAGAAACTGAACTTCCCTTGCTAGAAAAGAGCCCTTAACAACAATTCTTATGCTTTTTGTTCAGGGGCTCTTTGACAATTACAAAGACTGTGAGTCCTCTCCTAGAAACACATGTACATATAACATCTTGCATTCAATTTCTGAGGGCTCACAGAACCATGCCACAGCCTCAGAACTGTTTTGTGAGGATGGCCTATCTACTGAAGCATTTCCCAGGTTGCATTCTGCGGAACATTTCCCATCAGCTATTGATCAGCAAACATAAAATGTTTTATCAAAGATGTTTTGGAAATACTAGGTGAAACACAAACACATTGACACTTCATTAAGGGAAGACTTTTCTGAACCCTAATATGCTAACACATGCTATACACTGATAATCACCAATAGTAGATGTGTTTCCTAAACTTATGTGAACCTTTTTGTGGGGTGGGGGGCAGTTCTTATACGCATTTCCTGAAAGTAACGTTCCCACGGACGAGTTTGGGAAGGAAACCAGCCCTAAGGATACCTTTTTGATATACACAGTCTCCGAGTTAGGAAAGTCTTGGTCCACACTCTTCCTCTTCCTCTTTTTCTCATCAGGCTTAGGTGCTACTCCAGCCTAGCACAGACTCCAATAAAACTATGTGGATGTATGGTGCATGCTACCCAGAGATCAGTGTGGGAAATGGTTTGACCCAACGTCTCCCCACTACCATTACCTCTCTCCCATCTCGGGAGACTCCCTCGCTCACTGTGTGTGGTCAGTTAATTCCACTTCAGACAACGTTTGACAGACAGAATCACTTCTTTAACCCACCCTCTCCTGATACGGTTTGGCTGTGTTTCCACCCAAATCTCATCTTGAATGGTAGCTTCCATAATTCCCATGTGTCGTGGGCAGGACCCAGTGGGAGGTAACTGAATCATAAGGGTGGATTTTTCCCATGCTGTTCTCGTGATAGTGAGTAAGATTCATGAGATCCAATGGTTTTATAAAGGGGAGTTCTCCTGCACACATCCTCTCGCCTGCTGCCATGTAAGACGTGCCTTTGCTCCTCCTTCACTTTCTGCCATGATTGTGAGACCACCCCAGCCATGTGGAACTGAGGCCATTAAATCCTGTTTTCTCTATGAATTACCCAGTCTCAGGTATTTCTTCATAGTGGTATGAAAATGGACTATCCTTGTTTTAATTATCTGAGGCACCTCAGAAAGATTTCTTTCAGTCTCTTTCTTTGTTCCATTTGGGATAAAAAGTAAGATTGAGCTGGGTGTGGTGGCTCAGGCCTGTAATCCTAGCACTTGGGGAGGTGAGGCAGTGGACTGCTTGAGCTCAGGAGTTCAAGACCGGCCTGGGCATCATATGAAACCCGGTCTCTACAAAAAGTCCAAAAACTAGCAGGGCACAGTGATGCACACCTGTAGTCCCTGCTACTTGGGGGGCTGAGGTGGGAGGATCACTTGAGCCTGGGCAGTGGGAGTTGCAGTGAGCTGAGATCGTGCCACTGCACTTCAGCCTGGGTGTTAGAGTCAGACCCTATCTCAAAAAAAATAAAATAATAATAATTACAAGGAATAATGTTGGAGTTAGGTTATCAATAAATTTATTACTTACTTTACCCAACTTTATTGAGTTCTACCCTGTGAATTAAGAATCTTCACCAAAACTGTTTCCATTTACCAAAGTTATTTTATATATTTCCTTATTTAAGCAGCATCACTTAATATGTAAATGTGAGGTTCACTCTTTCACTTGTTTTGCAACACATACTTGTATGTTATTTATTGACACTGTATAGATTATGTAGTTCTATGTTTTATAGTACGTATATATGCGTGCACACACATTATTTTAATTATTTTTCTCCTGCAAATGCAGAGTATCTATAGTGGGTCCCACAAGGTTTTTGTTCTCAGGCTAGCCTGGGAACCTACCTGCCATTTATTGCACTGTTTTCCTGGGAAATGTTATTCAACTGATTTAAAAGCTTTCAGAATCATCAGTTTTTGGCTAAGTACTTCCTATCTTTTACATTAGATAAAACATCTTACACACAGACACACATACACACACACACACACGCACGCCAGGGGCATTGGTTCTGGCTAGAGTGACATCGTTTCTTTCACTAGAAAAGAGGATATTTAAATACATTCTTTGGTGATTAATCCAAACCACATTGTATAATACTAAGGAATTGAACTATACTTTCTGGAAATGGTCCTAGGAAATTGTTAGTCAATATCCATTTAAAGATTCACTAAAAGGTGATGGGTTCTGGTTCCTCTTTCTCATTTTAAATGGGACCATGAGAATAAAAGCAGGGAAGAAAGCCCTACAGTGAGTTTCTGTGGCTTCAGGATGGTATCTTCTTTAGGACTATGATGATCAAGTGTGAAGACCAAAACCTACTGGTTCCTTCACAGTCGGCCCCTCTAGCATCCCTTCCTTCTTCCCTGATCAGGGCACCTTGCTTCTTCCTTGGGGAGTGCAATGGACTGAATGTTTATGTCTTCCTAAAATTCCTGTGTTAAAATCCCAACTCCCAATGTGATGGTATTAGGAAGTGGGGCCTGGGGAAGGTGATCAGGTCTTGAGAGTACAGCCCTCATGAATGGGATTAAAAATGGGTGCCCTTATAAAAGGGACCCCAGAGAGCAACTTGCCCTCTTTCCACCTTGTAAAGATACAGCAAGAAGTTGGCAGTCTACAACCCAGAAGTGACCCTCACACCATGCTGGCACTTGGACTTTCGGCCTCCAGAACTATGAGAAATAAATTTCTGTTGTTTACAGGACACCTGTCCATGGTACTTTGTTAGAGTAGCCTGAACTAAGGAAGTGCACTTGGTTTAGGTGGCACAGAGCCCAATTCTTGGCTGCAGGGGTGTATAAGCCAGGCCTTATGAATGAGAGGACCATGTCCCCTTATTCAAGAGATTAGACACGTGACTCGAGATGGGCCAGTAAGAGATGACACATTTCCTGGAACCACAGGGAAAGAAGAGCTGTCTTCCTGGAGACATCAGGTAATCCGGCAGACAATAAGCCTGGAGCTCAGAGTGGGCCATCTTGCTGCCATACTGAGGACCCTTCCCTGCTTGAGAATAAAATTAACACAGAGGAGGAGAGTGGGGTGGGGGCAGTGGGGGAGGCCTAATGACATCATTGAGCATCCAGAGCCAGTTCTATCTGAAGACAACACTAATTCTGGACTTCATAAGAGTCAATAAATTCCTTTTTTTTTTTTTTTTGAGACAGGGTCTTGCTGTCACCCAGGCTGGAGGGCAGTGGTGTAATTGTGGCTCACTGCAGCCTCAAACTTCTGGGCTCAAGCAATCCTCCTGCTTCAGCCTCCTGAGTAGCCGGGACCATAGGCGTGTGCCACTGTGTCCAGCTATTTGTTTTAAATTTTTTTTAAAGATGAGGTCTTGCCATGTTGCTTAGGCTAGTCTCAGACTCCTGGCCTCAAGAGATCCTCCTGCCTTGACCTCCCAAAGTGCTGGGATTACAGGTGTGAGCCACCACATGTGGCCAAGTTCCCTTTTTGATGTAAGCCAGTCTGAGGTGGAGCTCTGTCACGTGCAGCTGGAAGAGCTGGAAGAGGCTAAAGTCAATCTATTGGCCAGGTGCGGGGGCTCACATCTGTAATCCCAGCACTTTGGGAAGCTGAGGCAGATGGCTAACTTGAGGCCAGGAGTTCCAGACCAGCCTGAACAACAACGCGAAACCCATCTATACCAAAAAATACAAAAATTAGCTGGGTGTCGTGGTGCATGCCTGTAATCCCAGCTACCTGGGAGGCTGAGGCACCAGAATAGCTTGAATCTGGGAGGCAGAGGTTACAGTGAGCCAAGATGGTGCCAGTGCACTCCAGTCTGGGTGACACAGTAAGACACTGTCTGAAAAACTAAAATTAAAAAAAAATAAAGTAGGCCGGGCACAGTGGCTCACTCCTGTAATCCCAGCACTTTGGGAGGCCAAGGCAGGCGGATCGTGAGGTCAGGAGATCGAGACCATCCTGGCTAACACGGTGAAACCACGTCTCTACTAATAATACAAAAAAATTAGCCGGGCATGGTGGCAGGTGCCTGTAGTCCCAGCTACTCAGGAGGCTGAGGCAGGAGAATGGCGTGAACCCGGGCGGAGCTTGCAGTGAGCCGAGATTGCGCCACCGCACTCCAGCGTGGACGACAGAGCGAGACTCTGTCTCAAAAAAAAAAAAAACAAAAAAAGTAAATAAAAAGTCAATCTATTAACTGAAATGTAGATCCTTTTGCTAAGTAATTAGAAGAGTTCTGCTTCCACTTATAAATTAAAAATTGCTATTCAATATCATTAAATATACCTTAGTATACAAATGTTATTACAATTTCTCTACAAAACATGTGATAAATGACAGCAGCAATAAACTGTCTTGCTTATTCGAAACACTGATTCAATGTTGACTGCCCAAACATTCAGTAAGACAAGGAAAGGTATACTGAGCTCTGGCCTGGCTGGAGACTATCTGTTGAATTCATACATACGGAGATATCTTAACTCTTTCAGGCCTTAGGTGAGTGCTAAATGCGGCGTCATAACAGACACATACCACAGAAAAGAATCACAGCAGAACAGCTGAATTGAAAGAGAATTAGGAAATATCCAGTCTGGTGGCTTTCAACTTTTTAAAACTGTGGTCCACAGAAAGAAATAGAAGTCAGCACACACTCCCCCATATGGAAACAAAAGCTTCCCAAATCAATACTTACTCTTACTATATGCAATGCACTCTGATTTTAAAATCTGATGATGGTGACCATGCTTTTTTGAACCACTGATGGGTTTGGAAAACAGGTAAGAGAGCCAGAGATACAAGATAATTTACATAAGGCTTCTCACTGAGTGAATGGTGGAGCTGAAACACTCAGTGCCCATCCTGCTGTATTATATGAAAGAAAACAGCTGTTACCTACACACATCCCTAGACAGTGGCTTCTGGCCAATCTTCTAAGTCTGGGAAAATGATTCAGGTGTCAGGCCTATTTTACACTGGTAGTGTCCAGGATTTTTAGGGCCACCTCAAGACCACTTAAGTGAAAACTCACATCCACCAGTTGGCTTTAGACTCATATTCACATAAATTGACTTTTGACTCCTTTCACTCCTGCTTGAACTGACCTGCATGGCAGATCATTTGGAGTCTGTGCCTAAATGACCAACAGGCAAGACTGAACCGAAGGCATGAAGGCACAGAGTAGGATCAGGTTTGTCTTGGGCTTGAAGAAACACATTTTGTGACAGTCTCCTCACCCTATCCAATAAGTAGCATCACGCTGGATAATTTCTTTGCCAACTAACAGTATTCATGAAACTTCAACTCCCAGCTGGCACGATGCTAGGCATAGTAGAAGATACAGCTTAGGTGCCGCCCCTCCGCACCCCATAAACAGCTGTTCATCTAATCTGGGTGGTGAGAAAAAAAGCTTCATTAGTAAGACTTGAGTGAGGCTCAGAGAAAAAAAGAGATAGAATGTAACAGGGAGTATGGGTGAGGGTAGGCACGCCAGCACACCAGCCTGGCTGCATGTGACAGAGGACTCATGCCGTGTGGCTGGTGATGGGGCGAGGCCAGCTGGAGAGCGAAATATGATGTATGGGGTGGTGAAAGTCAGGTGAAACAAGACAGGTGAAAAAATGGAGAGACTGATTCATTTTAGCAGTTGATAAGTATTAGTTTAATACAATGGATAAATTAATTTACATGGCTTATCCTCACTTGCCACATTACAAAAACATTATGTAGCTTTATGATCAGCACTTTAACTCCTAGACACATTTACCTTCATTAAACTCCTTATACCTTATCTTCCTCAAAGCAATATGTAACTTACTAGTTTTAATTTGCTAAGCAACGGATGTATAGTAGGTGCTTCAAAGATGAGGTGACCAGTCTCTTCACATCATGTCTAAAGCTATGCTCTATTTTCAATATTTACAAAACAATATAAAATTAAACAAATTACAGGGATCACGATACTTTATAAACTAAAATTTCAGTTAGTGTATGAAAGGAACTTTACTGAAATGAAGCATTAAACAAGATCATCCTGGCATTCTCCCCCTCCACTGTCTTTTTCTTTTTCTTTTTTTTTGAATCAGGGTCTTGCTGTTGCCCAGGCTGCAGAGCAGTGGCATGATCATGGCTCACTGCAGCCTTGAACTCCTGGGCTCAAGCGATCCTTCCGCCTTGGCCTCCCAAACTGCAGACATTAGAGGTTAAAGCCACCACGCCTGGCTTTTTGTTTCGTTTTCTCTTGTTGAGATGGGGTCTCACTCTGTTGCTCAGGATGGAGTGCAATGGCACAATCACAGCTCACTGCAACCTCCACCTACTGGGCTCAGGTGATCCTCCCACCTCAGCCTCCTGAGTAGCTGCGACTGTAGGCATGCACTGCCACACCTGGCTAATTTTGGTATGTTTTATAGAGACGGGGTTTCTCCATGTTGCCCAAGCTGGTCTTGAACTCCTAGGCTTAAGTGATCCACCTGCCTCGGCCTCCCAAAGTGCTAGAATTACAGGTGTCAGCCACCACACCAGGCCCTATTTTTAAAGTTACTATTCACAAGGTATCATACCATGGTTTTAATGAGTCACTTGTTATACTGCTTGTGGGGTGAAGAGTAACTATTTTCTGATGGTGAAGGCATCTCCCTGTCTGCCTGTCATGTTAACCCAAATGTAGTCACATAAGAGAACAGCAAAGAAAAGATGGTCATTTGACTTTAGGGCAATTCATTCAAGAAGAGGGTAAGACTCTAACTGAAGGTCTCCATGACTATGAATGCCAACATCCCCATGACATGATGTGACACTATGCAGTGGTGTCACCCAGCAGGCTAACAAGCACTTCTGAAATGTTAAATGTGACTAATATTAACATGTGGCTTTTAATGTAATTCAATACATCACACCTGAACTTCTCCAACCATCATGCCTATAATCCCAGCACGTTGGGAGGCTGAGGTGGGTGGATCACTTGAGCTCAGGAGTTTGAGCCCAGCCTGGGCAACATGGAGAAACCCCGTCTCTACAAAAAATACAAATTAGCCGGGCATGGTGGTGTGCGCCTGTAGTCCCAGCTACCCAGGAGGCTGAGGCGGGAGGATCACCTAAGCTCGGGAGGTGGAGGCTGCACTGAGCCATGATCGTGCCGCTGCACTCCAGCCTGGGCGACAGAGTGAAACCTGTTTCAAAAGAGCCTCACACCTTGCACTCGGGAAACTTTCATGTCAACCAATTCTTTAACTTCACTATCTTTCTCATATGAAGTAAATAATTCTCAGTTCCACTTGTTATTCACGTACTGGATTCTACAACAGCTCCCCATGAATATACTGCAGCAGCAACAGCTCTTAGTAAAGGCCAGTTCAGTCCTAAATAGAAGACTAAAGAAAAGCCTGGGCCACGCGCGGTGGCTCACACCTGTAATCCCAGCACTTGGGAGGCTGAGGCCGGCGGATCACGAGGTCAGGAGTTCAAGACCAGCCTGGCCAACATAGTGAAACTCCATCTTTACTAAAAATACAAAAATTAGTCGGGCATGGTGACGTGCACCTGTAGTCACAGCTACTCGGGAGACTGAGGTAGGAGAATCACTTGAACCCGGGAGGTGCAGGTTGTGGTGAGCTGGGATCATGCCATTGCACTCCAGCCTGGGCAACAGAGTGAGACTCTATCTCAAAAAAAAAAAAAAAAAAGAATAGCCTGAAATAATGCGTCCGCCAGGGTATCACCAAAGCCAAATCCTTAAATAATACAAACAAGACTGTTATTAACGAGTGCATGAAATACTGTATTTCCATTTGAGTTGTTCAGATTATAATTAATCAGGACGACCTCATCAAGGTCTCTCAGGAATACACAGCAGTTCTCTGCTTCTTTTCACTACCAGGCTACATTTATTTAGGAAATGCATACGCTGTAAGTAAATGCTATTTTCTAGAACATTAAACATTATTACTCTCTAAATCTAATACAAAGAAAAAGAGAAACAAAAATTTGCTAGTGTCTAATTCTGGTCTTGGAATAATAACTTTTTTTTTTTTTCTAAACACACAGCAGGAAAAGTGCTTCTGCATAATGCATTTCTCTTGATCCGGTTCCCGGCAATAGTTTCTCGATAAGACACAGATTCTGTAGGGAAACGAAACAGTTCCGTTCCTCAAGGTAGTAACAGAAAAAGACTCCTTGTATGTACAGCCAGACATTTTATCGATAAAACTTGGGAGTACAATTTTTTAAAAGCCTCACTGGTGGAAAAAATATAATGCACTCATTTAAGCAACCAAACAGAGGGGGCACTTCTGTAGTTATCTGAGGGCACCTCTCACGTTACTCAGTCGGCTTCCAGGATTAGATACTTCAGGCCGCCAACAGAACTCGTATCAAGTAAAAGTGGGCAAAACAGAAAACGGACTTTAAAATTGTCGTCCCTCTCTGGTGAGGCAACTGATTAAGAAAATAGTCTGCAAGAATATCATCATTTCAGAAATCTATTCTGATACCCGATTTATAGGGAAATGTTTTTGATGTCTGCGGTAATCTACAGATACCAAAAAAGTCTCAAACACCAGAACGCCTTCAGCGCCACCTCTAAAGAGGCGCAATACCTAGAAACCAAATCACCAGAGCTCCGAAAATGTGAAAGGGCCACCCCGAGCGTCTATCCAGGCCCATCTGCGCGTGGAAAGCGCTCTCCGGTCGCCAGCCTGCAGGGAAGCAAAGCTCTCAGAAGTTCCTCCGAGCCTTCCATCCACTTTCGGGACTGCACTGTGCACGCGGGTGAATCGAGCGTCCCTCCGCTCCCC
>NW_012098654.1:2340064-2354132 GCF_000951045.1 Mandrillus leucophaeus | reverse complement strand
CTCCGGCTTTGGGGGAGTGCGGCGCCCGACCCCCTTAGCTGGAGTGCGGACCTCCGCCCACCCTGTGGGTCTAACCTCCGCGTTCCAAAGTTCCAGCTCCAGCCCTGCGCACATGGGGACTTCTGCGTGAGGGCCTCTCGCCGCGGCCACAAACCCCGAGCCGCACCTCTTCATCGAGGCTCAGGCGTCCCGAGCGGATCCCGCTTTCTTCTTTCCCTGTGCTGTTTGCAGTCCCACTGCCTCGCACAGGGAAAGTGCCTGACCCCAAGACTTGTCATGAGACCGCCTATTTTGTTTTTGTTATGTATAGATAGATACAGATATGTAGATATATATAGAGTCAAATATCTGTAAAATCGGCCATGTCTGCCATCTGGGTAAAAAGGTGTCTCGAAATTGGGGGCGGAGTCTTTTCTGACCCTACCCAAACGCACACAGAAACAACCCCAACATTTGCAGAGCCGTTAAGCCTGTACACCCAATGAGGAATCGCTTGTTAGAGGCCGCGTGAAGGACACCCTGACTAAGCTGGGCCCTGCCCGTGCCGGTAGATCGTCCATGGCTTCCCTTGGGGGCTGCCACCCACTGTAAACCTGAGCAAGTTAATCGCCTGTTCCAAAGCCTGCCCTGGCAAAGCCCCAGTACATATTCCAATCCTGCTCTAGGTCAGTATTCCCACTGCACCTGTCTCTACCCGTCGCCCGCCCCCCGGGTCACCACGCAGGACCCCTTGCACGCCCCCCCCAACTTTGCTATGCACCTGCTCCCCTTTATCTGCTAGGGAGACTCCTATGCATTCATCAAGGTCCACCTCAAATCTGGCCACCCTTAGTGGCTTTTCCTGACGCTCTCAGCAGAACCGAACCTCCAGCTTTGTTATGTGTTGGTGTTGTAGTACACAGTGAGTGGGTTCTGTTTGTTTCCAGGGCGGCAATGAAAGGGTAGTCATCAGGGACACGTGGGCTCGGGAAACCAACCCCCTGGGTTCAGAGTGGGCTCCTTGCTAGCTGTGTTCCCCACTCTCTGTGCCTTCATAGCTATGGTGCGAGAGTTAAAGGAATCAATAGGTGGAACGTGCATGTACTAGTGCCTGGCACTGATGCACATTCAATCAAAGTTAGCTACCGTTGCCAGCTTTGCCAAAACAGGGTACTTGGGGGTGAGGAGGAGTGGCTGGAGGTGGGGCTGGCTTCTGGGTTTCTGGTGCTGTTTTAATCTCGACCTGGGCACTGGTGTAGTTGTGAAAAGTCACTGAGTTGCATACTTAGAATATGTGCACTTTTCCATATGTCCATCATACATTAATAAAAAGTGTTTCTAAAAGTTGTTTTTCACTAAGAGCAAGACAGCCCTCATCTCCTTGAGAACAAGAACAAAGCCTGACTTATCCCAGCAGCTTGCACAGTGCTGGTGGGGTACACTGTAAGTGCTCAGCTGATGGTTGCTGAATTGCTCTGAATGGATTTGTGAGGAAGAGACCAGCAGGGGTGGAGGCTGACAGGAGAGACAGCGCCTTCCTCTGTACTCTAAAGTGCCAGGGAACTGGTGGTGATTTGGATCCAGTTCAGGCACCTGAAACCCAGTTAAAGAGAAGAAATCTTCAGTCTTTTCTCTCAGGTGGGGAAGTTCTTTTTCCTGGTTTTGTTTTGTTTTTGTTTTTGGCAGACACAGGGTTCACTCCTGGCATCCCAGCTGTCTGAGGAGGGGCCTCAGGGGTACCTCACCCTTCCTCCACAGCCCCACCTCTGCCGAGCAGGTGGGATAGGTGGGGTCATGGCTGCAGCAGCCCAGGAGGCACTGGCTGAGCCCTGCTGAGTGGGTTGGGGTCAGGAGCCTGGGGTGATGTTTCTGCATGGGGGATGTCCTGGTACTGTTCCTCAGCTGGGCTCATTCTTCTCCTGGAGTGCCTACCACTTTGAGTCCCCACTGCACCACAGGAGCAGGAGGCTTCCTTGGGTCCCTGTCTTGGAAAGTCAGAGCTAGGGTGGGATGAGCTGGGTGCTCCTGAGGCGTGCCCCGAGCTCTGCCAGTGCCCTAGAACTGAATCTCCACAGGTGGTTCCTTGTGGTATTCGTGTTCTTTCTTCCAAGTTAGAAAATGACAGAGTAAGGCATGCGCGTGATTCAAGCATATTGTTACACTGGGTTTTTATGGGGCTTTGAGTATACCTGGGTCGTTTTGTAAAATAGAGAAAAAGAAAACTTTACTCAGTTATGAGTCCATTGGCAGTACCGAGGTCAAGTGCAATTTTTGTCCCTTAAAGCAGATACAGCCAGGCACAGTGGCTCACACCTGTAATCCCAGTACTTTAGGAAGCCGAGGCAGGAGGATCACTGGAACCCAGGATTTCAAGACCAGCCTGAGCAACATAGTGAGACCTCCTCTCTACAATGTTTTGTTTTTTTTTAAATTAGCTGGGTGTGGTGGTGTGTGTCTGTAGTCCTTGCTATTTGGGAGGCGGAGGTGAGAAGATTGCTTGAGCCCAGGAGGTTGAGGCTGCAGTAAGCCATGATCACACCACTGCATTCCAGCCTGGGCAACAGAGCAAGACCCTGTCTCAAAAAGGACGGGGGGAGCAGATACAGGGAGTTGATATCGGCCCTAACCCTGCTGAGGGTCTCAGGATGAACCCAGGGGGTGGATCCTGTTGCAGAGGAGGAAGAAGGGAACTTCAGTCTGTTGGATGCCTGTTATCTGCCTGCTGTTGTGCTAGGCACTCACATACACTGCTGCTAATTCTCCTGCAAGTAGGATATTCCATAGAGGGTAAGACAAAGGCTTCAAAAAGTCAGCTAACTTGCTCAAAGCCACACAGCTGGAAAGCAGTGGATCTGGGTTTCAACTTCAGAGCCTGTGCTCATTCTGCCCTACTCCAAGCACCTAAAAACTCTTACCATTAAGTAGATACATTTGTTTAACAGAACAGTCTGGAAATTTCTACAAAGAATTTTTTTTTTTTTTGAGACAGGAGCTCACTCTGTTGCCCAGGCTGGAGAGCAATGGCATGATCTTGGCTCGATGCAGCCTCAACCTCTACAAAGGAATTTTACTACAATGACTAAAGTTCAAGATGCACAACAGAAAATCCACATCAACTGATTTCATTACACTACACCTGTTATATTTCAGTACACTCCGGGGAAATGGTAGTCATTAATATTATATACCAAATATCTCTGGTTGCTATCCCTGGGGGTGCTTTGCACTGGCCTGAACCCTTTGAAATTAGATGTGACCATGTGACTTTCTGGGGCTAATGAAACATGAGTAAATCTGATGTGTATTATTACAGATAGAAGTTTTAAGAACCAGTGACCTGCCCACCACATTCTTTCCCCCAGCCCTGGCAATTGTGCAAGCTTGTTTATAGGAAGAGGTAGCCTCTGCCAGCCTGGGCCCCTGTGTGACCATGATGAGTAGGGCCCTCCCTAGCAATTGTAGTTGGACTTGTAGCATGAATGAGAAATCCAGTCCTGAGATTGAATTTGTTGTTACTGCAGCATAATCTAACCTCTCCTGTCTGATAAGAAATCAGATGTTTCTGTATATATCAACTTCCCAGTAAAAGAAAAACTCACAGGATTCTGCTCAAACTAAGTGACAATTTAAAAATAAGAGCAACATGCCTATTCAGTATATCTTTAAGCCTTGAAGAAGTAGAAAACATTTTTAAAAGCCACAGGTAAAGCTGACAAGGCAATTCAGTGGGGAAAGAATTGTCTTCAACAAATGGGGCTAGGACAATGGGCTATCCACATGATAAAGAATGAAGTTGAACTCCTGCCTCACACCATATATAAAATGTAACTCAAAGTGGATCAAAGACCTAAATATAAGAGGTAAAGCTACAAAACTCTTAGAAAAAAAAAATATGGCAGTAAACCTTCATGACCTTGGATTTGGCAATAGTTTCTTAAATATATCAAAAGCACAAGCAACCAAAGGAAAAAATAAATAAATTGAACATTATCAACATTGAAAACATCTATGCGTCAAAGGGCAACATCAAGAAGACATTTCACTAAAAAGGAGAAAATATTTGCAAATCTCATATTTCATAAGGGACTTGTATCTCGAATATAAAGAGAACTCTTACAGCTCAAAAACAAAAAGTAAAGAACCCAGTTTTTTAAATGGGCAAAGTATCTGAATAGACATTTCTCCAAAGAAGATCTCTAATAAGGGCATGAAAAGATGTTCAGCATTTGATTTGAGGAAATCAAAGTCACTGAGGAAATGCAAAGCAAAACCACAATGAGATACCACTTCACACCCACTAAGTGACTATAGTCACAAAGAAAGACAATAACAAATGTTGGCAAGGATGTGGAGAAATTTGAACTTTTATATACCGGTGGTGGAAATGTAAAATGGCACAGCTACTTAGGAAAACAGTCTGGCAGTTCTTCAAAAGGTTAATCATAAAGTTATGATGTCACCCAGCCATTCCACTCCTAGGTATATATCCAAGAGAATGAAAAGAGATGTTCATACCTATGGACATTTACTTAGCAATAAAAATAACGAAGTACTGATACATGCTACAACATGGGTGAACCTTAAAAACATCATGCTAAGTGCAAGAAGCCAGCCACAAGTCCATACATTGTATTATATCATTTATAGAAAATGTCCAGATTAGAAAACTTTATGGTGACAGAAAATAGATCAATAGTTGCCTAGGGGGGGGGGGGGGGGGGGGTGGAGCTGAGGACAAATGGGGAGTGACCCTGCTTCATGGGTGCCAGGATCTTTCTTGGGGGATTAAGATGTTCTAAAATTAGTTTGTGGTGATGACCACACAGCCCTGTGAAAAACTCAGAAACTTCGAATTGTACTTCAAATAGGTAAATTGTATGGTATGCTAATTTGGTATGCTAATCTCAATAAAGCGGTAACACACACACATAGACAAAGGAGAAGAGAAAGAGAATGAAGAAGTATAGAATAGAAATCAATGGATTTAACTTGAGAAAAGAAGACTGACCGACGGGAAAAGCTAGGCCCAGGTCAGGAGAGTCTGATGGCCGATCCTCCCAGTGAGTCGGTCTGGGCCTATGTGGGGTACAGTGGCAGGAGGGGAATGTGGACAGACAGGCCCTGTCCCATGACTACTCAGTGAGGAGATGAGACTGGCACAGGGGAGGCCCTGAGTCACACGATGGTGATGCACAGGGCAGAAGGTGTCAGAAGACAGGCAGTTTCTCACGGTGCTTCTGAAGGTCGTGAAAAAGCCAAGGGTGAGTCTGTGAAGTCCTTGCTGGCCATGACGATGTCCCTGACAGCTGGGGATCCTGGTGAGAACAGCATTCAGAACTTGGGATTCTCCTTGCAGATCACAATGGTTGGCTGATTCAGGGGCAAGGGGGAGCTTTGCAGAGAGCCTCAAACATCTCCAGCTGAGCTGCACCTGTCAGGGCCCCTGGGCCGTCCAGGAAGAAGGAGGCGCTGAGGTGGGGGACCGGGTCCTGGCCTGGGGTCAGCAGCCTGGGCTCTGGTTCCAG
The DNA here is from genome assembly GCF_000951045.1 of Mandrillus leucophaeus. Taxonomy (NCBI): domain Eukaryota; kingdom Metazoa; phylum Chordata; class Mammalia; order Primates; family Cercopithecidae; genus Mandrillus; species Mandrillus leucophaeus. The sequence goes on along the minus strand of NW_012098654.1, from coordinate 2,348,628 downwards.
TTCCGCCCCCCACCCCCACCCCCAGAATTACCTGTATGGCAAACTCCTTTCCCTTCCTGTGCCTCAGTTTCCTCCTCTGTAAAATCAGTTTAGACTACACTGCAAGGTTGTTCTGCCTGCAGCCAGTGGGCCGCATGCCACCCAGGACAGCTTTGAAAGTGGCCCAACACAAATTCATAAACTTTCTTAAAACATTATGAATTTTGTGTGTGTGTGATTTCTTTAACCTAATCAGCTATCGTTAGTGTTAGTGCATTTTATGTGTGACCTAAGACAACTCTTCTTCTTCTAGTGTGGCCCAGGGAAGCCAAAAGATTGGATGCCCCGGACTAGCGTCTCGACATAATTCTTTGAAAATCCTGTTTAATCCAAATCCATGTTGCTGCTGAAGGGACAGGTCTAAGGCCATGTTGGGGGGGGTCACGGTACACGGCCAGCATGACCTGACAGAGCAGGTGCCCCTGTGCTTCAGCTGCAGGGACTCTGGGCTTAAAATCATCCGTCCCATGAGTGCAGTTGCTTGCATGAGCCTGGCCAACCCATGGCATCAAGAGAACGTACCCATTCTCATCACTTTGAGCCATTCAGCTTTGGGCTGGCAAGAGATAACTGGCCCTGACAGTGATGTGGAGGATAGTGGGGGAGAAAAGGTGTTTGCTACCAGGACATGCCATGATTGGTGTCATCATGGGAAGGTGCCAGCTCTAATATGGAGGGAGGAAGAGATGCACTAGCCATCAGCCCGAGACCTGGCAGGTTTCTCCTAGTGGACATAATGCAGAAAAGAATCCAAAGAAGCAGAGTGAAACTACCTTCAACTCACCCTGCTGGCTGACACAGGCCCATTCATCCCCCCAGTAACCCCTACCAGGTCCTCACTATTACACACATGTTGGATGATAAAATACACAGCTATTCTCCCCATTAAAGTGGGGGAAATGCAGAGACATCTCTGCTGTGAAGGGGAGCAGGATACTACAGGGTGGATCGTCCCACATCAATTCAGGTGGTGGGGAGGCATGGTGAAAACGTGCCCACTTGGCTGCAATGTCAGATGGCCCTGAGTTTGAATCCCCAACTGTGTGACACAGGATAAGTCACTTGACCCCTCTAAGATTCAGGTTCCTCGTCAATAGAATGGGGATGGAAACATCTCCTGGAATACAGCCGGGATGAAATCGAATAATAAACTTAAGTAGATAGCCCAGGGCCTGGTGGGTGCTCAGTGAGGGCTCAGGGGATAAAACCCAGAAGTCACCATCACTGTGGGTCCTCCTCAGGATGTGCTCCAGATCTTTCGGGGCGGCAGATGCCTTCCTGCCAGTTTCCTCCCTATGCTGTTAGAATGAGCTCGCCTTTCCTGTGTGCTCAGTAGCTGTGTGAGGGAGCTGGCCAGGATGCCCTAGGCAGATTGAGTAATCCCACACAGATACAAGAGAGGTGCTCCAACTGAATCTTACTCTGTAGCCATTCAGGAGTAGCTGGGGCGAGAAGACCCAGGTCCAGACCTCTTAGCATGCACTGGTTTAACTCACAGGTCCCACCCAGTCCAGCCTGCACCAGCAGAGCAATACAGGCTCTTTCTTCTAAGCAAGAATTCCCACATGTCCATGCACCTGTTCACCTGGCTAAGGGCTCACAGATCCTCCCGTGCAGAGTGTGTGGGCTGCCACGGCCTCCTCTACGGCTCCCTGTTCACCGTCCAACCCTTCTTAAGCTCCTGGAGAGGTGCTCAGGAGACCCCAGTCTTAAGTCTGAGACAGCATGAGGTCCTGTGGGGCTACAGTCAAATTTTCCATGAGGCAGAAAGACCCCGCTGAGCCTTCAAAGAGGATGCCATGTACCCTACAGCCCAGTAGAGTCACAGTGGGAAATGGGCATTTTAATCAGAAAAGCACGCTCAAAAAAGGCACTAAATCAAGCTGTCCCCGTGTGGCTTTCTTACAAAGCAGGTAAGATTTATTTAAAAACAAAAACAAAACAAAAACAAAAAAACACTAGCCGGGCACTGTGGCTCACACCTGTAATCCCAGCACTTTGGGAGGCCGAGGCAGGTGGATCATGAGGTCAGGTGTTGGAGACCAGCCTGACCAACATAGTGAAACCCCATCTCTACTAAAAATACAAAAAATTAGCCGGGCGTGGTGGTGGTGCCTGTAGTCCTAGCTACTCGGGAGGCTGAGGCAGGAGAACTGCTTGAACCTGGGAAGTGGAGGTTGCAATGAGCCGAGATCACACCACTGTACTCCGGCCTGGGCGACAGTGCGAGACTCCATCTCAAAAAACAAACAAACAATCAAACAAGGCTGGGCACGGTGGCTCACGCCTGTAATCCCAGCACTTTGGGAAGCTGACGCAGGGAGATCACCTGAGGTCAGGTGTTGGAGACCAGCCTGACCAACATAGTGAAACCCCATCTCTACTAAAAATACAAAAAATTAGCCGGGCGTGGTGGTGGTGCCTGTAGTCCTAGCTACTCGGGAGGCTGAGGCAGGAGAATGGCGTGAACCCAGGAGGCGGAGCTTGCAGTGAGCCGAGATCATACCACTGCACTCCAGCCTGGGCGACAGAGGAAGACTCCGTCTCAAAACAAACAAACAAACAAAAAACCAAACAAAAAAACAATCAAACAAAAACTTAGAGATCTAATTAAAGAGAAACAAGTGTGCTCTCTCGTAGGCAACAGTGGAGTCAAAAGACCCTGACATTTACAAGAAAGCCATTTTGACATCACCCTCCTCACAGCCACTGTCAGGTACCCGTGAAAATGAGAGCTGGAAAGTTATCTTTTTAGGGAAGCAACTAGCTACTACCTAAGAATAATAAGCACCAAGGTCATGAAGAGATGAGCTGTTACCAACAAGAAAGAGAGCAATCACAAAGGAAGGCGCAATTATGTGCAAGTGTATTTTAAATGACAGCCGTCTCCTGCACCAGGGGAGGCAGAGCTGACATATTTAGTTCAGGGAGCATTTGCAGATACCTTTGGTGCTAAGTGACATTACTTAGAAAAAGAAAAAAGTGGCCAGGGAAAAGTGCAAACGTGTCATGCACACGCATGCCCCCCCGCACATGCACGCCCCCCTGCCTGCACACGCACGGCCCCCGCCCGCACACGCATGACCCCCACCCCTACTGATCTCTCTTTGGCACCCTGAGTCACTTTTTCACTGTGGCCCCTCACGGTGCAGCACCTCACTGGCTCTGGAACCCATGAAGTGGAGGCTGTCCCCTGCTTGGCTCTGCTGCCCCCCAGGGTCTAAGAAGCACCCATGTCCAAAGTGAAATACCATGGATCATGCTCTGTCTCCAGAGCGGGAACAAGAAACGCAGCCCCACCCAATGATCCTCCTGGTCTAATCTCACTTTTAAGTGACTTGGAATAATGCCAGGGCGTTTCACCAAATATAAAAATGAGCACCCACTCACTCTCTTAGTGGGAATGGAAAAACGAGAATGCCAGGGGAGGAATGATGTCTTTGAGTGCAACTGGGGGCCGGGGAGGTTCAGGCTCCCTGCCGTGCCCACTTCTCTGTGCTCAGAGCTCGCTTTTGCCTGCTGCTTTCCATGGGAGGGGTGTAAAGACTCATGATGAATGCATCAGTCATTTCCAAGTTGCAGAGTGCTGGGGGCTTCCAGGGCATCAGGCCCCCACCTCATGGGGGCTGTGTCTGTGTCTGCAGCATTTGTGGGCTGGCTCCATAGCACCTCTGTGCAGGCCCAGTGCAGAGCTATCTACCGGTTTCTCCTGGCTTTAGCTCTCCTGGGTGACCCAGACCAGACCTTCTGATGTCATAATAAACATCATGGAGCTTATAAAATTAGAGCAATGATGCATTTTTTATGCCTTAGGAATTACACTGAATTGTTAATGTCCTGGAAAATGGCTGAATGCTGCATCCGTAGCTTTCCTATCCCTTAAGGGTGAATTATCGAGCAGGAACGCTCTCTCCCCAGGTCCCCGCCCTGGCTCAGAGATCCCTGTATGCACCCAGCTGGGCACTAATGGCAAGGTCGGATCCATTCCCATCAGTGTTGAGGAGAGGAAGAGAAGCTTGTTGGAGAAGGGCAGCCATCGAGGAGGGGACAGTGGTTCTAGGGCTTCCTTCAGCCTCCCAGCCCCCGGCGCAGGAGAGGGAGATGGCAGAGAGGGCCGGAGGGAGGGAGCTGGTGGCTTAAAATGGAGCCATTCACAACCTTGCACAGCAAATGGAGCCATCGGGAGGACACTCGACCGAGAGGAGAGCATTGCTTGAGCCAGAGGTGCCGTCTGCAGGATGGAGACAGGAGGCAGTGTTGTTTTCACGGCATCGTGGACCATGGCACAGGTGAGCAATTTAAAAAGGTGATTGGCATCATAGGTTAGAATAATCACCTTAGTAGTCAAAGGCTCCTGGAATTTCTCATTTAATTTCACATTTTAGGTGGACTGATCTGTAATTTAGTTAATCTCACATCTCCACCCAGGAAAACTGGAGCTTTTTCTTTGCACAATATTTTCTGCAGACGACAAAGTATTCACCCAAACTATTTCTCATAGTAAAATGTGCTCTTTGTCCCCAGAGAACTGCTCAATACTACAGAAGATCTGTGTAGGAGCCATGCTTTAAAAACAACAACAAACACCTCAGACAACACACCAACACTTTCCTCCCTCGATAAAGATACCAAAACGAATCTGGTCTCTGGGGTGAGGAGTAGGAGAAGCAGGTCCGAGCAGGTGGGTGCAGAGGAGTGGGAAGGTGCCATTTTGTGTAGGAAAGAATTTAACCTTGCCCAAAGAGAGGTCTGGCTTTTGTCCTCACCTTCTGGGAGGTGAACTCTAAGTCCTTGGAATATCATGCCTGATTGGAGTTTCTTTGTTTGCCTGGGATCCTTGGGTCACAAAATGGTCTAATCATATGATTTAGGGTAGGTGTTGGCCACACTGGATAGGTTTAGGGTAGGGGTTGGCTGTGCCAGAAAGATCAACAATGTGACTTAGGGTGGGGGCTTTGGGTCACGTGGTATCAGCTGACTCTGGAGGAGCTGGAGAGGGAGGGCAGTGACTTGGGCAGTCACCTGTGTGATGGAGCCACAATAAAAACTCTGAACACTGGGGCTATGGTGAGCTGCCCTGGTTGGCAGTACTCCATGGGTACTGTTACACATCAATGCCAGGAAAGTCATGCTTTTCATGACTCCATGGGGAAGAGGACAGTGGAAGCTCCATGTCTGGTACCTTCCTGGACTATGCCCTATACCCTTCCTTCCTTGGCTGATTTTAATCTGTATCCTTTCGATGTAATAGAGTGCAACTGTGAGTATGAGAGCTTTTGGTGAGTTCTGAGTCCTTCCAGTGAATGATCAAACCTGAGGGTGGTCTAGGGGACCCCTTGCAGTTGGTGCAGAAATAAGGGTGGTCTTATGTGGATGGTGTTCCCTTTAACTTGACAGGTGGCTAACTGACATGGTTTGGCTGTGTCCCCACCCAAATCTCATCTTGAATTCCCATGTGTTGTGGGAGGGACCCAGTGGGAGATAATTGAATCATGGAGGCAAGTCTTTTCCGTGCTGTTCTCACGGTAGTGAATAAATCTCATGAGATCTGATGGTTTTAAAAAGAGGAGTTCCCCTGTACGAGCTCTCTCTCTCTTTGCCTGCTGCCATCCATGTAAGATGTGACTTGCTCCTCCTTGCCTTCCATTATGATTGTGAAGCTTCCCCAGCCATGTGGAACTGTAAGTCCAATTAAACTTCTTTCTTTTGTAAATTGCTCAGTCTTGGCTATGTCTTTATCAGTGGTGTGAAAACAGACTGATACATTAACACTTGCACATTCTTTCTACATATGAAGGACACTCCTATGAACACACATTACAGTTTTGATAGAGAATTAGCCACTGTCAAGTGTGTTCCCTCCAGATGGAGGCACAGGGGGTCTCCCCTGGCCTCTCACACCTCCCGAACACTCGCGCACTCATCACATTAATTATGTTGGCCTGTGTGCCTCCTGCTCTGGGCTGTGAGTTCCTGGGTGGTGGGGGGATGCCTGGTTGATGGGTAAAGCCTTGGTTCCAGCAGGTACTGCTGAATGACAGATGGGTGGATGGGCTGCCACCTATCAAGGCTGTTTCTTCCATATAGTTTATGACCCAGTTTGGGGGAGAGGTGCCTGTGAATGACAACCTGAGGCTGGGTGCTGGGAGGCTTCAACAGGGCCATGATGTGAAGCACCACGCCTGGGGCCTGGCTGGTGGTCATTACTGTCACTGTCATAGCAGCGTGTTTTGGAGCAGCAGGATTCCTGTGGATAGGGGGGTTTTCATGGCCCCTGACTCATTTACTCATTCATTCATTCATTCATTCTTACCTTCACCAGGCAAATGTGGGACTGGGTCAGGGGTATCACAGAGGGTCAGATGAGGTTCCCCTCCAGGGCCCCTGCACCACAACCCACCAGGTAGTGACTTGCCAAGGACCAGCCCGAGAAACCCCCTCCCTCTCTGAGGCCTAGAGAGAGGGCTGAGCAGCTCCAGGAAGAGCAGTGCTTTTTCCTTTCTCTTCCAGCTTCAGTGAGCTGAAGGGAGGATTTCTCATCAGGTAGCCCTTTAAAAGCTCTGAAGGCAGCCTCAGGGCACATTCAATAAAGAGGTAGCCAAGGGTCAAGCTTCGGCATTCCGGTCTTGGGCCACTTGCCTGGAGCTTGTTCAGTGACAGGGAGACCCAAAGGGAGGCGATGGTGCCTGGTTAGTCCTGGACACCCTCCCCAGCCTGGTTCTGATGTCAGAGAGGCTATCTGGGCAGCTGGATCCTAAAGCTGAAGTCAGTCAGCCATGAGGGCAATGGCCATGAAGATACCACTAGGCCATCTGTCCTTCCCTCCCTCCCTGCCTTCCTTCCCTCCCTCCCTCCCTTGAAGAAACCTTCCCTGAGACCCTACTGTGTCCCTGGACCCCTACACTGGGGCACGATGATAATTAAGACAGAAGTCCTTGGCCTTGGGACTCAGCAATATTGTCACACTTATCAATTTCCTCCACACCCACAGATGTGCTTTATTCAGTGCCACCTCCATGCAGACATTTCAGACTTTCTCTCTCTCTCTCTCTCTCTCTCTCATCCATTTGCTCTCTCAGCTCTGGGGGCTACACCCACCTGCCATTGACTTTTCACAAAGATGTCCCAAAAGCCCCTTAAACTCAGCCTAACTCCTAACTGGTCCTCCTCCAAGGTGAATGACATGGAGCCTCCATAGTGAATCCACCCACAAAACCTCCTGATGCCATCTCCTCCATGGCTCTCACACTGTCCCTGTGCCCCCAGAATGGCCGAGTTACCATCATCTCTAGCCAGGATGATTTCCTGGTCTCTCCTCACCCTCTCTGAACCTCCTTCAATCTGTTCTCCATGTGGCTGCCATGTGCGCGTCTTCAGAAGCCAACTTGGTCACGTTCCTGCCTCTCCAGCCCTCGGTGGCTTCCCTCTCCTTGGGGATAAAGCCTGGCGCACACAGCCCTGGCTCTGAGGGTCCCTCCAGCCCCTCTGGCCTGATCTACTGCCTGCCCCTCTGCCTCACTGGCTTCATGGCTCCCTCCCACCACAGAGCTGCTGCGCATGCCATTCCTGGGGCCTGGAATGTTTGCCTTCTCTCTTCAGGGAGTTAACTTGTGCTCATCCTTCAGATCTTGGGTTGGGGGTTGTTTCTTCAAGAAAGCCCTCCCAGGCCTCCCTGAGAAGTCACCGTCCTCCATTATAAGGTCCCCAAATGCTTGTTCGTGCGAAGGCAGGTGGTCAGTTCCGATGTTTCCTCCGCTGGACGGGAAGCTCGTTGACTGCAGGTCCTCATCTCATCCATTTCTTCTGATCCTCATCACGTGACACAGTGCCTGGCACCTAACAGGGACTCCACTGACGGCTGTCGTGAATAACCAGGCAGCAAGGACAGGCTCCAGCCCTGGGAGGCAGCTCCAAAGTTGTGCAGGTGCAACAGGAAGCGGCTCTAGAAGCCTCGCATGGCATGGAGGTCAAGAGCGGACGATGGGGTCACAGCGCTGTGTGTGACTCTCTCTGCGCCACCCACTCACTGTTGTCTGAGCATCTTCATCTGCGGACCAGGGGCCTCACAGGTTGCTGGGAAGTCTCAGTGAGTTACTACACGTGGGTACGCATCAGTACTTCATAGCCAGGTCCAGGCAGGTGGTGCATGTGCAGATGTCAGCTGCTGTCCCTCCTGGTGGCAACTCTGTGCCAGAAGGTGTTTTGCTGAAAGAAACAATCACGGCGGCTCAGAAGTCTGCCACGTGTCTCAAGACCAATCAATGCAGCTTGGTGCCACTGAATGATGCAAGATGTCACCAGTTCTTCTGAAGACTCCCAGATGGGGTGTGGGGCTGGGGCAGAGTTCCTCGTCCATGTGCCAGCACATCTCAGGATTTGGTATGACAGGAGACACTCCGAGGCCTCCACTGGGTATCTCCTGATCTGCTGATGCCAGAACTGGTCCTTCTGCATGAGGGGCAGGGAGCAGAGGGCTAGAGCCAGGTCACTGCTCCCTCTCTCCTGCCAGTGTGAATGTGGGGAGA
>NW_012098654.1:2322339-2338654 GCF_000951045.1 Mandrillus leucophaeus | reverse complement strand
CGGGGAGGGAGCCGGTCTTCAGCCCATCAAAGACTATTTTGAATGTCCTAGTGTCACAGATGTGGGGGACAAGGTTGCTGGGCTGCTCAGAAGGGTCGGAGATATGTGTATTTTTAGGAGCTTCTGAAGGGACAGATCTTTGTCCTTGGCCCCAGTTAGAGGCTGAGCATCGGACTGGATGGGAAGGGTGTCCTCTCACCTTGCTCAGGACCACTAGAAACTTGCATCCCCACAGAGGCTGCACTAGGCAGTGCAATCAGCACTTGTGTCTCCTCCACAGCGGGTGTTCTGGGTCTCAGGACCACTTCTCCCGGCAGCTGCATACACAAACTGGCACCTCCCTTGGTTTCCAGGGAGATGGATTCTGGGAGCCCAGTCCCAGGAAAGGCTAAAGACATCAGCCCACCACCGGCCTGGACCAGCCAGATCCCCTGACTGGTCTCTCTGTGGTCCCAGCTTTGCCAAGAGGCCTTTCTTCAAGGCTATGCTTTTAGGGGAACAGCTGACCCATATCCGAATGCTGTGGTAGAATAATGGGAGTCCGGCCGGGCGCGGTGGCTCATGCCTGTAATCCCAGCACTTTGGGAGGCCAAGGCGGGTGGATCACTTGAGGTCAGGAGTTTGAGATCAGCCTGGCCAACATGGCAAAACTCTGTCTCTACTAAAAATACAAAAATTAGCTGGGTGTAGTGGTGCAAACCTGTAATCCCAGCTACTTGGGAGGCTGAGGCAGGAGAATCACTTGAACCCAGGAGGCAGAGGCTGCAATAAGCTGAGATGGAGCCACTACACTCTAGCCTGACACAGCAAGACTCTGCCAAAAAAAAAAAAAAAAGGAATAATGAGAGTCCGATGTAACTGATTTAGAGCTGGGGCATAATTGCCCGAGCAGGCCTGCCAGGCAGGCTTCCGGTGAAGCTGCACGATTCTTGCACCCAGCAACAATCAGTGGTCAGGGCCCGGGAGCTGTCTCTACCAGGTCTGATATCAACACAGTGTTTGGGGGTGAATCACAGTTTGTTCCTGCTTTGGGGCTCGCCTGGAGCCCCTGCTCCCCAGCAGGGAGCCATGAAGAAGGAATCTGTCTCTGGGACTCAGAGCAGATGTGGGACATCTCCACGAGCCCAGGAACATCTCCTGGGGCCCATGGACCTGTCAAAAGGTTGGCGAGACCAACACCAGAGGTGCGAGGTGGGAAAAGCAGGGGACGGGGCCTTTCCTTCTGCTGAATGAGCAGTGGATGGGGCAGTGGGAGGCACACGATCTCCTGGGCCAGGCAAGAGTCTGAGAGACTCCTGTCCTTTCTCATCTGGCCCCAGACTGCGGAAGGCTGTGGCTCTGAGCTCAGAGACAGGTATGGTGCCGTCTCACCTGGAATTTCCAGCCATTTCTCAGAGTTCTGCAAATCCATGGAGCTCCCTCTTGCCTCAGGACCTTCCGACCCACCTCTCCCTGCTTGGAGGGCTCTTACCCAGCTCCCCGCTTGGCATCTGACCTGCCCGACCATGTCCTTTTTTTGAAACACCTTCGTTTCTTAGCTTCCACGGGTCACATCCTGCTGGTTTTCTCTCCGTCACACTGGCTGTCCTCCTCACCCCCTCGGCCAGCTCCTCGTCTGCTTGGTGTCCACATACCAGAGGAGATTGCGCTTGATCCTGCAGCCTCTCCTCTGCTTCATCTGTGCCCTTTCACAGAGCTAGGTTGCTAAACGCCATCTGCACGCAGAGGACTCCTAAACATCGTCTCCATTCTGGATCTCTCATTGGCCTCCAGACTTTCAGACCCCACTGTGAACCCGCCGTCTCTAATGAGGTTGTCGGATGTAACGTGACCAAAACCGAACACTACATTCTCCTATCCCCTCGGGTTTGCTGCTGCTTCAAACTTCTTCATCTCAGGAAATGGTTTGCTGTCCCTCCAGTGGTTGGAGCCCCAAATCTAGGCGTTATTACTCATCATCCTCTCCTGTTCTTCATATTCAAATCATCAGCAGAACCCTTGACTTCACTTCCAGACAAACCCAGACCCGCCCTGTCCCTCAGGAGTCGTTGTTCCAGCCTTGTCAGAGCCACCCTCACCTCTTGCCCAAACCGACGCCAGAGCCCTGGAGACGTCTCTGTGCCAGTGGAGACACAATTCATTCTCCAGATGGCAGCTGCGGCGTTCTTGCAAACATACACCTGTGTGTGGCAGCGCCCCTCCCATGGTTCCCCACTGACCTCAGAATAAAAGCCCAGCCCCCTACTCTGGGTGATGTGTCCCATATGGCCTCTGCTGACCCCCTGGCCCTCTCCCATCCCTGCAATCCCCCCCACCTCCGCTTCCTCTATTCTGGCTGCAGCACACTCCTCAACTCCCCCAACATGCCAGGCTTGCCCTCTCCCTGGGGGCTTTGCTCCTAATTCCCTGGCCTGGAATGTTCCTCCCATGGTCTTACTGTGGCTGGCCCCTGCCTGTCATTCATACCCCAGCTTCAATATCACCTTCTCATATAGGCCTCCTCTGACCTCCCCCAACCTATGAAGCAGCCACCTTGGTTCCCTCTCCCAGACCATCCAGGGGAGGTTCCCTGCCCAGCACCTATCACCGTCTGACAGTTTCCTTTGCAACTTGTGTGCTGTCTTTCTTCCCCCACTAGAATATAAACTACAGGAGAATAAGGATTCCCCAGAGCCCAGAACAGTGCCTGGCACCCAGCAGATGCCACATCCATATTGACCAGGTGATGGAAGACCAGGCAGCCCGGTGGAAGGAGGTGGGAAGACTGGTTAGGACATGCACAATTGATTAGTTTGGGCTGAATTAAGGTGGTGGCAGAGAGGATGGCGAGCAGTAGAGAATGTGAGAGAAATAAAGGAGAGAAACATGCTAGGCTAGTGTTGGGATGTCGGGGAGGGAGGGAGCAAGGGGTGACTCCTGGGTTTTTGGGTGGGATTATCCACAGGGGCCAGGAATGTTATCAGAGAGGTAGCTTGGGGAAAACAAAGAACGGCCATTTGTCCTGTCTGGGACCTACCGGCTTGCCCAAGAGAAACGTGGGTCAAGCTGCCCTGTAGGCTGATAGATGGATGGCCTGGATCCAAGAAGAGAAACAGAGGGGCAGCCATCCCTGCACCCCAGTAGGTGGGAGAGAGAGCCCTGGCTGGGAAGAAGCCCTCAGGGAGCGTGGGCAGGGAGAAGAGAGTAGTCAGGAGAGAGCTGGCCATGTGGACATGACAGAGCATTTTGGAAGGAGAAGCTTGGAGACTGGGAAGCAGCAAGCAGGGGAGTGGGAGGGAGGGGCAGAACTGCACTGCTCTCGCACAGAGCCAGAGGGCTTCTCCTGGGGAGAAGGCCATCAGTGGGGACACAGGGGCTTGGAGCCCTTAAGTCGAATGAAGACAATCAGGCCTTGGGGTCCACAGGGACGTGCTGTGGCCTTGGCAGGAGCCAAGTTGGTCAGCGTGTTCATGGTGGGTGGCTGTGGGAGGCTGCTCTATCCTGCTGCCCCACGGCATGGCCATCCCCGAGCATCCCAACAGGAGGGTGTCCTGCGAGCAGCTCCTCCAAGCCAGGAACTGATCTTTCCTGTATCTGCATCCTTCCCCAAATATACTGCTGTGTATATAGTAAATGCTCAATAAACACTGAACGAACTGCACTTCCTGTGATGCTCCTTAAAACACGCCACCTGTGACTGTAGGACGGTGCCTGCAAACTCCTTAAAACACACCATTGGCTGGACATGGTGGCTCACGCCTGTAATCCCAGCACTTTGGGAGGCCGAGGTGGGCAGATCATGAGGTCAGGAGATCAAGACCATCCTGACTAACAAGGTGAAACCCCGTCTCTACTAAAAATACAAAAAAATTAGCCGGGCATGGTGGCGGCTACCTGTAGTCCCAGCTACTCGGGAGGCTGAGGCAGGAGAATGGCGTGAACCCGGTAGGCAGAGCTTGCAGTGAGCCGAGATTGCGGCACTGCACTCCAGCCTGGGCGACAGAGCGAGAACACGCCACCGGTGATTGCAGGACGGTGCCTGCGAACTCCTTAAAACACGCCACCCGTGACCGCAGGACGGTGCCTGCGAACTCCTTAAAACACGCCACCCGTGACCGCAGGACGGTGCCTGCGAACTCCTTAAAACACACCACCCGTGACCGCAGGACGGTGTCTGCGAACTCCTTAAAACATGCCACCTATTACCGCAAGACGGTGCCTGCAAACTCCCCCACACTGCGGAGCCCCTGGAGCCTAAGCTGTGCTGCCTCTTTACGGCACCTCTCACGACACCCAGGACAGAACCCTGCACACAACAAGCCCTCCGGAGGCTTCTGGTGTTTTCTGGGGTCAGTTTTGTCCTTCAGTGAGGCCTCACAGCCGGGATCATGCCCAGGACCACGTCCTGGGGACAAGCCCACAAGAGACGGAGTCCCGCATTGAACAGTGTTCCTCAAATGCTCCTGTCTACAGGGAACCTCAGAATGGGACTTCTTTTGGAAATAGAGTCTTTGTAATTAGTAAATTACAAAAGTAATTAGTAATTCATTAAGACGGGTTCACACCGGATGGGGTTGGCCTTAATCCAATGACTGGTGTCCTTAAAAGAAAGTAGGGACACAGACACACACATAGGGAGGACAGTGGGGGCAGAGACTGGGGTTCCGTTGCCACTAGCCACGGATCCACAACGACGATCAACAGCCACCAGAGCTGCAAGTGACCAGAGAGGGTCCCTCCCTAGCACCTTCAGAGGGGGCTCAGCGCTCCAGGACCTTGAGCTCAGGCTTCCAGTTTCCGCAGCTGTGAGAGCGTATCTCTGTGTGAAGCCACCCAGCTGGTGGGCATTTGTCCGGCAGTCACAGGAAAAGCTGGCTGATCTTGACCCCCGGAGGGTCTAAGCCGCCACTGTCATGCACGCTCTGGAAGGAGCACCTGGCCTGCAGGTGGCCGGGAAGCCAATCCTGGGAGACAAGCCTGCATCTGCCCGAGTCCTGGGGCTTCCTCCATGGAGGTGACTTTGCTTCCCGCCCCAACAATCACGACAGGGTGGCAAAGGCTGCCCCTCGGCCTTTTCGGAGAGGTGAGCTTCCTCCTAAGGGCCATTTCTCCGCAGGGTGCCATGTGTCGCTGCTCCAAGGAGGCCGGGTGGGGCCCAGCTCCAAGGTGACCCACTCCTTGCCACACAGAGGAGCTCCACTCAGGTCTGCTTGGTGTGGCCCCAGCTGCAAATGGCAGGACGTCACTGTCCCAGGAGGATCTGAGGACCAGGCCTCTTGGTCCTGGCTGAGGAGCACAGCTGGCTGCTGAGGAGCCCCAATGGCTACGATGCTCCCCAAACTGTATGCTGATGCGTCTCCCACCCGCCGCGGTGCTGAGGAAAGCACACCTGGGGAGCACACGCACCCAAGCAGACAGACGCCCACCGCAATGTGTCACGAAGCAGACCCCACAGAGAGTGAGAGACGGGTTACGAGGAGGGCCCTGTGCTTTGAAGCATGGCACTGGCTGGGCTTGGAGAGGATGTGACTCCTGCCACTCAGCCTCAGGTCCCGAGTGCAAGACCGGCTCATGCCAGCTGCTCCTGCCACCTGTCACTGCTGTGCACAGAAGCACCCAGAGGCCCATGCGCTAACCAGCTTGTGTTGGCCCCAGTCCCCACTCCAGGTGGATGCCAGAAAGCTCTCGGCGGGGCGGGGGTCCTTTCTTCCTTCGGGTGACCCCTGGGTCAGTGCTTCTCCAGCTCCCCCAAAGAGCTCTTGGAGGCAGGAGAGGGTAAGCTGTGGCTACCGGTCTTTCACTATGGGCGTAATTCAAAGTAGCTCTTTGAAGTCAAGATCATTCACCCATGCTGTCTTATCTGAAAATTTCTTGTGAATTTTGTATTCTGCTCCACAATACAAACTGTATTGGTTTTAGCAAAGCAATGGCATTTTACATTATTTAGCAAGGAAGTAATTTTTGCTCCTCCGTCTTCCATCATCTGGGACAAGTGATGCCTTTGGAATGTGTCCTCAGTGTACATTGTACGTTCTTTTTTTTTTTTTTTTTGAGACAGAGTCTCGCTCTGTCACCCAAGCTGGAGTGCAGAGGCACGATCTTGGCTCACTGCAAGCTCCACCTCCTGGGTTCAAGCCATTCTCCCGCCTCAGCCTCCCGAGTAGCTGGGACTACAGGCACCCACCACCACACCCAGCTAATTTTGTTTTTGTATTTTTAGTAGAGATGGGGTTTCACCATGTTAGCCAGGATGGTCTTGATCTCCTGACCTTATGATCCTCCTGCCTTGGCCTCTCAAAGTGCTGGGATTACAGGTGTGAGCCACCGCACCCGGCCAACTCTGTGTACATTCTTTCACAGCATCCCACGTCACGTAACATGTTCATGGGCCAGCTGAGGGTTACTGGGAGGTGGGCTGGGTGGATCTGAGGGAGGGAGCCAGCCTAGGAGGGGCCAGCCCAGGCCCACACAGCAGAAAGCCCTGGAGTGTCACCATTGGAGGAAGAAGCCAGAGGCCTCCCGGGGCCAGTGTCCTAGCCGGAATGGCCTTTCCCACTTACCCTGGAATGTACCCCTGGACTCTGGGGCAGTGTGCGGTCTCCCAGCTCTGGTGGGTGGAGGCTGGTGCTAGAATCAGCCCACAAGGAACGGCCAGCAGGACCACAGCCACATGCCAGGAACAGGCCCTCTCACACCTAAAGTGGCAGCTCCGAAGTCGGGGCAGAGCTGGGGGCCGCCCCAGAGACACATCTTCCATCTGGTAGCATAGAGAGCTTGGTCGGATCAGAAGGCCAAATCGAGAGGCCTTTCCTTCTCTTCACTTCTTTAGACAGGAGCGAGGCTCTCAGTCTTCCCAGACACCTACCC
This sequence comes from Mandrillus leucophaeus, assembly GCF_000951045.1. Classification (NCBI taxonomy): domain Eukaryota; kingdom Metazoa; phylum Chordata; class Mammalia; order Primates; family Cercopithecidae; genus Mandrillus; species Mandrillus leucophaeus. The sequence continues at coordinate 2,331,808 of NW_012098654.1, read as the reverse complement.
CAGGGCCAGGCTGCCCCAGAAGTCACAGGATAACCCCCTCTGTCCCTGGCGAGCTGCAGGGGCAAGCTGCCTGGGCTCACCCACCTTACACTGAGGCTTGCCCAGGAAGCAGGCACCTGGATAATAAAGTTTGAGCTCTTAGTCCATGCTCCCCACTCTGCCTGAGATGACACGGCGCCCCCTCACCCCTGAGTCCAGAAGAGGGCCTGCCCAGGAGACCAGAGGAAGCCCAGGAGAGCAGCCAAGCCCAGGGGAGCTGCACACAGGTCTCACTCCAATCCTCTCATCCAGGCAGGAGGCTCAGTTGCCTGAGAAGCATTGAAAATAGAGTCTAAGTCTAAGCGGCTTAGTGGGGTTCCAAGAAGGGCCAGCAGGTGGGGGTGGGGACAGGGGACCCTAAATCTTCTCAACTTGGCCTTAAGGAGGATCAGATGCTGTAAGACAAGAAAGAGTCAGGCACACAAAAGTTCCGCTCACCTTCTCTTCTAGGGACTCAGGTCACTTCAAGGTGTCCCCGTGTCCTTGGCCAGAAGAGGGCCCGCCCCACCCCCTCAGCTCCAAGGCTGCAGTGTTGAACTGCCTGGGTTTATTCTCTTTGCAAACACAGGCACAGGCAAGGCTAGTCTACACAGACAGCATCCTCTTGAAGTTCAGCTCGGCCCTGGCTGTTGTATCCACAGGACCTATCACAGGCAAAAGTGATATTTCCCAGGGATCCTCCCCAGTGGGTCTTCAGGGTAAACCCCATTGCCTGCCTGTCTTTAGCCTGGAAGAGGTCCCCCTTGCATCTCTGTATGAAGAGCTGGCCTGCTCAGACCTCCCTGGGGTCCTGTGCAAATGGCCTGGGGTTAGGTCAGGCCAGAGGAAATTTGTTCTGAATCCGGACCTTTGTGGGTGGAGGAGAAACGGTGAAAACGGTAGTTCCCAAAGACCCTGGCCTAAAGGCAGTCGCCCTTTCCCTCTCCTGCCACCCTTGATGCCCCCTCTTCCTGGGCTAACCTTGGTCAGGCTTCAGGTCTCACCAGGGGGTTCGCTTCCTCTGTGAAGCCTTCCTTACCACTAGCTGGATTCAGCTTTTTGACAGTCCCTCCTGCACTCACTCATTCACGCCTGCCTGCATTCATATCACAAATATGTACTGTAGCCCACCACGTGCCAGCCCTGGGCTACGTGATGGGGGTCCGGCAGACAGGGCCTTTGACCCTGGAGCTCACAGTGGGGCGCAGGGAAAGGGAGGGGAAGACCCCCTAGGTCTGGGGGAGGCGCTGCAGCTCCGGGATCCAGAGGCTGCGATTCCTCCTCCCATCTTCCGCCACCTCCACGCCCGGTCTCTCCCAGGATGGCTGCGCCCCAGCTGAGATTTTGGGGACGTCGGGTCCCTGCCCCGCGGCCTCAACGTGGGGACGATCACTCTCCGCAGGGCGGGGCTGCGCAAACAAAAGCTACTCCAAGGGGACAAAGGCTGCACCGCGGGGACAAAGACTTCTCCGCAGCTGCTGCTGCTGCTTCGCGCGCGCGCGAGTTCGCTGCGGCCCGGACCCACGCCCCCCACCCGGCCTTTAGCCAAGCAAACAAATCCGTGTTTTAGATCAAATGAGGGCCGACAGTCTCTTCCCCAAACATTTCCCCCCGGGCATGGCGGAGGGGACAAAGGGCGCTCCCCACACGCAGCGGAGGCCACGGAAGGAGGGAGCCAGGGCTCGCCGCCCAGGACCGAAGGCCCGCGGTCCCCGCCGCACGCTGCGGCGCACTCGGAGGCGGATGGCCGGGCTCAGGCCTTCCTAGTCCCGCTGTCTTCGCAGTCCCTGCGGGCGCCCTGGACCCTGCAGGGCGCGGCGCCGCCAGCAGTTCCGCGAAGGGCCCCGCATTGCGGCTGCGCGTCGGCGGGCGGGCGGGCGCGCGCGTAGGCGAGAGTGTGTGCACGCGCGCCGCCGGCAGCCGTGCCCCAGTTTGCTCCCCGCTGCAGTCCCCTGGCGCCCACCTCTTCCCCAGCCCTCCTCCCCTTGCCGCGGCGCACCCGTCTCCACCGCCCGGCCGGCGCGGAGGGAGAATTGGCCCAGCGCCCACGGGGGCGGGAGGGGCTGAGCCGAGAAACTGCGGAGACCGAGGGGAGGGGACGGGAGAGACAGGCGGGGACGCAAGGCTCACCACCGCCCGGCCACTGCAGCATCGGCCTGGACGCAAAGTTCACGGCCAGGCCCTGTGGCTGGCCAGAGGCCCGGGACCCCCGCGCTCCCGGGTAGCTGTTCCAACGGCCCCCTTTGCGCTGCGGCTGCGGCACTGCTTCCCCTCCCCCCTCCCCTTAGTATTTATCAAGCTGGTGAAAGGCTGGGAAGCCTGGGCCCTTGGGTGGGTGAGTGCCTTGTATCCATTTCGGCGGAAAAAGAATAGCTAGGGAAGCCCCGCTTCTCCCCAGCCAGGTGGGGTCTGGCAGTTCCTCTGTCCCCGCCTCCCTTCCACTCCCACTCCTTGAAAGGACAACTGGCCCAGACAAAAGGAAAGCGTCCTTCAGGGTCCTGCTCTGCTCTCTGCAGGGCCCCTGAGCCGCGGTGGACCCCAGGCTGGCCCCTCTGGTTCAGCAGGGCGCTCTGAGCTGGGGGTCCAAGCTGCGGAGCTACTGTTCCCCTAGCTGTGCCCTGGCTGGTGGTAACAGAGCCGATGCTGCTGGACGCCCAGGCCTTGATGCCATCGTCACCCTAATTCCTGTCGCCCTCCTGTGTATCCTGCAGGGGTAGGGGTGCTTATTCTTGGAGGCCCACAGAGTTCAGAGCTCAAAGTTCTGGGGAGAGGGGGCAGCTAGGGAGCAGGTGCCCAGCTTGGCACCAGGCCAATCCGGAGGGGCCTGGGGTGGCCGAAGTCCTGGTCTGTCATGAAGTAGCTGGGTGGCCCCCCTCCCCACGGTCTCTATGGCGACATCCTCCCATGCCCTAGCCTCCGGGGTGTGGCTGGCTCTCTGTGCTTCCAGGGGGCCTGCAGATGTGTCCTGAGCTCTGGGGCACTGCCTGACTGTGACTTTGCTCTCTGAAAAGGCTCCATCTGCCAGGCGGGGTCCTACACTGGTCCCAGCATCCTTGGGTTCATTCTAGTGAGGCCAGCCAGGTCATTCAGGGAGAGCCAGGGTTCTGCAGAGTTCCCAACTTCATTCCCCATTTGTTCTGCAAAACTGAAACCGGATTTCCTAAACAGGAGCCCCTGGTCACCCTGCTCTTCTTGGTTACATCTGCGGGTCATCATCAGAGCTCTACCTGGCTCCAGCCTCGGCCAGGGAAGATGCCAAGGGCAGCTTGGTGCCCCAGGGCAGCCCATGCTAGGGTGCAGAGCCTGCAGACTCAAAAGCTGTCCTGGGGAATGTCTCCTGAGGGTTCACCAGCCAAGGCAGCTGTTGGCACCCTGTCTCGGCTGGGGCAGGGGCTAGGATAAGGCTGAGGTTTACACGCTGGGTGGTTCAGGAAATGAACTATGTACCCAAGCCCAGAAATCTTCCAGCAGCCAACAGCAAGGGGTAGTCTAAGAGGTGAGACCCAAAAGGCCAGCTGTGGGTGTGTGGGGGTGTGTGTATGGGGGGGTGTTGCTTAAAGAACCCACCCCTGCAGGGGGCCCAGGCTCAGCTTAGCCCAGACCTCAATGTCCTGGGCTGGCCAGGTCTCTAGCAAGGTACCCCATGGACTGTCATCTATCCCGGCTGCCCTGATACTGAGGTTATGGACAGGCATCCCTCCTAGTGCATCCCCAGTGCACCGGGCTCAGCTCCCCAGGCCTTGGCCAGCTCTGGGCCTCCTGATGTGTGCCCAGGTGGGAAAGGGCGGCCTCTGACCCTGGCATTCCCAGCCTACCTTTGGCAGCTCTTCTCTGCAGAGCCCCTGGTACCCCAAGGGGAACCACCAACACTCACTGACCCCCATAGACAAGGCTGGCAGCTCTTGGAGTCCCTGCCTGTCCTTGACCACCAGGTCCTGCCTGCTCCCTTGAAGCCCACTGGGGTCCCTGACACTCTACCCTCTGCCACAGTCACGATCCTGGGCTTGCCACAGAGGCCATACAGGGCAGAGGTGGAATTAAAATCAGCCAAGAAGCTGGAGTTGAGGGTATTTGAGGGCTTCCAGGAGAAGGTTTGCCTGGTTAGCCCCAAAAGACAGAAGCAAGCTCCCAAATCCGAAAGAAGCCCAGGCCTGAGCTGCCTCCCCATCCTCTTCCTCGAGAGGCTTGGGGCTTGGCGATGGCCTCTGGGAACCCTTTTTGCTTCCAGGAGCCCATGGAAACAGCCCTGGAGGGGCACAGCTGGTGCTTGGACCTTGCTGCCTGGGGTCCTTCGCCAGAGGAACCTCTTAGCTCCCCTGGGCTTGCTTGGCCACTCAGACAGCCCAGCAGGCTGTGAGTGTGCCAGCCACAGACCCGCACTCACATACTTTTCAGTCTGTCCTAAGGAGAGACCGAGATTGAGGGTGGGGCCAGCCAGTGTCCAGACACAAATGGCTGACAGCTTAGGCACTCAGCCTGGCGGTAGAAACCCAGCTGACCTTCCTTCGCTCACATTGGCACCGCTTCCTGCCCCTTTCTGGGTGCTTACTCTTCTTTCACACCTTGTGCATGGAGTCCCCAAGCATCCCTCTCCCTTGGTGCCTGGCAAGACGACCCAAGCACTGTTCTTACCATCCAAGGACAGCCAGTCGTGCTGGGAGGAAGGGAGCGTGGGCAGAGCCCGGGCTTTGTACTCAAACACCACCGAGTTGGAGATGATCTGGTTGTTGAAGGCAACTTGTAGGGTCACAAGACCAGTGTCATGGGCTGAAAGCGAGAGAAAAAGACCAAGTCAAGGGATGGGTGGGTACCTACAGCCTGGTGAACCACACAGGGCCTGGAATGTCCCCTCCCCACTACCCTTCATTGGTTAATGTCCAGCTCTCCTTACTGACAGCCTATGCCTGCTCATTCGAGGCCCAAACACAATGCTGCTTCTAGGAACCTTCTCGGTTCACCCAGACTCAGCCAGCTGTCCTGTGACCACTCCCAGGTATTGTAACTGCCCCTTTGCTTTGTCCTCCGAGTGAGGGCAGCGGCTGGGTGCTCAGTACAGACTGGCTGAACGAGTGAATGAGTGAATGGCCCCCAACCCTGCCTCATGGCTGGCTGACGTCCCCCCTTGTCCCATTCTTCCTGGATGGGGCTCAGGTACAGCATCTGCTTCGGACTGATTTGTGCTTATTTTGTTTCAACTATTCCTATAAGCTTGTCCTGACTCAATGAACAAGTCAGCCCCTGTATTTTTAGAAGTTCTTCTGCTTCCCCGATGAAGGAGCTTCAGCTGTGCCTCTGTTACCCTGGCCCCAGCTCAGCCCCAGTGGGTGCTGAGCTGGGGATGCTGGCGTGAACGTTGTACCTCCCTCCAATGTCCGACAGTAAGCCCTGGAAGGCAGGGCCCTAGTGGGTCTCGTTAACTGCTGTGGCCCCAACACAGGGCTTAACAAATAACCGTATTTGTGGAATAAACGAGGTATGTCCTCACTGAGAGTAAGAGGAAGCCAGCCCGCGGCGGAGATCAGCTTCAGCTCTGGGGTTGAGGTTGCCTCTCCACAGCTCATGTTGGCATCTTGGGGGCTGGCCTGTGGCCCACAGAGGTGGCCTGTGGGCAATGGTGGGTGTGCACACTGCCCTGTCAGGCCTCGTCCCTGGCAGATGTCTAAGTTCTGTGCCCTCTGCCCTGCTTTTCTGGAATACCAGATACTGATACCCAGGGCCTCCCCAGTACAGATTTCCAGGGAGGACACGCACGGGGATCACGTTACTGTTTGGGCTCTTGGTTTTCAGGAGCTTATAGACTCAAGGAAGCCATCCAAGTCAGCCACTCCCTAGGACAAGCAGAGCTCCAGCTTTCCTCCAAGGACTCTGATGCAGATCCCAGTCCCGATGGGAAAACCAGCTTATTGATGGGTGGCCGCTGTCCATCCTGGGTGGATGTGCTAAGGCAGCAACCATCTTGCCATTGTCCCCAGGGAAGGCCTTTGGGAGTCACTGTCCAAGGGGACCCATGGGTTTTTCCTCTGTGTTTTCCACCCTGTCTGGGAACCTCAGCTCCAGGGCACAGCCTGAACCAAAGGACTCCACAGTGGAGGTCACATAGGACCTCTGAGGTGCCTGGGCAGGGAGCCCCGGCCAAGTCCAGAACCTGCTATGGCTCTGCTGGCATCCCTGGGCGGGTCTCCAAGCTTGTGGTCGCATGCCTGCCCTGGAGATTGGCCTGGCTTGCCAGCAGGGAGACAGGTGGCCAGCACCCACACCCATCGGAGCCCGCTCAGAGCTGCTCCTCTTAGAAGCCTCCTCTGCCAGCCTTGGGGAGCTCACGGCTTCTCTGGGACAATGTGTCCCAGCCTGGGGGGGTGGCCTCTTCAACTGCTGCTGCTCTTCCACTATCTTCTGGCAGGTGCACAACCTGCAGCAACACCGGAATGGTGGCAGACTCCAAGGCATTTCTTCCTTCCCAGAGAGACGGAGCAGAGGGGACCTACTGTGGTCTCTGGGGTCCCAGCCCAGCAGCCCTGCTCCTGCAGGTCCATCACCCAGGAGGCTTCCTGGACTCACTCTTCCCTTCCCCCCTCATGCAGTCCATCAGCAAGCGCCATCAGCAATGGCAAGATCCATTGCTCTCCATCTCCACTGCAGATGCTGTAGTCCACGCCACCATCATTTATTGCCTAGACTCCTCCACTAGCGTCCTGCTGAAGGCAGCATCAGAGCACCTGAGACCTGCTCCTGCTGGGAGGGTGTCGGGAGGCTACAATCCAGCACTGGGGGCCACAGCCCAGCACCGCTAGAGGAAACCAGGGGGAGTGTGGTGCCCAAGGGAGTCCTTCTCCTTACATTTGGAAAGATCAGCCCTCTGCCTTCTTCCTATGGTCTCCCTGAGTCTGTTCTTCCTACAACCCAGAATCATCTTTCCCACACACCCAGAATCATCTTTAAAGACACCATTTAGATCAAGCCACCCCCTGCTTAAAGCTAACAGCTTCCTATGGCAAGTAAAATCAAACCAAACTCCTTCCTATGATGCAGAAAGATGGACACGATTTGTTTTGGTTCCTGCTATCATCTCCAGTCTTACTGTGTTCAGCTCCCTGTACCCCACTCACTATCCTGCAGCCAGCACCTTTCTCGAGCTTTAGATTCTCCATGTTGCCAAACCTCTTTCTGTCCCAGGGCCTTTGCACTTCCCCTACCCTCTGCCTGGCCAGGATGCTTCTCCCACTTCCCATGACTGGCTCCATCCCATCATCCAGGTCCCAGCCTGCGAGAGGCCTCTGCTCATCCATGTTCCAGAAGGAATCTCCTTCCCAGGTGACGTTATTACCATATTCTACTGTTGGGATACAGTTTTCACCAGTTACCTTGGTTATTTCTTTTTCTCCTTGTTTGTTTTCTGTCTCCCTGCAGTAGAACATTAGCTCATGAGAGCTGGGACTAGCTCCATCTTAATCTTCATGCCTAGTGCCAAGGTCAGTGCCCGGGATGTTATGGTGGCTCAGTAACTATTTGTTGAATGAATTGTTTTGAAACCCAATTCTTCACCTCATTTGTTGTTTTTGTTTGTTTGCTTTTTGTTTTTTTTTGAGACAGAGTCTTACTCTGTCTCCCAGGCTGGAGTGCAGTGGCGTGATCTTGGCTTACTGCAACCTCCACCTCCCAGGTTCAGGCGATTCTCCTGCCTCAGCCTCCCTACTAGCTTACAGGTGCCTGCCACTATGCCCAGCTAATTTTTGTATTTTTAGTAGAGACAGGTTTTCACCATGTTGCTCAGGCTGGTCTCGAACTCCTGACTTCACGTGATCTGCCCTCGGCCTCGGCCTCCCAGCATGCCGGGATTACAGGTGTGAGCCACTGTGCCTGGCCCTCATTTTGCATTTCATCTTTTGTCTTCTTTAGGGCTCTCTGGCCAGCAGAGTCTTCTTGGTGGATTCCCCTATCTTCTCCGAGCCTGAGTTGCCTCTTTCCGCCAGCACCTCCTCTCACTCAGTGCTCACTGCCCTCAGCTCACTGCCCTAACTTGGTGGGCTCCCTCCTGCCCCTGAAGCACCTGAGTCTTGTAGAAGACACATTCTGTGCCTGAGTGTCTCCTGCTGCCTGTGACAGTGTGGGAGCTGCCAGGGCAGGACCCTGCTCTTGGTCAGGGCAGAATCACCTCATGTGTTTTGCTTGGGTGGGTGTGTCCGGCTGGGACCCTGGAGACTGGCAGGCATTGGCCGTCTGTGTTGCCAGTGCCCCCTCTTCCCGTGTCGTTCCTGGCTTGTGCTCACAGGCCTCTCTGAGCCTCTCTTTTTGGTGAGGCCAGTTTGATTCTGACTTCCAAGTGTTCATCCTTCAAGCTCAGCCTCAGATTCCTCTGGGGAGACCCAGAGATGAGGTCCCCAAGCAGCCAGCGTCATCTCCCGGGGCAGTGATTCATTTGCATGCTGCACTCCTCCCTGGACCGAGAGCCCTTTGCAGTCAGGGCCCTGGTGAGAAGCTGGGTCTTATTCTTTGCTCCATTCCAAGCCCATACTCTGTGCACAACAAGCAGGGGCTACTCAAAAGTTGTCTGGCAGATGAAGAAAGGAATGGATACATCCAGTGCTGTTTTACAGAGCACCATGTTTCAATTTGGGCCTCAAAGCAGAGATTTCCAAAGGAGACCCCCTTTGTGGAGTTAGCTGAAGACACAATGCTGGCGCCTGTGGAGGGGTCTCAGCTCTCAGTGTGCCTTGAGCCTTGTGGCTCCTGTTCCCTCGGTCCAAGACACATTGTGGCTAACAGAATGAGCCTGAATGACTAGGAGGGTGAGTAGCCTAGGCAGAGACTCTACCTGCCATCTCTGGGGACCCGGAAACGCCCCAGGACCAGCAGAACTGCCTGTGGAGACCCAAATTGCCCTGGTACCCTCTCCGAACTCCTCTTTGGGAAAGGAAGAGCGAAGGCCTCATTAATGGGAACTCTTCAGGAATGAAGCACCTGGGCCAGGTGCTTCACACACCTCCTGTCACTCACTGCTCTCGCCCCACTGGCAGGCAGTTCTCAGAGCTGTAGAAACTGAGGCCCAGAGAGGTCAGGCACTGAGTTCGAGCCACACGGATGGTTTCTGGCTGATTCGGGATGGACCCAAGTGTGGCGGACTCCAGCCCCGGGGACACACAAAGGCCAGCCCCTCTTTTTCTGTGGAGGGGTCAGATAACTGAGAGCAGACCTGAGCAGCCCTGTCCTGGTCCTTAGCCAGGCGAGAACCAGGTACAGGAAGTGGCATCTATTTATAGGCCAGGCAAGTCCCATTCTGGCAGCAGGTGATGAGTGCACTGTTTAATGCCACAGTGCCCTCCCCGCCACCCCCGCTGGGCCGGGGACCTCATCAGCTGCACACAGCCCTGCGCTGTGATAGGCAGACCCGGCTTGGCTGCCACGCCAGCTGGCTGTGCTCCAGGCTGAGCAGGGCTGCTGGGTGGGCCTTCTG
>NW_012098654.1:2307203-2321859 GCF_000951045.1 Mandrillus leucophaeus | reverse complement strand
GTGGTGGCACAAGCCTGTAGTCCCAGCTACTGGGGAGGCTGAGGCAGGAGAATCGCTTGAACCCGGGAAATGGAGGTTGCAGTGAGCCGAGATTGCATCACTGTACTCCAGCCTGGCAAAAGTGCAAGACTCCGTCTCCAAATAAAAAAACAACAACAAAAAGAAGAGCCTGAGAGAGAAGGAGAAAAGGAGAAATGCCTGGTGGGGTTCGGCTGCCCCGGGCTGGGGGAATGATTCAAGGGTGGGCTGGTGGTGGCAGACAGCTGGGGCAGCCAAGGCTCAGGCTGGACCATGCTGGGTGGAACCTAGAAGCACCCTGGGGCCTGCCTAGCACCAGCCAACTCTGTGCTTGCCGTGGGGACACCCCACCCCATACCTCTCCTCCTCACCCCATACCTCTCTCCTCACCCCCAGTCTTCTATACTGAGCATCTTCTCTCCTTTCTAGGCTCCCTGGCATTAGGGGACAGGAGTGGGTCTCCCTGACCTTCCGCACACCTGCATCCTTACGCCCTCTCCTGTTTATGGTCAGGGCTCACTGGACAGGCCATCCTGAGGGCTGGTGGTGATGAGATGGGGCAGCCAAGGGGGCCCTGCCAGCACCAGTCCAGGAGCAGAAGACATAAGCTCTAGAAACAGGCTTCAGATGCCTGGAGACTAATTCATTCCTTCACAATCTCCATCCCCCTCCGTGACATGTCTGGCACTCTGCCAGCCCCGGGCATACTATGGTGACCAAGAAGATAGTCCCTGATCCCATGGCACAGGTGAGTGGGGAAGCAGTGATGGCCAGAGGTCAAAGACAAGTTGGCCAGACAGGGACACGCTGCTAAGCAGATAATGCTGGAAGCCTGGGGAAGGGCTTCAGAGCCACAGGGACAGCACAGAGGGCCTCCTGACTGGGTTTCTTGGGGGATCTTTGAGCCCCTAAATTGGAAGCAAATTATGTGTGTGTACCTTTTCTGGACATAGGGTAGATGGCTCTGTTACACTCTCAAAGGCGTTTGTGCTGATAATTGTTAGACTGATCCCCCATCACCACCCCATCTCCCTCCACCCCTACCATGCTTTCTCCAGCCTTCTGCCCTCTGCCCTGGGCCCCAGGAGGACACAGCCTGTGTGCGGGCTGCATTGCCTGGGTTCTCCTGGCCTCTGGTTGGCTCGGGCCATGGGAGGCATGGGCAGGTGCAGAGGGGCCACCTTGCTGCAGAGGTGGTCTCTGGCCCCGGCTCTCACCAGCTGTAGTCACCCTTTGGGCTGAGGGTGGTGGCAGCTTCCCGCTGTGGTCAGCCCTGGATACATTGCCTGGGCCTGGCTTATTCCCACCCTAAATCGTGCTCTCATCATGTTCTCCTCAAAATCCCAGTCAAGCGTGCCTATCCCTGTCCGATGTTGGGTCCCTGAGCCAAAGGAGATGATGTTCTAATAGACTATCTGGGATCCGCTTCTTCACAGCCGAGGAAACAGAGGCCTAGAGTAAGGACATGACCTGCTCAAGGTCACCTCAAGGCTGACTCCGAGTCCAGTGCTCCTCAGGCCCCCACACCTTCCTTGGGGGACTGGGGCAGGGGGTGACTTTCTTACCTGGGCAGTAGCAGCGCAGCACCCCGGGCTGAATCAGGGATGCAGGCACTGAGATCTGGTCAAACAGGCAACTGTAGTTATTGCTGGCTTCTTGCCACGGGCCTGTGATGAGGACCTTCACTCCTCCCTGCAGGGAACAGAGAGGGGAACAGAGTTGGAGTATGAGCCACTGAGGGAGGCAGCATGAGGAAGCCCCCCTGAGGCTGCACTGCTCAGATGGGGGTCTGCATCCCTCCCCCCCATGCAGATTCCCAGGCTGTCACTCCAGGGATTCCAGTGAGCCCCGACTTCTGAGAACCACAGCTCCAGGACTACAGCAAGAGAAGGGCCCCGAGGCGCTCCTTCCCCAGCCCTCAGGAAGCTCCAGGACCGGCAGCTCCAACCCCTGACCTCTCTCTCTCTTGTATAACTCGCAGATCCAGGCAGGAGGGAGCACAGAGTTTTGCAAACCCTTTCAGCCCACGATGCCCCTGAGAACTGGCCTGGAAGGAAGCCGAGGGCAGGGAGGGGACTTGCTATGTCATTTGCTTGTGGACAGATTGAGGGAACTCCAAGTTTTGAAAACAGGCCTGAGCATCTCAGTGTCAGCCCGGGCAGCAGAAGTTCTTGTGGGGAGTTGAGGAGAGACCCAGGATCCCCAGGCTGTGGGCGTGGCAAGGTGAGGGGGCCTGGAGCAGGGTGGGGTGAAGAGCCTGGTTAAGAAACAGAAGAGCTAAGTGCAGGAGATGCTCAGAGACTGCCCTGTGAGCTGAGTTTGGGGCTCAGAGCTGGGGGCTGGGAGTGGAACGGGGCTGAGCATCTGCCCCTCCCCCAACCCTGTGCTATCAAAGGTCCTTGAGTCTGTGCCGCTGCCTACACAGCTAGCGCGGGGTCCCACAGGCAAGCCGTGATCCTGCAGCTTGGCTGGGAGCAGCCTCGAATGACCTTCCTCAGCTCCAGGGGGTAGGACCCCACCTCCAGGAACCTACCAGGGTGCCCAGGGGCAGGAGAGCATCAGTAGGGCTGGGGTACTCCCTGACCCCCAACTTGGACCAGCCCGGGGCTGCTGCAGAAAGCAGAGGAGGAGGGTGGCCTCATGTCCGGGGCCCTGGGCAATCCTGCTTCACAGCCATTGTCCTGCTTAGTGATGATAGAGGGAGGTGCGAGGTGGACGGCAATTTGTAGGCCCCCTACTTACGGCTTAGCGGAGGAGAGGGGCTGGTCACTGAGTAGAGGGAGGCTCTCCCGGGGGATGAGGAAGGTGGGGTGCCGGCCTCCCGGGCTCTCCTGGCTAACCTTGGGTGGACCCACCCCAGAGGCGCCATCCACCCCACCCCCAAACCGGTAAACACCTTTCCCTGCAGGGGGGCGGAGAGCTGCGTAGGTCAGGGCAGAGAGCACCACCTAGTGTCCAGGCTGGAGAAGGCCGCCAGGCACGCTGGAGACTGGGAGGTGGGGGTGAGGAGTTGCTGTGAGCCCACCCTCCCCACCGCTTCAGGCCAGAGAAGCGATCCCCATCCCGCAGCCCCGTGCCAGCCAGATGCTCCCTCCTGGTCAGTCACTCATTCTTGCTCGGCATCTTCTGGGCCCTGGCGCACCCCTGCCCTGGAGGGAGCCCCAGCCTCTACAAGGAGCCTGCCCTAGGCGCCCCACAATGTTCCTGGAACCCAGGCCTGGCCCAGGGCATCTGCAGCAGGAGTGAGTGTTTCCAGGGATGAGGAGGAAGTGGCTCCTCCCATTGCCCAGCCAGGAAAAGAGACTTCTTCCACGGAAGGGGCTCTCCCAGGCTGGAAGGCATATTCCACCCCTGCTCTCGCCTGAGCCTTGCTCTGGCCTGGGAGGTCACATTACTACTAGGGCAGCGGAGAGAGCTCACGACCGAGAGCCAAAAGCAGGAGGCCTGCTCCTGCGCCTCAGTAGCTGTGTGTCCTCAGGCAAGTGGCCCAGCCTCTCTGGGTGGCATCTCTTCGCTAGGGGCCCTTCTGGTCCAGCATTCCTTGTTCTGATGCCCAGGGATATTTGCAGCTCCGTGGAAGGGGCAGGGCATTGGGGGGAGTGGGTGCCTGGCTGGGAAGAGTACCAGCGGACAGGTGGAGCCTGACTTTGGGATGTCTGGAAGCACCAGAAGGCCAGCTCAGGGCACCATCCCCGAGGATCCTGGGAAGTGGAGGAGTAGTGACTTCAAAAGGCCATAGACAGTTACCATGTGAGAAAAAGGGAAAAAATAATAACCGCAATCAACAGCTGCTAGCATGAAGCTGGGGCTGCTGCCGGGAACAAAGAACTGCAGAGATTACTGGAGAACATCAGGACCTTCTCCATGGAAACCGCCGCAGGACAGCTCAGCATCCATCCATTCAGGGGATGGTTCCCATGGCAACAGCCCGCCTGGCTGCACTGAATTGGTGGTGGCGCGCGTGCCTGATGGCTGTAATTGCAGGCTCTTCTGCCTGGTGCAGCAGGAGTGTCAGTGGTGGGAGATGACGCAGGAGGGTTTGGGGGGCGGGGAGGGAGCACGAAATGCCATCTGAGGTCTCTGTGTCCTGAGATAAAGGGCCAGGATGTCTGATGCAGCCAGGGCAGATGCTGGGGCATAGGGGGACGCCTCTGGGGTGTGTGTGTGTGTGTGTGTGTGTGTGTGTGTGTGTGTGTGTTGGTGACCAGCTGCAGCCAGAGGTGAAGGGGTGGACAGAGATAGGAGAAATGGAGAAAAGGGAGCAGCCTGTGGGAGGGAGGGCCTCTCAGAGAAGAGACAGCAGGATGGCCCCAGCCATCGCATTCCTGCTAAGTGGATGCATTGAGGTTTAGAGCTGGGTGGGGGTGCTGGGTAACCGTTTAACCAAACCCCATTTTGCAGAGGGAAGCAAGGCCCAGGCCGACAAGCCTGCCTGTACGGCCCTCCCTGAGCTTGGCGGAACCCGGCCAGATTGGACTCCTGATGCAGTCAGTGCACAGACAGGCTGGCAGGGAGGGGACAGGACGAGGGCCAGATGAAGGGACAGAAGTGTCAGGAGAGAAGGTGCTGTCTCCTGCAGAACCCAGGATGGGGGCGCCCCTGCTGTGGTATGGAGACAGTGGCCTGGGTAGGAGAGGACAGCAAGGAGGAAGGGGCCCTTCACAGCCTCTGAGGCCTCACTGTGTGGCCAGGTGGGGCCCCAAAGGGCCTAGCTGGGTGGCGTATGCACATTTTCCAAATCAAGCTGAATTTCAGCAGCTTTTGGTTGTAGGTAACTGGAAGCATTGAGGGCTTCTGGGAAAGCAGGACTGGCCGCTCCCTCTGCCGGGCTGCCAGGCTGCCATTGCGTTCCTGTTCCTGGGCTGCCCTCGCGTGGCGAGTTGCTGAACTGCAGGCCCGGAAAGGACAGAAGGAGCCAGGCCTGCTGATGTCCTACTGGCCAGGACACCCAGGAGGCTGGGGTGTGGGCCTGCACCCAGCCCAGGGCCTGTCTCACAGACCAGGACCTTGGGAAAAGAGGGGACCCTCCTTCCACCTTCTGGCTCCTGCAAGACATTAAGGGCTCCGGGGCACCTCTAAGTGTCCCGAGGATCAAATCTACCAGGTCCTAGGACTGGGAGTGCCTCGAGGCCACCCCCTCTCAGCCATTTACACATAAAGAAACTGAGCTTCAGAGAGTCAGGTCTCAAGGAGCTAGGACCAGAAGACAGCTCTGACCTTCCCCCTGAACCCTGTTCCTGGCCTCCCTCTCTGTCCCTTTGCATCGCTTTCTTAAGCCCAGGGTCGGGGGGTGTGGGGAAGATGCCCAACTGGCTTTCGCGGGGTGGGGTGGAGGGTGTGGTGAGTGCTCTGAAGGTGCCACTGAGCTCAGAATCAATGATAAGAGAGGAGGTCAGGGCCGGGTGCGGTGGCTCACACCTGAAATCCCAGCACTTTGGGAGGCTGAGGCGGGTGGATCACTGGAGGCCAGGAGGTTGAGACCAGCCCGGCCAACATGGCAAAACTCCGTCTTTACTAAAAATACAAAAATTAGCTGGACGCGGTGGTGCGCGCCTGTAATCTCAGCACTTTGGAAGGTGGAGGCGGAGTCAGGAGTTTGAGACTAGCCTGGGATACATGGTGAAACCCCATCTCTACTAAAAATACAAAAATTAGCTGGGTGCAGCACGGGGTGCCTGTAATCCCAGCTACTCGGCAGGCTGAGGCAGGAGAATTGCTTGAACCTGGGAGGCGGAGGTTTCAGTGAGCCAAGATGGCGCCATTGCACTCCAGCCTGGACAAAAAGAGTGAAATTCCTTCTCAAAAAAGAAAAGCAAAAACAAAACAAAAACAGCAGGGGCTCAGAAACATGGTCACACCAAACTACACCAAGAGGAAGCCCAGTCCGATCCTTCTGGGCGCTTCCTATCCGGGATGGGAGAGCTGGGGGCAACTGTACACAGATTTTCTTAGCTTTGCCAGCAGGGAAGAAGGGTGAGGAAGTATGAGCCCCCGTCTTTGGTGTTGTCCAACCGAGTGGGCCACGGGCAGCTCACCTCCTGGGAAGTGTCCAGTCAGGGCCCGTGGTGTACATGCTGGTCCCTGAGCACCCAGACAGGCTGGGGAGAGGTCAGGAAGCACATGCTTGTGTACACTAGGTTATTTAGGGAAAGTCTGGGCCACTCTGTCCCCTTCCTGTGCTATTCTACTCTAGAGAAAAAGCAGAGATGCCTCTACTGCTTGTGTCCCTGAGGCAAGATGCTTTGGTCTTTGGTGTAGTGGTTCTCAAAGTCAGATCCCGGGGAGCTGAGGCGGCCTGGGGACTGGGGGAGGGTGCAGGTTGGAGTCCTGCATCCTATGACCTGTGTTGAATTTTGCAGAGGGCCAGGTTTACTTAAGAAGGATCTTCAGGATGACTCTTCAGAAGCTGTGCCCTGTTCGGTTTTGAGAGAGATTTTTGGTTTTGTTCTTGTTTGGCTTGGAGAAGTAGAGTGAAGGCAGTGGGTGTAGATGATCTATGATGGCTACTTTTTTTTTTTCTAAAGACAGAGTTTCACTCGTTGCCCAGGCTGGAGTGCAGTGGCATGATCTCGGCTCACTACAACCTCCGCCTCCCGGGTTCAAGTGATTCTCCTGCCTTAGCCTCCCGAGTAGCTGATATGACAGGTACACGCCACCACACCAAGCTCAGTTTTTGTGTTTTTAGTAGAGACAGGGTTTCACCATGTTGGCCAGGCTGGTCTCAAACTCCTGACCTCAGGTGATCCACCCACCTTGGCCTCCCAAAGTACAGGGATTACAGGCCTGAGCCACTGAGCCTGGCCAATAGTGACTTTTGAAAATTTTTTAAGCAACCCTGGGACCCCTTTTTAAAAAAAAGCAAAGCAAAACATAAATGGACTCTTAACACATAAATCGAGAAACGGCAGACAACTCTGGCTGGAGCCAGGGGAGCATTTTGCCTCCAAGGACACCTGACTTTTTCTTCTTTTCTTTTCTTTTTTTTTGAGACAGGGTTTCACTCTGTCATCCAGGCTGGAGTGCAGTGGTGCAATCACAGCTCCCTGCAGCCTCAACCTCTCGGGCTCAAGTGCTCCTCCGGACTCAGCCTCCAGAATAGCTGGGACCATAGGCAGGCCCCACCACACCTGGCTTATTTTTTAAATTTTTTGTTGAAACCAGGTCTCACTATGTTGCCCAGGTTGGTTTGGAACTCCTGGGCTCAGATGGTCCTCCTGCCTCGGCCTCCCAAAGTTCTGGGATTACAGGTTTGAGCCGAGGCACCAGGCCAAGAACCCCAACTTTAAAGCTGCTTGCCCCAGTGAAGTTTGAGAATCACTGCATAAAAGACGGAGGTGTTCAAGTGCTGTGGGGACACAAGGAGGGGAAAGCGTCATCTTTATGGTCCAGAGCTTCCTCTGAAGGGCAGCCACAGGCATCCCTTAGCTGCAGGGTGGTGCAGGGGCCGGCGAGGTGGGTGGGAGGGGAGGTGACAGGTGGCGGCAGCGGTGGTAGCTTACCTCTGGGTAAGACCACTCCGGGGAGTAGTCGGTCACCATGAACACCCGTCCACTCTGCTGCAGCATGCCCAGGGTGCCCTGGGCCGAGGCGGCCGAGACCACCTCGGCGACGTGCATGTAGGCCATGGTGCTGGCTCCGCCCTCCGAGCTGCTCAGCTGCAGGCTGCCCTGCTGGGGGCTGCAGCAGGGGAGGCACATCTCTGCTTGGGTGAAGGGGGCCCGCGCCCCGTCTTCTGACTGTGAGAGTGCCGTGCTGTCCCCCGACACCAGCTGGTGCCCATAGATGGTGCTGCTGCCCCCCTCCACGGAGATGAAGTCGTTGATCAGGTCGGAGAACTGGTTGCTGAAGGAGATATCAAAGTGGTCCAGGCTGAGCTCCATGTTGGAGGCGTTGCCAAGGCTGGGCTGGGCCACGGGGTAGAGTCCCTGCACCACGTTGCCCGGGAGGATGGGGACGCCGCCGGCACTGCGGATCACCCCATTGGTCTCGGGCTGCAGGTAGTGCTCAGAGCTACAGGCCTGCAGCTCCCCAGACTTGAGCAGGACCTCGCTCCCTTCCGCCGCCTGCGAGGTCTCCATGGTGACCTCCCCTTCCGCGGCCATGGCCTGGAAGTTGGCCTGGAACTGCATGAGGTGGAGGGAGGAAGCGGACTCTATCCGCGTCTCGACATGACCACTGCAGGAGCTAGTTTGGGACGAGGCCTCCGTTTTCACCGTGGGCATCACGAAGGTGCCCCCAGAGTCACTCAGGCTGCTGTGGGCGTTCTGCTCGACGGGGAGGGGTTTGCTGGCGTCCTGCAGGAAGAAGCTCGGGGAGGGGGTCTGGTGGATGTGGGGGCTGTGGCCCGTCTGGCTGAAGCTGGATGTGTAGTCCTTGTTGGAGTCGATGGCACTGAAGTCCATCTGCTCCAGGGTGGTGCTGGGACTCAGGCCGCCGCCCGACGGCAGGAGGCTGGAGCCGGTGGTCAGGGTGAGGGAGCTGGCGGCCGCGGCTGCCGCGGAGGAGGAGTACGCTTCTTTGGCCATCTGCTGCTCGAAGGAGGTGTCCTCGGTCTTGATCTCCTTGGTGAGGACGGTGGTGAAGCTGAAGCCCCGCTCCCCGGGCGGCGAGTGCCGGATGTTGGAGCTGACCATCTCGGCTTTCAGGCCTCCACCCCCGTACGTCTGGCCCTGCTTTGGGTTATTAAGGAAACAGTCGGGGTCAAAGTTCATGGTGGTTTCTGGAATCTTCCGACCACCGTCGAGGGTGGTGGAGAGGACCAGCTCTTCGGACACGTTGGTGGGCAGCATGGACAGGCTCTCCGAGCTGCCCGTGGTGGGGAAGGCGAACTTGTGGCCGTCGGAGCTCACGGCCAGGACGAGGCCCTGAGAGGCGTCAGGCGAGAGGAGGTGGTGGTTGGGGCCAGCGGTGGGGGACATGGTGTACACAGCCTCGTTGGTGACCTCTGACATGAACACCGTGGCGCTCTGGGACAAGCTCCCCATCACAGAGGCCACTGCCATACTGGACACGCCTGTGACCACCGGGCTGTCCACCATGTCCGGGTCGCTGTTGAGCCCGCTGCTGATGGACACGGGGGAGCTCTGGGTGGTGTCGGGGACCTCCACCTGGTTGGTAGAGGAGACCTCGGTGCTGCTCTGGTGCAGCAGCACGGGCTTGGCCACCTTGCCGTTCCTCTTCTCGCGGCTGGAGCCCTTGCTGTGGCTGTGCTCGTGTTTGCCCTCCGACACGTCATTGTGCTGCACCTCCGAGTGGCTCCCGTACCCCCCTGTCCGTGGCTCCACCTTTGGCGAGATGATACGGTGTTTGGCACTGTTACACTTGTGATGCACGCTGCTGCCAGCTCCTGCAGAGATCAGAACACAACACACACATGCACACGCAGGCACACACGTGCACACACACGTGCACACACAGAAAGAGAGTCAGAGCTAGGACCGTGGCGGAGCTGCCCCACAGCAGCTGGGGCCTCTGGCAAAGTCCAGACCCGGTGCCCCAGGCAGGTCACAGACCCTCAGCCCTGGGACCCGTACGCCAAGCCCGGGGCCCGTCTCATGCCCCCCTTTGACCCTCCTCCAAAGATCAAGGCTTTGACCTTGATGCTCTTTTCGAATAGGAAGCACATGGGAAGTCGGGAAGGAGAAGGTGGAGAGAATGTCAACGTCCAGGAAAGTCCCCTCCACCATCAGAGACAGACACCGCTCACCTGCAGGGGCCTTTGCTGGCAAGAGGGGGTCAGCCTGGGGAGGGTGGCTATGTTCGTATCCTACCCCACCGCCCCTCCCCAACTTCCCACAGCTGCTCAGCCTGTGACCTGATAAGGAGCCACCCCTGGGGCCTGGCAACCAGAGGTCAATGGGGAGGTGATGGAAATGCACTCTCGGGACCAGCTCTCAGGCCCCAGGACCAAAGACGGTTCTGGACCCTGCTCCAGAGGCAGAAAGGTACGTAAGTCCAGGCCTATCCTCAGCTCTCTGGGGCACAAAAATCCCTCTAGGTCCTAAGCAGGGACAGAGCCCTTGCTCCTCATTTCAGACGTCCAAGCCTCAGCAGCTGAGCGTTTCTGAGGTTGGCAAAGCCTCCCTGGCAGCTCCTCCAGCCCTGGCAGCCGGCACGGCTTTTCTCTCCCACCCCTTGCATGTTTTCACCATTTTCATTTCATCTGATAAGGGTCACTTTGCTTTTGATGAAAGGGCAAATTCTCCCCGATCCTGTTACAGCCTCACCACCAAGACTCCTACATGCACGAAGACTGTGCTGAGAAGTGACACGACCTCTAATGGGACTATCTAATTAAGTCAGCCCAGGGAGAGGAGAACGCACATTTCAAAGAGCAAATACCATTATCAGAAAAACAGACACATTAGGAAGGAGAGCGCGGGACGCTTTATGTTCTTGGAGACAGAGGTTAAAGAAAGAGGTTGAGCCTGCGTGGTGTCATTGACGCAGGGCAGGTTCCCTGAAGGCCCCAGTGCCCTCTGGCAGAGGACGCCCGAGTGTGGGCCTGAACGGAGAGGCCCCGAGCCCCAGAGTTCCTCGCTCCCCCAACTCTGCTGCCCCCAGTTCTTGCCCCATGGAGGAAGCTGTCCCTCTGGACACTGCTCCCTCCTGCCCAGAGTGGACTGCCAGCCAGCTGCAGGGCAGGACGAGACCGAAGGCCTGCCTTGTGTCTGTGCGGTGGTGTCACCCAGTCCCTGACTGTCCTGTCCCCCTCCTCCCTCACTAGATGTCATGGCTACTCCCACAGAGGACAGCCATGACGGCTGCCTGGTAGGGCCCCCGTCCCTGTGGTGCCCGCCTGCCCCGGGAGCCCCGGCTCACCCAGGCTGCCGGTGCAGAGGCAGTTGTGGGTCCGCGGCTGGGGCTTGGTCTGGTGACTGTCGAGGATCTGCTGCACCAGCTGTTCCACCGAGAAGCCGGAGCTGCTGTTCCCATTGCTGCAGGTCCACTTGATGCCATGGACTGTGGAGAGAGAGGCGGGGGGGCTGTCAGAGCCCGTGGGTGCAGAGGGGGCCTGGGTGGGGCCGAGGGGTAGGACCCAGGCCCTCCCTGAGGGCAGCCCTCTCTCTGCTGGGGAGCCGGCTCCTGGGGTGAATTGATGAGCAGGAGAGGAGGAGGGGAGGGAGGCCAGGCTGCCGCCATCGGACCCCCTGCTCCCATCGGGGGTTCTGAGCTCTTCCTTCCCCTCTTCGCTCCCCCTCACTATGGTGCAGCCCAGGGAGTGGACCACATAGAGCTCTGCTTTTGTTTCCCTGAAGTCAGAGTGCACGAGGCGGCTCTTCCTGGGGTGCTGGAATGGAAGAGGAAGGGAACAAGGACGGAAGGAGAGTGGACATGAGGCTGAGGGACTTCCCAGTCTGTGAGCCTCTTGTGGAGACTCAGGATAGAGGTGGTGGACCAACAAGCACCGAGCCGGGAGGACCAACGCCTCTCCCAGGAGTGTGTGCGGAGGTGGCCCCGCCCTGGAGGGCAAGACTCTGGCTTCCTGCCCTCACTGGACTTCTCTGCCCCAAAGGGATTGCAGATGCAGGAGAGGCCAGGGGAGATGGGGACGGGACTGAAGGACCCACATGGCCTGGACGACAGGGGCCTCAGTGCCCAGTGCTGACTGATGGTAGCCATCTGAACAGCCACCCCAGGATCTGGGCTCGACCTTCCTCCCGGCACTTTTACAGTCCCTGGAGTTGGGTTGGGGTTTCCCCACCTGCCCGGCAGGATGGGGGCTGGAAGTCTAAACTGACTTTTCCAGTGGAAAAGTTTTCTCAGCTGGAGCAGCCCCGGCCACGGGGTGGCTAAGTCCTGAGTCTGGCACAGGGAGCGATCCAGCTCTCTCTAGTGGGGCCAGGCTGAGAGGCAGCGGATTCGCAGCTTTGGGGCTGGAGCTGGTGCTGGGGCTCCAGGCGCAGAGGAGCAGGGCACAGGGTCGAGATAGGGAGAGGCCAGTGGCTTCATCGATACAAGAGCAACGTCCTTCCTCCTTTGGCTGAAGCTGCTCTCCCACCGGCTCCAGGGGTAGCCGCTAACCCTCGCGGCACCAGCCCCAGTTCTGTGAAAGGTTCTAGAATGCAGGGGGACAAGGAGAGCTTCGACATGGCAGGTAGGAGCTGGCTCGATTCAGACTTGGATTTGAGTCCAAGTTTTACTTATTTTTTTTTTTGAAATAGGGTGTCACTCTGTTGCTCAGGCTGGAGTGCTGTGGTATAAACACAACTCACTGTAGACCTGACCTCATGGGTTCAAGTGATCCTCCCACCTCAGCCTCCTGAGGAGCTGGGACTATAGGCATGTGTCACTACACTTGGATATTTTTTTAAAAAAATTATTTGTAGAGGCCAGCACAGTGGCTCACACCTGTAATCCCAGCACTTTGGGAGGCCAAAGTGGGTGGATCATCTGAGGTCAGGAGTTTGAGACCAGCCTGACCAACATGGTGAAACCCCGACTCTACTAAAAATACAAAATTAGCTGGGCATGGTGGCACATGCCTATAATCCCAGCTACTTGGGGGCTGAGGCAAAAGAACCACCCGGGAGGCGGAGGTTGCAGTGAACCGAGATCGCACCATTGCAGTCCAGCCTGGGGAACAGGAATGAAACTCCGTCTCAAAACAAACAAAAAAATTATTTGTAGAGACAAGGGTCTCATTATGCTACGCAGGCTGGTTTGGAACTCCTGGCCTCCCAAAGGGCTGATATTACAGGTGTGAGCCATGGTACCTGGCCTGAGTCTAGGTTTTGATCTTGCTCTGTGGATTTGGGCAAGTCGCTTAGCCTCTCTGAGCCTCAGTTTCCTCACTTGTAAAGTGGGCATGTAGTAGTCCCTGTCTGGAGGACTGGCCAGGAGAAAACATGATCGACATGCCTGGCACTTTGTGCATACCCCAAAAAAGGGAAGCTGTTGTCATAATATCACTAGTGATGACGGTGATGACAGTGATGACTGTGACACCCAGCAGGCAGTGCTGGCCCTGCCCTGGGGCCTGGACTTGTGGCAGGAAGCATCTTGCTGTGAAATCCACAGATGGCTCAGCCGCGGAACGCTGCGTGTAGATCTCTGAGGCGGCCGTTCATCTCATGCCTCTGTTCCTGGGTGTAGAGCTCCCTTTAATTATAACTCTGATGGTTTTTCTTTTCTTCTTATTCTTTTTTTTTTTTTTTTGAGACTGAGTCTCGCTCTGTTGTCCAGGCTGGAGTGCAGTGGTGTGATCTTGGCTCACTGCAACCTCCGCCTCCTGGGTTCAAGCGATTCTCCTGCCCCAGTCTCCTGAATAGCTGGGATTACAGGAGCCTGCCACCACGCCTGGCTAATTTTTGTATTTTTAGTAGAGATGGGGGTTTCACCATATTGGCCAGGCTGGTCTCGAACTCCTGACCTCATGATCCACCCGCCTTGGCCTCCCAAAGTGCTGGGACTACAGGTGTGAGCCACCGAGCCCAGCCTCTGATAGTTTTTCAAAGGAAATCACCCACGTGTGAGGCTTGGGATTTGGCAGGAATGCCTTCAGGGTTTGTCTTCTCTGTGTGTGCCGTCTGCTTTCCTTCTGTGTGTGTGTGCCGTCTGGTTTCCTTCTGTGTGTGTGCCGTCGCCTGACCTGGGTGTCTGCTCCCCTTTCCTTCCCCTCTGCTCCACTCTGAAGAGGCTCCTCTGAGGTCTGCAGCGTCCTGCCTCCTGCATCTTATTCTCAGGGGGTCTGGGATTCTGGTGGGTCACTGAGGGGGAGGGGTGCGGCTGAGTGGCACCTGCTTGCCAAGCCGCCATGTTCAGAACTTTATGTGATAGACGCAGGCAGGCGGGAGGCAGCACTGACAGCCCACCTTTCTTCAGGTGGACGGTGGAGGAATTCTCCAGCAGCCCCCTAAGCACCTTGTCCCTGACAGCTGGAGGGAAGGCCCGGGCCAGGGGCTTTAAAACCTCATCACAGCTATGGGACCCTTTTCTTAAATAAACCTCTACCTAGAAATTCAATACAGAAGACAGATTACTGCAGAAAGCACCTGGTGGAGGCAGGATGAGGGGTTACAGGCTCTCTGGCCTGTCCCTATGCCCAGGGCACTCCTTGGCTAAAGACATTTCCAGACTCATTTTACAGATGAGAAAACAGAGGCTCAGGCGGGGAGCTGACAGCCCAAGTCACACTCCAGAGGCCGCAGGGCAGGATTTGAGCCTCCCCTCTGTACTGCTGCACAGGCCGTGGCCTGTTCCAGCTGTGGGTCCCCTGCTCTGGCTGTACCCAGGCCCCAGAGAGGAGATTCTGACGTCACTGGTCTGAGGTGGTGCCTGGTATTTTTTTAAAGCTCTGCAGAGGCTCCTTGCACGTCGTTAGGATGGGAGAACACACAGCTCTGTTGAAAGCTTAAACTCAGCAGGGAACTGCAAGTCCAAGAGCAGAAACCGCTGCCGAGCTCACCATGGGAGCTTCTCCCTGTGGGAACTCTGAGCAGGTGCCCCTTGCCGAGCCAGGCCACACGTTCTCTGGGAAGATCCCTGCTGAGTTTGAACTTGGCTCTCTGGGGAGATGAGCTGATTTCAGGGCAGCCCCACCTCTGGCTTCTGGCCTTCAGGCCATACCCCACTCGAGGGTCTTGGGTCTCGGTGTAGTGAGGCTTTCGAATCCCCTGGCTGGCAGAGTCTCCTGGCA
>NW_012098654.1:2253461-2306332 GCF_000951045.1 Mandrillus leucophaeus | reverse complement strand
GGTCCGCTCAGGCGGTGGAGAGAGACCTGTATCCCCAGGAAGGCTGGGTCAGGGGAAGTACCAGAGAGAAGAAAGGGTTGGTATGGGGTGGGATAAGTCAGACCCAGCATGGGGCTCCATGAGGCAGGGGCAGGCAGGATGGCCACACTGGCCACTGGGAAGCAGGATGCTGGCTCCTCGAAAGGTGTCCTCCTCCAGCTACCCCAGAAGCCCTGAGGCTGCCCCGTGAAACACAGGCCGGGGACTGCTTTCCCTCCGACAGGACTGCCTGCAGCGCAGCCTGTGTGAGGATCGGCCTGCAGAGCTGAGGCTGGGAGTGGCCGTTGCAGAAACCCCAGGCCCACTCCAATGCTGACCTAGCCCTCGTACAAGATGTTTACCCTAATTATGGCCCGTGGCAAGTCAGCAGCGCTTCCACTAATATGAATAATCAAAATGAAATCAATGACAACAGCATGTGGCCCATGCTTTGGAGAGCATCATCTGATGAACAATTTACCCAAGAGGCGGCCAACCGCTGGGAAGAGAGTAATTGAGATCTGGAAGAGCGGGCTGGGGGAAGGCGTAGGGGCCTCACCCCACACGGGGCAGGCTGCCAGCCGAGGGCCTCTTGGGTTGCAGCTGCTCCATCCCAGTCCCTTGGGAAGAGGCGGAGAGCTTCAGCTAGACAGTCTAAGCCTGAGCCACGGTAGGGCCCTTCTGTTTTCCTCTGTCACGAACTGAACTGTGTCCCCGACCAAATCCATAGGTTGAAGCCCTAACCACCAATGTGACTGTCTTTGGAAACAGACTTTTAAGGAGGTAATTACGGTTAAGTGAGGTCACATGGGTGGGACCCTATCCCAGCAGGACTGGTGTCCCTATAAACAGAGGAGGAGACACCAGGAGTGCCCATGCAGAGAGAAATGGTCATACGAGGACGCAGTGAGAAGGTGGCTGTCTGCAACCCAGGAAGAGAGGCCCTACCAGAAACCAACCTCAATGCCCCTTGATCTTAGGCTCCCAGCTTGCAGACTGTGAGACAATCCATCTCTGTTGTTTAAGCCCCCAGTCTGTGGCACTCTGTGAGGCCAGTGTCTTAGTCTGTTTTGTGCTGCTACAACAGAATACCGCAGACCGGGAAATTCATAAAGAACAGAAATGTATTGGCTTATAGTTCTGGAGGTTGGGAAGTCCAATACCAAGCTGCCAGTGACTGGTGAGGGCCTCCTTGCTATGTCATTGCATGGTGCAAGGGTGAAGAAAAAGAATCCATTCCCAGGAACCCTAAGTATAGCAGTTAAACATCTCCCATGGGGCCCCACGTCCAGACACAGTTGCACTGGGAATTCAATTTCAACATGAGTTTTGGAGGCCGAATAATACACTCCGCATGGGGGCTCAGGCCTCCCCCATCCTCAGGCTCTCTGGCTGGAGTCCACACCCACCCTGCTCTATGCACTGCACACTTTTGTATGTGTGTGTGTACAGGTGTGTGTATAGGTGTGCATGTATAGATCTGTGTACATATAGGTGCGTGTATAGGTGTGGGTGTATCGGTATGTGTGTATATAGATGTGTGTATAGGTGTGTGTGTATAGGTGTATATCAGTGTGCATAGGTGTGTGGGTGTGGATATAGGTGTGTATAGGTGTGCAGGTGTGTATAGGTGTGTTTGTGTGCATAGGTGTGTGTGTTTGTGTGTATAGGGGTGTGTGTGTGCGTATGTGTGTGTACAGTTCAAGGGGTTCTGACATCAGGGGCTTTCCAGAATGCCTCTCTCCTCTACTACTCCGGAGGTTACTCACTGCAACCTCCGACCCCTGGGTTCAAGCATTTCTCATGCCTCAGCCTCCCGAGTAGCTGGGACTACAGGTGAGCGCCTTGGCTGCCCCTTCACCAGGGGCTGGTGACTGTGCAGGAAACTCAGGGTCCTGGGGCTGGGCCACATGCTGTCATCCTAAGCTGGATGCCCAGTTTCCTCTCCTGCCCTCCCTGACTTCGCAGGTGCTGGGCTGTCTCAGCGGGGCCAGGCCTTGCTGGCTGGGGCGTTAGTGGGCAGAAGCTCCCAAGTCCCTGGCTCCCCGCTTAGGATTTCCTCACTTCGGGGTCAGGTCAGTTGTCACTCATCTGGCCAAACCACCCAGACCAGGGCAGAAGAAACTCTTCCTTGAGCCTCCCACAGGAGGAACTTGGAGGCAGGGCCTGATGGGGACCCGCTCTTGGAAAATCACAGCAAGCAGGAGAGGAAGGAGGAAGGAAACCTGGGAGGTCGCTGCAAGGAGGACGTCTCAGCAACGCGGCGTCCAAGCCTGGGCGCTGGGGCTTCCTT
The DNA here is from genome assembly GCF_000951045.1 of Mandrillus leucophaeus. Taxonomy (NCBI): domain Eukaryota; kingdom Metazoa; phylum Chordata; class Mammalia; order Primates; family Cercopithecidae; genus Mandrillus; species Mandrillus leucophaeus. The sequence goes on along the minus strand of NW_012098654.1, from coordinate 2,304,021 downwards.
GAGGCATGTGCTGGCCTTGTCACGGCGGCAGGCTTTGTGCCTGGCTTGGGGCGCATTTGGGGGGAATTTCGACAAAAACCAAGAGAACCTAAGAAGGGTTCATTCCAGACTGTCCAGGATGTGTGTGGGAGCAACGCTTGGCTCCATGACAGGGCCTCCTCATTTGCGGTGTGGTGGGGGTGGGGAGAGGACCCCCTGAGGGACGGCAGGGGGTGGAGGGGCAGCTTCATCTTGGCTGGCTTTCATTCCTGACGTGGCTGTCCCCTGCGGTGGTGGGGCTTTCCCAAAGGGGAGGGAACACCTCCAAGTGCAATGCCCTGTGCTGGCCACACGGGAAGAAGGGGCCAGAATTTAGAAACAGCGGGAGACAGGGTGGCAGCACCATGCTGGCCTGGGGTCAGAGCCCCAAGTGGCCGCAGCTCTTTCCCTCACACACTGTGTGATCTTATAACAAGATCTTTGATTCCTCTGGCTCTTAGTTTCTTCATCTGGAAAGTGGGTGCCTCTTGCCGGTTCACCTGACTGTATGCCACTGGGCCCTATCCAGGTGGCCCCACCCCTGGATTCTGACGTGATGGCATCCACAGGAGATCTGCCCGGGCCAGGGTGGAAAGCTGCACGAGAGGGGAAGCCCTCTGCTCTGCAGTGCTGCCTGGAAGACTTTAAAGGAATTGGACGAGGAGACAGAGAGAACTCCAGACGTCTGCCTCAGCTCCTGCTGGCCCCCGGAATGGGTGAGAGCCAGCTACCTGCCCCCTTTGCTCTGTGGGGCAGGAACTCTTGGAAGGATGACAGGGCAAGGCCACCTGGAGCTTTGGCCACCATAGTTACTGCACAGGCGGCACCTGCTGGAATCGATGCTTGGCCTTCCTTCACATGGGAAGAGATTTCTGGGTGCTGTGATGAGCGAGTGGCAAGGACAAGGGGCAGTGTCCTTTTCTGGAGGGCTGTAGGGGGTCACGTCCTCCTCCTCCAACTGGGTTTGTCCGGTCTACCCACCTAGGTACCCCACCGCCCAAGAAGGACCCAGAAAGAGGGTGGCCATTTCACTAGTCAAGCCAGGTCACCCTGGGAGCCGAGAAAGGGTGCTGTGGTCATTTGTCCAGGTGCTGGCATAACCTGGGATGCCCTCTGGCAACCCTGCGTGTGTGGCTGCTCTCCTTATGAACCACATGTCTCAGGCGATGGGAGAGGGACTGGCCACGTGTCTCTCCTGCAGTGAATGGGGCCCCTTTGGAGTCCTCGGTGTTGTTGACACTAGGAGGCTGTCTCCATGGCGACAAGGTCAATGGGAAATGGCAGCCGGGTTGGTTTAATTTTCACTGTATTCTTGTTGACAGGAATAAAGGCCCTGCTTCTGATTTCTTGGTTCAACTGGATGAAATTTTCATTAGATTTAACTTCTCATATCCAGACACCCACATACTATTCAATTTCCCGATCTCACCGCTCAACTCTCATTCGTCTATTGGTCCTGAGGACAAAATTTTCAGAAATCTCATTTCGAGGAGCGCAGAGGCTGAGGGGGGACGGGATGGAGCGTGCGCCCGCCACGTGCACGTGAGGGGACCTCTCTGCCGTGTCCCCAGTGAGCCTGTCATTTCTGGGGCTCGCTGTTGGGGCATGACAGTCCTCCATCTGCCAGGGGGCATGGGCTTCGTCCCAGCATCACACACCCTGTGGAAAAGGCAGGGCTGGAGGTTCCAGCAGACTGCCAGGGTGTTGAGAGCTTAACCTTGCCGTATTCTTTCTTCTTGCAGGTGGGATGGACCTTGTCAATGAGGGGTAGGGAGAGGCACCATTCCAGCCCGGCCAGTGACTCCGTCATCAGGAAATACAGAGCATGTGGGGTGGCATGTCCTTCAACCCTGCCCCTGGCCTCACAGGAAATCTCCAAGGTGCTCAGCGACATACAAAGTGGCATCTTAGAGCCATCCCGAGGCTCTCGGAATCTTCTGATGTGCTAAGTGGCATTGTTGCCAGGCTGGGAATTCTTTGCGTCGTGGGAGAAGTGTGAATGCACTAGGAGTGCTGGCCGCCTGGCAACGTCAGAGCCTCATGGTGATCTGCAGATGTGGGTGCATATGGCCTCTGGAATTCCCTTCTCCCCACTCTGTCCAAACTGCAGCCCCCTACCCCGGGCACTGCTCAGGGCAGAGAGAGCAGGGAATGTGGGACTGGTCAGCTTTTCCCCTGCCCCTCCAGGCCACTCGGAAAGAGGGGTGGGGACCAAGTGGGATTCTGGATGCTTCCATCTTGCTTCTGGTAAGATTGCTCTAGGGCCCTGGACTCAGGTTCCTCCTCGTGTGCTGGGAGGCAGCACCGCAGGAAGCCAGGCTCCGTCCACAGAGCAGCTGCCTCTGAGCTCCCAACTACCTGGCCTGGAGCCTTCCTTTTTTAAAGAGAGGCTGAAAATCTGGAGATCTGAATGTTGGCAACGAATTCTAATTTTGACAGAACCACTCCCTGGCACCTAGCAGGGCTCAGCATCAGCTCTGTGTAGCAGTCAGGACCTGGGATGTGCGTGGGGCCCTGTATCCCCAACACCAGCACAGGGATGCACTCCATGAAAGGGGGACTCCTGTCACAGAAGCGGCTGTGCAGCCTTGAAGCGGCCCCGGGCAGCCAGGTGCCGGGAGAGACAGGAAATCAAAAGCAATATTTCTCTTCCAGTCCTACTCGGGGGCTGGATTGGCTCCACAAAACTAGCTGGAGTGAGAAACCAACATTTGCAAAACAAACCTGGATCCTGGGAGCAAAGTAGGAAGCAAGCCCCACACTCAAGTCAGCCTCTCCGTGCCCACCCTCTGCTGTCCTCTGTGCCAAGTTGGAAGGGGGCTGCAGGCATTCTGGCAGGAGCCAGGAGGAGGGCTGGGACCCACCTGGAGATCCCAGGAACCTGCCCTGCCTGCTTCTCATGCCAGCAGCTCCTTCCCAAAGGGAAGGGTAAAAGGCAGAGGAAATCCTCTCCAGGAACCGCCAGCACTATCCCTGCCTCCCCCACGACTCCCAGGCCCTGCAGAGGCAGGCAGGGAGCCAGGCCTCTGCTCTCAGGGACAGAGCTGCTGTCCAGGCCCTCGGCCTGCCGTGGGGACACAGATGTGCTTCTTATGCAACTCCAGGATTTCTCACAAGTGCAAATCAACAAGTGTCTAGCAAGGCCCCACCATGTGCCGGCACCAACACCTCAGCTGCAAAAAAAGGAAACTTCTAGAGGCATATTTCTTAACCCAGAGTCTACAGAAAGTCCTCACGCAGTCCTGGAACATCCAGAAATGATACACCCAGTACTTAGTGCACGCCGGGGAGTGGCTTCCTCTGGGAGTGCGGCTAGACTAAGCTCCATGTGGCCTCTGACGCCTGCCCTCCTCCCACCCGGATGTGAGAACCAGCCGACGCCTGAGGAGGCCTGTGGCCCAAAGAGGTGCTGGTCCTGCTCTTGGCTGGCCTCTTGCCAGAGGCTGCTGTAGGCCAGGCTTTCTTAAAAAGTATGGTCTCTTGGGGACCCCAGGACAAGAACCTAGCTTCATAAAAAACTCAGTGTCTGAAGCCCACTCCAGACCCAGCGAGTCAGAATGTCTAGGGAAGGGCCTGCCTTTCAGCCCCATCCAGGTGGTTCTGAGGGGAGCCATTGTCTCTGCTCAGGCTTTCTGGGGCCTTGGTGGATTCCAGGGTAAGATTCTCGGCTCCCTCTGAGCCTCAGAACTGGGTGGCCTGGGGGGCCCGAGCTCAGTCGTGACATTCAGCCATTTGCTCCTATCCCAGAAGTCTCTGCTCAGAGGTAAGGACCCCGGAACATGCTTCTAAGTGAACACTGCTGGCCAGAAAGAGTTCTAGCAACATCCCCTCTCTCTCCCACCCGGGGCTGACCCCCCAACTCCTCACTGTGCCCACACCTGTAGCTCCATGGGGGAAAAGTCTTTGCAGCTCTCTTTTCTTCTTCTTCTTCTTTTCTTTCTTTTTTTTTTTTTTTTGAGGTGGAGTCTCACTCTGTTGCCCAGGCTGGAGCACAGTGGTGCGATCTTGGCTCACTGCAACCTCTGCCTTCCGGGTTTAAGTGATTCTCCTGCCTCAGCCTCCCAAGTAGTTGTGATTACAGGCACCTGCCACCATTCCCGGCTAATTTTTGTATTTTTAGTAGAGACGGGGTTTCACCATGTGGTCAGGCTGGTCTCAAACTCCTGACCTCAGGTGATCCACCTGCCTCAGCCTCCCAAAGTGCTGGGATTACAGGTATCAGCCACTGTGCCCGGCCCTCTTCTCTGTCACCCAGGCTGGAGTGCAGTGGCACCATCTCAGCTCACTGCAGCCCTGAACTTCCCAGGTTCAAGTGATCCTCCCACCTCAGCCTCCCAAGTAGCTGGTGTGCACCACCACATCTGGCTAATTTTTCTATTTTTTGTAGGGCCAGGGTCTTGCCGTGTTGCCCAGGCTGATCTTGAACTCCTAGGCTCAAGTAACCTTCCTGCCTCAGCCACCCAGAGTGCTGGGATTACAGGGGTGAGCCACCATGTCCGGTTATCTTTGAGACTTTCAGGCTGGCTGCTGTCCTTCCTCGATGGACTCTGGCTGAGCCTTAGGGATACCTGCTCCTAGTCAGGGTCAGAGCTCCCAGCTCACCGTCCCCAGCCAGCCAGGTGATGCTGGATCAGGATCAACTGAGCTGGAGAGGAAAAAAGGTGGGCACAGGCACCTCTCCCTAGGGTCTCCTGCTGCTAGTTCCAGCCCCAGCCCAAGCCCCACCACTCCAGAATTACAGAGCAGGTCCCCAACAGCTTCCCAGCACGTCTCAGACACCAGGTCCAGAGGCAGGAGTGGGACAGGCCCCCGCCTGCAAGCTCCCGGTGGCCTGGGCCGGGGAGTCGGGCTTCCCGGGGCGCCCGTCTCCGAGCGGGTCCGCTGCCGCTGGCCACCAGGTGGCGCTGGTCGACCAGGAACGGTTCTGCGAGCCCCGGGAAGGAAGCCTTTGTTGATTTTCCTTCTTGATATTCTATAATCACCAGGATTACAATCTAAGCAAAAAACAAAACAAATAAACACAGCCCCCCCTTCTGGATCTTTGCTCTTTGTCTGAAAAATTATGAGAAAACAAAAGGCGCATTGAACATACAACCCCAGGCTTGGGTACTGGCAACAGCGAGGGCCTTCGGCACAGAGGGAGGGAGGCTGGGGGCGGTCTGGGGATCCCGGGCTCTGCGACCTCTCCCAGTGCGAGCTGGGTCCCTGGAGAGCAGGTGCTGGCTCAGCGGTCGCTCTGAGCGGATTTCTCTGCTGCTGCAGCCACTGCTCAGCAATGAGGGGCTCCCGTTTGCAGCCAGCTAGCCCAGGCCCAGTCCTGGAAACGGTGTGGTGTCTGGGCAGCACCACCTTACAGGTGCTGAAGGCTGGCAGGGCTGACACCCTGGCCCCTGACAAACCAACAGGCTGCAGGTGAGGACCAGCGTGTTAAGGGAGATGGACGGTGGGGGCCATAACAGCAAAAGCAAGCCCACACTCGCCAGGGCATCCACCCAACTCAACAGGGCCTCCACTCACACTCACTAGGGCCTCCATCCAACTCACTGTGGCCTCCACCCTCACAGTCACCATGGCCTCTATGCAACTCACCATGACTTTCACCTTCACAGTCACCATAGCCTCCACCCTCAGTCACCAGGGCCTCTATCTACCTCAACAGGGCCTCTGCTCACACTCACCAGGGCCTCCTCCCAACTCACCAGGGCCTCCACCCAACTCACCATAGCCTCCACTTTCACGGTTACCATGGCCTCCACCCACACGCCAGGGCCTTCACCCTCACAGTCACCATGGCCTCCACCCACAGTCACCAGGGCCTCCATCCACCTCAACAGGGGCTCCATTCACACTCACCAGGGCCTCCACCCAACTCACCAGGGCTTCTACTCAACTCAGCAGGGCCTCCACTAACACTCACCAGGGCCTCCATCCAACTCACCGTGGCCTCCACCCAACTCAACAGGGCCTCCACCCAAGGGGCCTCCACTCAACCCAACAGGGCCTCCACTAACACCATGGCCTCCACCCACTCACCAGGGCCTTCACACTCACAGTCACCATGGCCTCCACCCTCAGTCACCAGGGCCTCCATCCACCTCAACAGGGCCTCCACTCACACTTACCAGGGCCTCCATCCAATTCACCGTGGCCTCCACCCAACTCACCAGGGCCTCCACCCAACTCACCAGGGCCTCCACTCAACTCAACAGGGCCTCCACTAACACCATGGCCTCCACCCACTCACCATGGCCTCCACCCTCAGTCACCAGGGCCTCCATCCACCTCAACAGGGCCTCCACTCACACTCACCAGGGCTTCCACCCAACTCAACAGGGCCTCCACACTTAGTATGGCCTCCATCCAACTCATCGTGGCCTCCACCCAGCTCAACAGGGCCTCCACTCAACTCACCACGGCCTCCACCCAACTCACCATAGCCTCCACTCTCACAGTAACCACGGCCTCCACCCAACTCACCATAGCCTTCACTCTCACAGTAACCATGGCCTCCACCCAATTCACCAGGGCCCCCACCAAACTCACCAGGGCCTTCGCCTACACTCACTATGGCCTCCACCCCACACTCAGGATGGCCTCCACCTCCACTTTCAACATGGCCTTTGTGGCCTCACATTTACTATGGCCTCCACCTCCTACCATGGAGGTGAGGTTGCTTTTGGAGGAAGTGTGGGGGTGGAGGTGCTGAATCCCCATGCACTTGTGCCTGTGGATACATCATGTGCCCGTGCAGAAGCATGGAGGTGCATGGAGCACTTGTGTGGTGTGCGTGCAGGGTGGGTGCAGGCCCTGGGACTCTGCTGACTCCACAGCCAGCCCTCCTGCTGCCCGCCCAGTGATGCAGAGGACACCTGCCCCAGAGGCCTGAGCACTCTGGCCTGACGCCAGCGGAGCTCTGGGGTGGGCGAGCAGGGTGGAGCTAAACCCGGAGGCGGCTGCGGGAGCTGCCTGCTGATCTCCAGGCCTTCGAAGCCTGCAGGAAGGCCCAGGCCTTGCTCATGGCTGCAGGGCCATCTGGCCAGCCAGGGCACTCCAAGAGGAGCCTCCAGGCGGTAGAGCTGAGACAGGATCACCACACGGGAAGGGCTGTGAACATAGCTTAAAAGTCGTGCCCTCACCACTCACTCCGGATGGGACAACCTCACCAACAGCTTGCTGGGAAATGCCTGGTGTGCCATCCCCTCCTGGGCTGCCAGGAAATGGGCAGGGAAGAAAGCCACGGGTGCCCAGAGGGAGTGGATCTTCTCCGAGAAAACGGTTCCATCTGGCTTTCTGTAGGTTCCAGTGGAGCCGAGGGTGCAAGGTTTGGGGCAGGGCAGTTTAGAACCACGGTGGCTCTGAGCAGCCCACGATCACTGAGCAAGTGTCCTGCCCGCTTGGCAGGACAGAAGCACAGAGCCCTGCCTGGCAGAGCAGTCGACTCCACTCAGTCGTCTCTCAGTGGCAGATCTGGGAGGAGAGGACTCCCCCTCCAGCTCCTCACTCACACGGTGGGGGTTTACTAGGTGCAAATCTGGTGTACTCTCAGACCAGCTGCATTGGAACAGACCCCGTAATTTCCAGGATGAGACATACTAAGCTTTAGATCACTTGCGTACTATAAACTCCAGGCCTCAGACGGTGCCCCAGACAGTCATTGCCAGGCCTTGGACTGAAATGAGGAATTCTGTGCACTATGAGTCAGAAAGCTGAAGCCCATAGGGGCACCCCTGGCTGAGCACAGCTCTACTCAGCTCTGAATGACTCACATGCAGAACCTCTTTCCCCAGAGTATGTTAGGATGGAACTACATAGCCAAAAACTACACTTCCCAGACTCTCTTGCAACTAGGAGTAACCATATGACAAAATTCTGTCCAATGACGCAAGAGTGGAAATGATGTATGCAACTTGTGGGCCCTGTCCTTAAAGGGAAGGAACTCACCCTCCACCTTATTTTCTCCTCTTCCCACTGGTTGGAATGCAGTTGCAATGGCAGGAGCTGGAGTAGTCATTTTGGACCATGTAAAAGAGGGCGAAGCCCTAGGAATCGGGAGCAGCCACCTGGAGGGAGCCTGGGTGGTGGATCCCTGACCCTGGGGCTGCCACATCAACCCTGAACTGTGACATGAAAGCCAAAGGAGCTTCCCTCTCACTGAAGCCACTGTGATTTTGGCCTTCCTCATAGCGGCAGGGCCCATATTCTCATGATTACAGAAGCGATTCCAAAAGACAGGAAAGAGCTCTGGGAACGTCCTGGGAATTCCTATCAGCCATCTTCATTTATTTCTGTGTGTGGTTTTTTCACCTGGAGGAAGCAGGCCTCAGATTGCAGGTGAAAGGGAAGCCCCCTTCTGACCAAAGGGCACAGCTGCAAGGACCAGGATGACATTCTCTGAATCACCTGGTGAGATTCCCAGGGCACAAGGTCATGGAGCCCCCATCTCACAGCAGGTGAGGCAAAGGCTGCAGACCCATCTCCCTTCACCCCTGAGAAGCACAACATTTTGATTACACCGCTGACAGCTCCGCTGGTGGGCAGAGAAATTTGGAAACATCAGGAAATCAAACTGTGAAGTCTTTGAAGGCACGTGATTTATGTGGAAATGGGATGAAGATAATGTGCTTGGCTCCAGTGTTGGGTGACCCGCCCGATTCTGGAATCAAATCTGAGGTCTTCTTGGCTCTCAGCACACCTCTGCTCTCCCCGGACACGCTTAGCTGGAGCCCTATGTGTGTTCCAAGCCTGATCGGCACCTGCGCCTTCTCCTGCAGCCGCATTTCCAGGGCCGTGTTTCTCAGACTGTCAGAGCACACGCACGCGCTCAACGAGTAATTGTGTGCGGCTCTGCTTCCCCCCGCCCCCGAGACACCAGAGAGCCGAGTGTGATTAGATTTATGGGGAGTTTGTTGTAGTTTTACATAATTTTCTGATGCACTGCAGATTTTTGAGCAGGCATTCACAGTTCCCTCCGGTTCAGCGTTGGAGGCTGGCTCCGGCCTGGTTTCCACCCCCCGGAGTTCATAAAGCCTAATTCCTCCCACCCAGCCTGGAGGTGGCATTCCTGTCTGATGGATGGGCAGCTCCAGGGAAGATGGGGAGCGTATGGCTAAAGGTGTGTGTGGAGAAGAATTTGGGAGGGCCCAGGCCAGCAGCCTCTGACTGTAGGAGCCACCTTGAAAGGCATCTTTTTCCTTGGGAGCACCCCGTTGGCTAATCTCTGGCTCACACAATCTCTCGGAACTTTTACTGCGGCCCAGTGGGGTTGGGGCTGCTCCCCGGCCATGTGGATAGCGGCCTTTGTCCAGCAAAGGGGCCCTAACTTTCCAGTGGAATCTGACAAGAGGAACTCCTAGTGACCTAAGAAGAAGCAGACAGAAGGCTCAGAAAGGCCAGGAAGGCAACTCCTCCTCCTGGCTGAAGACTTGTTTTGAGCAGGAACTCACCTCTAAAGGTGAACACTGAGGGGTGGGAGGACCTACAGAAGCACCTGGACCCTGGTCACCCTTTCAAGGCAAGAGTCCTCAGGACTCTTATTTTGAAAGCATTGACTAAGCCCCAGGAAAGAGGTTCCATACCACTTCCTCCAGGCCCGGAGTGCAGGGACAAAGTTGAGCCCCCTGGAGTGACTCTACCTCCCAGGAAATGGGACAGGCTGGCAGCTTCAGCCCCTTGGACAGGGTGCGCAGGGGTGGAGGAGCTGAGCCGGGCCTCCTGAGCTGGCTGGAAGTGCTGGTCTTAGGGCACAGGCTGCTAGATTCTTGCTACCCCTTTACAGAAGGGGTACTGGGGTGCAGAGAGGGTGGGGCATTGGCCCAGGGCCGCATAGCGGGGCAGCCATGAAGCCAGGACGAGCACCCGCCTCCTGACTCACCAGCCCTGACTCTTTCTACCGCCCTGGCCAGAGGGCACCAGAGCTCCTGGTCAGCAGAGTCATCGCGCTGGCCCAGCTGAGGCCCTGCGGCAGAGAAAGTATGAGTAGGCCACTGGGGCGGGGTCTAGGCAGGACCCAGTGTCCGGTGCCAGCCCTGCATAGTGAGGTGCCCCCTAGGTACTGAGTAGGAAGGGCAGGCAGGCGGGTCTGACAGCAGGGCCCCCAGCACTGGTGCCCCAGACTCCTGGCCTCTGGCCTGCCCTTGGGAAGGTGCCGCTGAACAGCCCCGGCTCCCAGAGCTAGGACTCTGCAGCTTCTGTCTGCTGCTCAGGCCCCTGGGCAGGTCCCTTCCCCTCCACCATTCCAGGGCTATTTCCAGGGCCCTGTGCACGCCCAGTGCTGTGCGGAGAGCTGGAGTGCTTCCCAAGGGTAGCCGGGCCGTTTCCCCATGCGTCCTGGTGCTCGGCAGCATTTTGAAGAGGCTCACGAGGCCCCTCCTGATGAAGCGTGGGAGGCTGACATCTCCCCTGTGGGGACTCGAGGAGGCCAGGGCACAGGGGTGTGAAGGCCCAGCTGGGTGGTGGGAGGGCCTGTGGAGAGGCTGAGAGCTGAGGGACAGGCGGGGTGAGCAGGCAGAGGCAGGGAGAGGGGCAGGCAGAGAGGCAGCAGGCTCTGGGCGGTGGGGACTACAACAGACAGAAAGGGCACAGAGTCCTGCAGAGGCCAGGGGCTGGGGGTCAGGAGGCCTGCAGGCTGTGCTCAGGAGCTTGGACTTTGAGTGTGCATTGAATGGTTTTAAGCAGGGAGGGATGTGGTCAGGACCACAGTTAAGAAGATTGCCACTGGGTGTGGCCTGAGCTCAGGAGGCCCCTGGGCTGCCTGCCTCGAGTTTCCAGGCAGGAGCACTGAGACCAGCCTGGTCCAAACCTCCCAACGGGGTACTTGGCTCAAAGGACGATATGTGAGGAAGCTCAGTCTTGTGGTCCAGCCCTTGGTGGGCAGGGCTATCACCCACTGGGGGGCCCCCCTTGCCACACAGACCCCTCTGTCCCTCCTGACCCTCACCCCCAAACATGAGGCTGGGAGCAGATCCCTGAATCCGAGCACCCAGGGGGCTCTCAGGATTAGCATCACTGCGGGTGCTCCGAGCCTCAGCCTGGACCCTCCCAGGCACAGGGACCTTCACCTTTGCTCCCAGCCGCAGAAAGAATTTTTCAGTCCCCCCGCTGTCTATGCTGACCAGCAGCTGCTTCCTCCCTCCAGCCCAGCTCCAGGGACAGTTCTGCTTCTGAGCGAGCCACTGACCCGCCCCCCAGGCCCCGCGGATGGCAGGTCCTTGCCCTGAGCCCTGACCATCAATGTCCCTGAACCCTGAGGGCTGCGTGTCCAGCACTAAACAGCCCCCATGCTCTTCTCGGCTCAGGAAAGCCCCCAGACCTGTGTTTGTTTTTCCCGAGCCCTGCTGAACAGGGAGCAGGAGAAGCCACTGAGAGCCGCCAGCGGCTGCCGGGAGCTGTGGCCACTGCAACAAAGTACGGAGCAGCCCCGGCTTCCCGGCCTCACTCGGTGTTTTGCATTCTGTGATTTGCACCTGACAGATGCTTCAGAAAGCACCACTTTGCTGACAAAATGAAATCCAGCTCAATTACCATCATCTATTTGCCACCCAGCCTGGGAGCCGAGGCGGGCCCTGAGTCCAGGAGGCGGTGGCTAAGCCCAGATCCTTCGTGGATGGGTAAGGCAGAAGGCAGGGTCCGCTCCCACCACCCCTCCCCTGTTCCACACTTTCCCTCCCCAGCTGGCCTCCACTCCCGTCTGTGGTCCTGGAGACCCGGTCCTGGCCCACTCATGGCCTGCTCCTTCCCCTGCATGCTCTGTGTCTCCAAACCTCACTCTTTTCATCTGTCATGTGGGCCTGGCATTTTATGCCCTGGCTGCTGTATAGGGAGCTTACAAGGGGCCAAGTGAAGGTGGGGCAAAAGCTAAGCTCATGGTGCCACTGTCATTCTAGTAAGATGGGGCTCCAGATCCGCATCCCTAAGGCCACAGAGGACCTTTCTGGCCCCACCTGGTTGACACCAGCCTAGTCCCCAGCATGGGGGCGCCAGGCTGGCCAAGGCCACTCACACATGGGTTTCAGCTGCCCGATGAGCTCTTCTTTAGTCCATTTCGCCCACTCCTTCTTGTCGGTGTTGATGGAGCAGAGGATGGGGCCGCAGGGCTTGCCGCAGTCCTCAATGGCTGGCACATTCAGGTAGTGCACCAGGACGATGTCGGGGTTCTGTGGGGAGAGCAGAGACTGGCAGCATGAGGGTGGCATGGAGCCCGCCAGGGTCAGGGCCGCCCCCAACCCCGCAGGTACAGGCAGAGACTGAGGCCCCAGACACCCGGCTCTCTTGACCTCGCACTGCTGACGGTTGCAGCCAGATGGTTCTGTGGTGGGGGCTGTCCAGCACACGTGGGATGTTAGCAGTCTCCCTGGCCTCCACCCACTGATGTCATTAAGCCCCTCCCCCTCCAGCTGTGACCCCTGGAAAAGTCTTCAGACATTGCCCAGTGTCCCCTGGGGGGCAACATCACCCCTGGTTGAGAAACTCTGACCTACGCATCAGCTGGTATGGGTGTAACTGGGAACTATGGGCATGAGGTCCAATTCCCTCCAACCCAACATCCCTGACCTCACACCACAGCCACTGCTGTCTCCCTCCTTCACGCCCAACACGCGTTTCCCCCTCACAGCTTGTGGGATGCCCCCAACACAGGCATCCTCACCTGCTTCTCCCCAAGGGGAAAAGGAGCTCCCAGAGCTTAAGGCCCCTCCTGCTGAGGGCTGGAGCCCCTCCGCCTTCAGCCGTGGTCTTCTCCCCTGACGAACAGCCCCACAATGAAGCACTTTATTTTATTTTTTTAGACAGGGTCTCACTCCATTGTCTAGGTTGGAGTGCAGTGGTGTGATCTCAGTTCACTGCAACTTCTGCATCCCGAGCTCAAGTGATCCTCCCACTTCAGCCTCCTGAGGCTGGTACTACAGGCACACACCACCACGCCTGGCTAATTTTTGTATTTTTTGTAGAGATGGGGTCTCACTATATTGGCCAGGCTGGTCTTGAACTCCTGGGTTCAAGCAATCTGCCCGTCTCAGCCTCCCAAACTGCTGTGATGACAGGCGTGAGCCACCGCACCCAGCTGGCACCTTCCATCTAAGCAGTACCCAGGGGGCAGCTGGTGCCCAGAATCTCTGGGAACTCCTCCCTAAAAGAGCTCTTCTGTCACCCTGTCCGGCTCGTCCACTCTTTCTTGTTGGCTTCTGGGGCAGAGTTTCCCAAACTTCTGGGCACCAGCTGCCCACCGGGTATTCTGGGAAAGAGCTCTCAGTCTGAAGACCTAAAAGGCCCAGTTTCGGCCGGGCGCAGTGGCTCATGCCTGCAATCCCAGCACTATAGGAGGTCGAGGTGGGCAGATCATGAGGTCAGGAGATCGAGACCATCCTGGCTAACACGGTGAAACCCTGTCTCTACTAAAAAATAAAAAATAAAAAAAAATTAGCCAGGCATGGTGGTGGGTGCCTGTAGTCCCAGTGACTTGGGAGGCTGAGGCAGGAGAATGGTGTGAACCTGGGAGGTGGAGGTTGCAGTGAGCCGAGATCGCACCATTGCACTCCAGCCTGGGCGACAGAGTGAGACTCCGTCTCAAACAAAAAAAGCCCAGTTTGTCTCAAATCGGTTCTATTTAGCAGTCAGCCCCTTCCCGTCACATCTTATTAAGAATGTCCTCTGTCGCTTTCTGCCTCCGAGCTCGGATAGGACATGCCAAGGGGCCTTTGGAGGCAGCAGTGTCGCTGGGATGAGCATCGGGCCTTCTGTGGCTTTCTTATGGTCTCCCCAGAAGGCAGCGCTGCTTATCTGGTCACATCAATATTGACAAGTTAAAAAGAAAAAAAAAAAAAAGCAATCCTGTCACTTTCTAGATGCATCTGGATAAGCCAGAAAAACCCAGCTAAACCTTCGCATCTCAATCAGAGGGTATTTCTTGAACCTTTTCTTTCCCTTTAGACAGGGTCTCGCTGTGTCACCCAGGCTGGAGTGCAGTGGCGCAATATCGGCTCACTGCAACCTCCACCTCCCAGGTTCAAGCAATTCTCCCACCTCAGCCTCCTGAGTAGCTGGGATTACACGTGCACGCCACCACAGCCCGGCTAATTTTTGCATTTTTAGTAGAGACAGGGTTTCACCATATTGGTCAGGCTGCTCTCGAACCCCCGACCTCAGGTGATCTGCCTTCCTCAGCCTCCCAAAATGCTCGGTTTACAGGTGTGAGCCACCGCGCCCGGCCTGAACCATTTTTTTCTTGCATTGTCCTAAGGAGACATGACAGGATATCAGGACGCTGCAGGGAATGATGGAAAAAGCCACATGGAAGGCTTCATCCTGTGCTTTTCCTCCTGATAGAGGAAAAGCTGCTTTGCCCTCTGCTTTCCCCGGCTGGTAGACTGAGACTCAACCGTGAGTCCTGAGACAGGCAGGACCCCAGGCAGGAGAGAGCTGGGTCCTACAGCTGCTTTTTTGGATGTTGTCAGGGCAAGAGTCATACATGAATATATGAATCAATCAATCCATGAATAAATAAAGACTCAAGATCACACCATGACCAATGTAAGTAAGGTGACTGGCATAATTAAAAAAGATTTTCACTAAGGGTTCAAACAGATTTTTTCCTGCCAATACTCAGATAACCAGGAAACTCAATCAACATCAACAGGAGCCTTCTCCTTAATGGCAGCTTTTCTGGATTGTGGTAATCATGCTCCTTAATAATCATGATAATCCCTGACATCAGCGCGGCACTTTATTCTTTTCAAAGCACTTTCCAGCCATTATCTCATTTGGTGCCGCTGCTAGCCAAGGAGGCGGGCAGGGCAGGGCAGGGCAGGGGAGGGTGTCCTCCGTCTATAGTGAGGCGCCTGTAGCACTAAGAAGTTGTGCCTTGCCCAAAGCTATGTGCCAGCAGGGCACAGCCTGATCTGGAAGCCAGGGTTCTGACTCCAGGTTCAGGTCCTGCCAAGACATCTGGTGGCCTCCCTTTCTGCTTGGCCTCATCTCCATTTCACTTCATTCTTGCAGTATGCCCAAGAGGTGGGTCGGGTAGATCTGCTATATGCCCTTTGCATGGAGGTGGAGAGACGGGGTGATTCACTGTGTCCTTGCCCCATGTTCTTCCTACAGACCAACATACTGGCCTCCTGGGGACTGTGTCTGAGCCAAGGGCTCCTGCCTGTGCCTGGGCACAGCCAGGCAGCAGTGCCAGCTGCTGAGCAAGATGAGTAAAGATCAAAGGGCTGCGGGGGCCAGTAGGCCACCCAGGGCTGCCTCTGATTCTGGTCCCTGAAGCAGGAGCCTGGCCCTGCAGGAGGGAGCTGAGATGCCAGATGCCTGGGAGATGAAAGGGCTGCCGCATCCTGCTCCACAGCCCCGCTGAGCACAGCCTGGGCGCCTGGGACCTGCTGTGGGAGGCCAAGGTGGTGGGCAGGCAGGCAGGGTCTCGTGGGGCAAAGGCCCTCTCTCACCATGAACCCAAACTGTGGAGTTCCTGCACGAGAGCACCCCAAACGCTGCTATCTCAGGAAGTTCTGCCTGCAGGGCTCAGCCTCCATCTGCATAACCAGCCTCCGCCTATTCTTGGAGGTCAGACACCAGGATGCCCTCCTCTTCCAGGAAGCCTTCCCTGATTCCCTCTCTGCCTCTACCCTAGTAGGATGGCATTTGGCTTTGTGCTTTAAATGTCTGAACATCAACTTTATTTCCTCAACCTCAGGGACAATGCCCTGGAGCTATGACAGTCCAATAATCACCGGTGCTTATTTAAGGTTTGTAGAATCAAATTAGGCTGAATTCTAACCTCCTGCTTGTGCCCTCCCTAGACCTGTGTTCTGCTGACATCTGGCTTCAGTTTTCTGGGTCTACAAAGGGCAGGGAAGCCTTTCTTTCTTTCTTTTGTTTGAGATTTAGTTTCACTCTGTCGTGCAGGCTGGAGTGCAGTGGCGTGATCTCGGCTCACTGCAACCTCTGCCTCCCAGGTTCAAGCAATTCTCCTGCCTCAGCCTCCTGAGCAGCTGGGATTACAGGTGGCTGCCACCACGCTCAGCTAATTTTTGCATTTTTAGTAGAGATGGGGTTTCGCCATGTTGGCCAGGCTGGTCTTGAACTCCTGACCTCAGGTGATCCACCCACCTTGGCCTCCTAAAGTGCTGGGATTATAGGTGCGAACCACTGCACCTGGCCGGGAAGCCTTTCTAAACACAGGTTGTTGCTAGGAAGGTAAGATACAATGCAAGGCTGGTTCTTCATTTTTCTGGGTCTGAGATCTCTTTAAGAGCCTGACGCAGGCAGTGGATACCCACCCCATCCTCCAACATACCCCAAGGCGCATCAACACTTCAACTCAAAGTCTCACAGATCCACTGGTCAGCGGATCCCACTTCAGTAACTACAAACGTAGGGATCGTAGCATCTAGAACTACCCCTTTCAACTTAGGGCACATGCCCAACACCCGGGGCTGGGGGGTCCCTTCCTGGGAACCTCCATGCTGGGCCTTGCCTTTCTCCCTTGTTTTGATACAATTAGCAGAATGTCCCAGCCCCTGGCAGGTCCAGGAGACCAAGTGCAGGATCAGGAGAGATGCTGGAGCAGGCAGCCTCCCGGTTTCCATCCCAGGGCCTGGAGCTCTTGCTGCTGGAATGCCCAGAGTTGAGTAGTAACGATTTCCTGGCGTGGGGCTGGTTTTCAGACACAGACTGATGGAGGTATTTTTGGAAATTTGGGGCACAGATCGCTTCTTGGCAATGTTGCAATTTTATTCATTAGTTTTACATTTTATTGGGTGTTTTTGGCAGAAAAATATATTGGCCTTGAAGTCCTCATGTATCAGTTTCATGGAGTGCTCGCAACGGTGTCAGAGTCCTCGCCGAGCTGCTTTGCTGGTGGCGAGATGGGCTCAGGCGGACCAGCTCAGCAGGGCGGCCTGGAGGAATACAGATGCGGGCCTGGATCTGAGAGTCACGGCAGGGGACAGACCCTGCCAGGGCCCTGGATTCTGGATTCTGGACAGTTGTGGCGTGAAGTTGCCTTTGTCTTGTCCAGGCTGCCCTGATGTTTCCGTGGGGTTCACCACCCTGTCAGGCCTTGTGGGTTCAGGCAGGGAAGAAGAGCTTGTGGAGAAGCCCCGTCCCTGGGTTATGGAGTTTTCAGGAGAGATGCTAGGGGTCACCCCCCAAAGTGAGTGTGACCTTTGGAGATGAGCCCCTGCTTTCCCGGAGGCCTGGTCGGTGTCAAAGGCTGGGGAGAGGGAGCCCCGTGGCATGGTCTGTGACTGTGGTGGTGGTGGGGGAAGCCAAGGATAAGTAAAAGTCTCAGAACTTCCACAGCCTTCTGGAAGAGCTGCGGACTAGGGGATCCCTCCTCCCTCTTGGTGCCTCAGGCTCCTCACCCATAAGCATGGAAGCTGCGCCTCTTTCTCACTGGGGCTGCTGCAGGAAGCAGGGTCAGGCCTTGGAATGGGTGCGATGCCGTCAGGACGGACAGAGGCCCCGCTCTACCACCACCAACCGCCACCAAAACCAAACCCAGACGGAACAAAGCCCTGACATGCTCCCCGAGAAGGGGAGGTGGGTTAAGCCTCCAGCGGGCAGTTCTGCTGCTTAGAGTCCCCTTCCTCCGCCGGCAGCCCCAGCCCGTCCCAGCTCTCCTCTTGTTGTGTGCAGAGGCCCTTCCTCCACCAGCGTCCAGCCTGGGGCTCTGCCCTCCCTCTCTCCCGCTCTTTCTCCCTCTTTCCCTCTCTCCTTCTTTAGTGGCCTTATCTAGCATCCTGACCTCACACCCACCAGATTCCCAGGACATCCAGATTTCTCTCTCCAGCCCACCTCTCCTCTCTTGCCTACCTGGCTGTTGACAGCACCCCTTGAAGTCCTCAAAATACCCACGACTTCCCACGGCCGACCTCGCCTCCCAACCTCCCGCTCAGACACTTGGCCCCTCCAGGCTTCCCACAGCTGCCCAGGTCTGGAGCCCGGGAGTCATCCCCTCATTTTCCCTCCCTCTCCCTCAACGGCCAGTCGATCATCCAGTTCTGCCAATTCTCCCGCCCCAGGAAGCCTGATCCTCCCATTTACCCCCTGCCTGCAACCACCAAGTCTGAGCCTCCACCTGTTCTCCTGCTCACGTGGGAGTGTGCCCGACTCCTGGGTGTCCTCACGTCTGCTCTTCCCCTCCCCGACCCATCCTTCAAACAGCAGCCGGCATGGTCAGGCTGTTCCGGACGGCTCCTTGGCACTGAGATCAAGCCCACACTCCTGCCACGGTTCCAGGCCGGGCCACCTGTGCTTCTTGCTGGCTGCTGCCTGCCTCGTGAACCTGGCTCCCACCACCCCATTCCCCAGATCTGCTGCTCCTCTCCCTGGGCTGTGGTCTCTGGCTGCCGCGCTCCGTGCCACATCGATCCCAGGTCACTTCCTTGTGGAAACCTCATTCAGCAACCCCATTGACAACAGTGCCCACCTTGCCTGGCTCCCACCTTGCTGTCTTTGCAGCACTAATCTCTCAGTTTCCGCTCAATTACTACCCGGGTTTGGCCTGTTTTCCTGGCCACAAGTGTGAGCTCCGGATGGCTGGGACTGTCTGCAGGGCAGCCACATGGCAGGGGCTCCATCCCACCGACTGAAAACCGGGGGCATAGCGGGGTGCCGCCAAGCTGCCCCAGCACACGGGCCAACAAGCCTGCCAGGGGGCACCTGGCCTTGGCTGTGGGAGCTGGTGCAGGGGTGATGGCTGTCTCCTCTCCGGAGACTCAGTGTCTCAGGACCAACCCTGGAGAACCCCCAGGCATGTCTTCTAGAGGGACAGACAGAGACTGAGGGGCAGGGAAGGAGTCTTTGTCCACCCCAGGCATGGGCTGGAAGAGGAGGGGGTCCACTCCCTCAGAAGGGGCCCAGGAGGGGTGGCATCTGAGGGGGTCCATGAGCCCTCTGCCCCGCTCCGAGGGAAGTTCAGCTAGTCCATTAACCCAGCTGTGCCTCCTGGAAATGCATTTGGAGCTGCAGATCTCCCCGGTTCCAGACTCCCAGGGCCCTGCCAGGCACAGGACTCGCAGGCTGAAGGTGGTGGAAGGGCATCTCCCGGGAGCCTGAGGTAGAGTCAGTCTCTTCTAGAACCTTTTCTAGATGGCATCTTTCACCCAAACCGCAGGGACAAAGAGAGGACAGGGGACAAGCTGAGGGCCTTTCCTCCAAAAGCACAGGAGAGGCTGAGAACGTTCTGCAGAGAATGCCTGCTCAGTGTTAAGCAGACCCTTTAGTGCTGGCCTGAACCTTGCCAGGAGTGGGTGACGCAGGCAAAGGGCTCATGACGGGCCTGGCCCCCAGCGGCGCTCATATGCAAGGCCACCGACACTGCCTAGTAAATGGGCATGAGGCGGAAGTGGGGAGGTGCTCCAGGCTCCAGGCTGCTGAGCACTGCACCTCCCGCGTGCTGAGCCCACCCTGGGTGTGTGCAATTGACCCTTGGAGTTGGTTGAGGGTACAGCAGTGAGCTCTTCCCCAGAGACCCACGGAGGGGACTCAAGTCACCCCCAGCAAGAGCCTTGGGGATCTCACATCCTGTTCCTGGCTGCTTCCAGGGTGGATCCTGGGCCAATGGGTGTCAGGCAGCAGGGTCCCACGGCCCTGGCCTGGGCTCCTCCATCTCCGCTGAGGAGGAGAAGGCCTGGAGCCAGGACCCTTTTGTGTGGAGTAAGCAGGGTGGTGATGCAAGAAGTGGTTAAAAATGCAAAAAGCTGTTGGTTTTGATAAAGAAAAATGCAGCTGCAACATCTGTTTGACTCTTGTTTGCAGCTTCATCAACGCTAAGTGGTCAATAAATCAGAATGGCATGGCGTTCCGTTTCTTCTGGGGCTCAGTCATTAATCTCGTGCCAGTTCTCATGAAAAATGAAGGAGAGAGGCCGTGTGATAGTGAAAATGTATACATTACCCAGAAAGTCATAATAGCATGTAATAGTGCCACACACCTCCTCACTTGCTGCTGGGGGCGCGGGGGGCGGGCCTGTGTGCCGCCAGCCAGACAGAAGGGAGACGGGCGAGGGAGTAGCATTGTCGGCATCGCAAGCTCCTTCGATCTTAGCATTTGTCATATTAGTACCGTTTATATATATTCTGAATGTCCCATAAACCTCATCGTCAGAGGCACAGGCTTCCCTGCACCTGGATGCTTAATGAACAACGAGGGTAGGAGTCCATGAAACTGGTGTGCAAGGCTGGCAGGGAGAAGGGCAGGGTTTATTAGGGAAGGGATAGAGGGCGACACTGGGTGGCACAGGGCTGTGGTGTCACTAGGCTGCAGGACTGTGCAAAATCTTCTCGCCCACCTTCTGGCTGCCCCAGGTAGCTGGGCCCCTGTCCTCTCTGCTCTGGGTAAAGGTGTGAGGCGGGACGATGGTTCCACTAGAAAGGAGGCTGATCATGAAGGCCTTGGCAGGCTTGGGTTCCATCCCCACTGTCACCCACTGAGGGTGGTCAGGAGGCAGGGGGAGGGTCAGACAGGCCTGGAGGATGGACGGAAGCACAAGAAGGATGCTCCCTGAGAAGGGCCAGGGCACGCGGGCGCCTGCTTCTCAAGTCTCCCAGGATCTGCCAGCCCCTAGAGGCTGCCATCTCCTTGGGTCTCTCTTCCCTGCCTCTGATGGCTCCAATGCATGGTACTGTGGCATTCCACGGCCACTCGGGGGTGGGAGCATGCCTGGACCCACAGCACACACCTCCCAGTGGGCATTTCTGTTTTCAGAGATCGCTTTCTGAGTGTCAGCTGTGTCTCGGGCTCCACATTCAAGTTCTACAACCCACAGGCGCAGGTGCTATTGCTATGCTCGTTTACAGAAAGGAGAGTACCTTGGAGGGCTGAGTCTCTGGGTGCCAGCCCTGCTTGAAGCCACAATCTCACACCTCCAGGCCACTGCCCCAGGGCTCTGTGGGGCTCACTAGATGTTTCATGGGAGGGCTGTGCACTCAGCCTCAGTGCTCTGGGCAGCAGCAGCCCAGTTCATGTCTATGTCAGAGGAAAAGCACGTCCAGGGAGCCTGACTGGGTCATGTGAGGTGTGGGGAGCTGGTAGGACCAAGGATGGGGCTGGAAGACTCCTGGCTGGTCTGTAAGCTCCTCAGGGCAGGACGGAGGCTGCAGATGTCCCTGTCTCCACATCAAGGGCCCACAGTAGTTAGAACACCCTTTGTGGGGTGTCCAGGGAGTGGGGAACAGCCTTCGGGGACCCTGGAGTTGAGCACCTGGTAACTGGGGTGCAGATCTAGATCCCCAAAGTTGGGAGCTATTAAAGGAGAAGCAAAAAGAGAAGGGAGGGAGTAGGAACTGAAAGAGGGGCCCTGGTGTCCCCAGTAATAGGCAGGGTCAGTAGTCAACTGTGCTCTTCTGGGGGCTCGGTCCTGCAATCTGTGCTGGGACCAGGGATCCCCCACTGTGGCTGAGTGTGGCAGGGCACACAGAACACCTCCACGCTTCCTTGCCCGTGCTTAGCAGGGCCAGCGGATTCTGAGCGATGCCTGGCAAGGGATTCAGAGGGCCTACAAGTGAGGGCAGAGGTAGGCTGCCTTTGGGGTCCCCGCAGCCCCTTCCCACGGCTGCCCTCATCACGCGAGCCTGTGCGCCAGCGGGAGTCGGGCCGGCAGCCCTTCCCCGCTTTGGAGGGAGGCTGGGAGACTTAATTAGTTAATGTGGGTAAAGTGGTCTGAAGATGAAAAACCCTGGGTAATTGCTGAGTGCTGCTGCTGTTGTTATTACACAATTACCAGAATTTTCCAGTCATGGGAATATAGTTAAACAATTTCCACCTGGTGCGGGGTTCCGGGAACCATGCCGGCTCAGGGGCTGGCTTGCTCTGCCTCCTTTAGCCCAAAGGTAGTGTAGGAAAAACACATTTATGGTGGGAGATCAGGCCTGGCACAGTCCTGGGCACATCCTAGACACCCAGAGAATGCTGGACGAAGGGAGTTCTCCAGTCTCGCTGAGATAAAGATGCATGTACCTCGAGAGGGGACAGAGGGTCCCGTCTGCCTGCACTTTCTGGAAGTCTCTGGAACAGTCCCACCCAAAGGCTGCGAGGGGGTCAAGCCACCCTAGGGGGCGCTGCCGGGGAGGGGAGGCATTTTCATTGCGCAGCAAGCCCTGGCTGCCCAACAGCACATGTGCATGGGGGCCGGGGCTGGCCTTATCTAAAATCATTATAAATGACCCAGGGGAAGACATGTCTGATAAAATCTCCACGTTTGCAGATGACACTAAATTTTAATGAGTAACGAAAAAGCCGGTGTCAGAGGGTATGGGAGCTACAGATGCATCCCAGGGCAGTGACGTGTGGGGCAGCGGGCTCAGGATGAGTAAAGCAAACTGCCAACGGAGGCTGGCAGCCCGAGCTGCCATTGCCAGACCCGAGAGAGGACCTCCCAGGATCCACAGAAGCCACTGGTTCACAGTTGTTGCAGGGACCAGAAAGGCCCAGCCTGGAGAGCAGGGCACGACCTGGAAACTGGAGACAAAATGGCCGAGGTGTCTTTGCTGCAGGGCTCGGTCTGAACTAGTGAGTGCAGGGGTGAGGGAGCATCAGCCGAGGAGGGGCAGGCAGCTCCAGGAAAACGAAGATAAAGGCTTTCCGGTCCAGAAAGACAAAAGTCGGGAGGAGATGTGATTCGAGTCTTCAGAAAAGGGAGAAGAAGTGAAAGCGTGCCTCTAACTCTACATCCATGAATGCTAAGAATACGGTTCCCCCACCCTGGAGCTCAGGGAGGTAATTTTAGCACAATCAAACTACACAGCGGGCAGTCAATGTATGAGACTCATTATTCCAAGGCGACATGGGCTGAAACATATAAAGAGATTTTTCTAAAATGGGTGACATTAGTTCCCAGATGACTGATCCATAAGGAGTCGTGCAAGAGATCGGGATGCTGGGGACTCTCTCTCTCTGGGACCCCCAAATCCAGGAGACACCATGATGGCCGGTGCCCCCACCAGGGTGGAATCCGGGGCTGCAAGTGTCAGCCGGACTGTTCAGCATCCAACCATCCTTCTCTCGCTTGCCAGGGACCCGTCAGGGATGCAGGCTGCTGGCATCCTGCATTTGGCAGAGCCTGAGCTTGGATGAGATTGTTGGTTGGTGTCCTGTCCTGTTCGTCTCCTGCTCTCACCTTGAACTAATTTTTGATTTATTGGCGATGCTGTAAGAGTTGCTCCGACCACCCCTGGGACAAGAAGCCATGGGCCTTTCAAATGGACACAGGGAACTCCTATAGGGAAAAGGTCCTTCTCAGGGCATGCAGCCCTGGCCCAGCAGAGACAGAGGGTGGAACAGTACAGATGCTGGGCAATCAGGTCTCAGAGGGCTGCAGTCATCACACCTCTGACCTCCTGTCCCTCCCAGGAGCTAAATCCACAGCCACATGGCCTCCTTACCAGCCTCAAAGAGGTCCCGCCTGCAGCCTAGACCGGCCTTGTCCTCCCAGATGGCTGGAAGCCAGGCCTGCTGCCCTCCCCTGCCTCTTCCATCCTCTCCAAGCATGTGCGCCCCAATCCTGCTCCCAGAGCTGGTGTGCCTGCTCAGAACCGTGCCCCATTAGGCAGTGAATCAAGCCCATCAGATGACAATGGCACCAAACAGTCATTGAGGCATCTCTGGAGTGACCGATGTGCTCTGGAGCCTTTCCTGCCCATCTGCTCCCCTCCACAGCTCTGGAGGAAGTTGGGCATGTGCCGCCATCCCTGCTGGACTGAAAGGTGCTACATGATCTGCTCACGGCCACGTGGCTCATGGGAGGCTGAGCTGGACCCAACTCTAGTGCACTCATTCTTTTGATAAGAGTTTCCAAGTTTTCTTTAGCAATCCAGCCATGTCTCCAACCCAGTCCAGGCATGGAGCTTGTCACTCAGGCTGGCCAAGCCGCATTCTTCGGGCCACACTGATCCGCTCAGGGAGAAACTCATGGCTCCACTCAGTGCTAATCACTAGGCTTTGGCTGGAGCCACTTGGAGGCAGGGCTGCTCTTTCCTGCTGGACTCGAACCTGGGAGAATGAAATCTAGTGCTCCTGGAAGCCATCTCTTGCCAGCACATGGAGGCAGAGAAGGGAGCTGGCGTGAGGAACAGGGCTGAGGGGAGAAGACACAGAGCCTCAGTGCCACTGATGGAACACAGGCCAGCACACCTCAAGACTTTTCAGCAATTCCAACCCCCAGATCTCCTCTTCCCCCAAAGTCAGGTCAAGTAGAGTTTTTTGTTGCATCACCCAAGAGCCCTAATTCCTAGAAAAAGACCATGTCTTTTTTCTGCTAAGCTGGTCACTTTCCACTACACAATTCAGATGATCCTATGGTTTCAATAACCCCCACTGCTATGATTGCTGAGAACTAGCATTTCTTCAGACCTGTATGCTCCAGGTGCTGGGTGCTAACTACTTCCCAGGACTTAGCTTGTTTAATCCTCACTGCAACCTCACAAGGCAGAACTGGTTATGGCCCCATCTGCTTTACACATAAAGAATCTAAGTAGTCCATCAAAGCCCTGCCCTTAACTTAAGCCCAGGACTATCTGATGCTGAGGAAGCAGAGTGGTAGAGAGTGTGTGCTCCAGAGACAACTACCTTAGGTTCGAGTCTGGGTTCTGCTATCTCCTAGCTGCGAGCTTTGGGCAGTCACATCTCTGTGCCTCAGTTTTCTCATCCATACAATGGAGAGAATAGTAGTGCCTGCTCCCTGAGGTGGTTGTGAAGACTAAACAAGATACAGCATTTGAACAGTGCCCGCCCCATGGGAAAGCTTCAGAATGGCCAGGTATTATTCTGACTGACCTCTCCAGTCAGTGTTACGTCATCTCACAGTATTGCTAAGGACAAAGTTTTCCTAAGATCGTATGGAACTTCCAAGTGGAGCAACATCAAATTAATTCAGACACGGCTTATTTGGGAAGTGTAATTCTTTGAGATAGGAGCCCATCTAGGCAAAGTTAAATTCTTTTCAAACATCAAGGAAGCATCATGATCTCCAACAGACGATGAGCTAAACACCAGCCATTCTTGCCCAATCATGAAAACAGGGTCTCTGAAATAATTCTTGGCTATCTTCCAAACTCTGGAAGAAAACAAAGCTCCATTTTCCTGAAAAATATTCCGTAACTCTCCACGAATTAAAGAGGTGGGTGCCCCATCCCCATCCTGCACGTTGGAAAGGTGGGATTCCCGTGGGCTAGTGGGATCATTTCCAGTCCTCATCCAGATGACACAGGCGTCAAGTGAACCGCAAGCCCTTGAGGAGCTCCGGTGCCTCCAGCCCCTTCTGCAGTAAGCACTGTCCACTTCCCGGATACTTTATGTATTTTAATTTGTGCATGAAAGATCCGCCAGGGTCCTGCAGGTCAGGGGTCTCCGAAACCCTTCTGTTTACTCCTCTTGGAACAGAGAATACTGAGGTGGGAGGAAACTTAGGGATCATCCAGGCCAACTTATCCACCCCCTTCCATCTCCAGTTGGGAAAACTGAACCAGGAGAGACTGACTTGAACATCACTCAGCAGACAGGGAGAGAGTGAGGACAGGGAGCTGCACCCGACCCCCATCCTCTGCTGTCTCCCAGCTTTGCCCCTTCCTGATGTTCACAACCTTCTGAAGCAAATGATTACACCTCCCTCGCTTTGCAGAGAGAATTTGCAGAAAAGCAGAGCTGGTTGTTGTTCACCGCAAGTGGCATTCAGAACAAGGCTGCTTCTCGGCCAGCAAACTTCTTCACAACCTTGACTATGAGTAGGGTCCCGAGATGTTTGGTGGGCTTTCTGTTTAGCATCTCCCTGGTGGTAGTGATGGCAGGGCAGGTGCTCTAAGTAGGGACGTCTGGGAGGTTGGGATGGGGCCACCCTTCCTCTGCTCTGGAGGAGCAACTGGGGAGCCCCTGCACTCAATCCTGTTAAAGACCTAAACCCCAAAGCTCTCCTTTGACTGACAAATGGGCTGGCCGTGGAGGCAGCAGAGGATGATTTGTGCCTGGTCCATGAAGCATCTATAGGATTTTTATGCTCTGCCAATGGCAATGGTGAGATTCCAGCAATTGTTTTAGAGGGAATCATGATTAAATTGGGCTGTATGTTTTTTTAATGTGTTCCCCAGTTCCTCTTTAATACCTTGGTAGGACAAGATAACGTGTAATCACTGAAGTAATTGTGGCTCTCAACAGTTTATGTCTTGAAGGAGTGACTAGGGGTTAACAGAGCCACTGCAGGGCAAGGTTTGGATTAGAAAATACAGTTTTTCTTTTTGTTATTTTCTTTTTAAATCCCTCTTTATCTTATTCCTTTCTCCAGTGGCTCCTGGAGCTCGCTGATAACCTGTAAGCCTCCTCGGGTAATAACGGGACCTGCTGTACTAATGACATAGTCAAGTCTGGGGCCGGCCCCTCTGCAGAGCTGCTGCGGCAGGCCAGGCTCTTCCCAGAGCACATGCCTTTGCAGGAAGCACCAACTGGTCCCCGAGACCAGTGGGGCTCGACATCCTGAATACTGACGCCCATCCAGACCCCATCTTCATCACCACATCCTGAAGCCTCTGGCTGGAGCCAAGCAGCGAGGCTGCCCTGTGCCAGCCCATTGCAAAAGGCAGAGGAGAGCAAGCTCGTGAACCCCGACACTGCCTCAAACTGTCCCTCTTCTGGCAGATGCTGAAGACAATGGTGGGGTGGGCATCTGTGGCTAGCAGGGGGCTGGCAACCCCACTCACTCCTCTTCAGATGATGCGAGAGAAAGGCCTGGCTTCCTCCAGCTTCCTCAGAGCAGGGGCATCTCTAAACATCGTGCTTAGAGGCCAAGACCCCGTCAGCCCGGTGGGGGCAGAATCAGGCCACAGAGCAATCCCGCCACTGTGACTCCATGGCCACCAAGTCTGAGGCACTGCTAATGCCAGCAGAGCTGAAGGAGGGGAGAGACAGGAAGGCGTGCTGCTTTCCTCTTGGTCCCTGAGGCCACCGCCCCAGTCTCCCCTCACTGCCCTCCCCATGCCCCCTGGCATCAGCCTCCTGACTGGTCTGCCTTTGAGCCAGGCACTCCCATCCAACTCTGAGAGCCACCTTCCCAAGTCCCAGCTCTGATGACGCCACCCACTGCTAACCTTTCCTGGCTCCCCATTTCCTGTGAATGCAGCCCCACTGCTGATTCAAGTGGCCTCTATGATCAGCCGGATCCACCTCCCATGCACCCTTCTCACCCCTCTTGGCTCAGTCAACCAGACCACTCAGCCTGCTCTGCCACCAGCCCTGCCCACGCTGTTCCCAAGGCCTGGAATCCCTCCACATTCCACCTACTTGTCAAGACCCAGCTCCAACATCACACTGTCCTTGCAGCTTCCCTTTATCCTTCCAACCAAAATAATTTCATTCCCCTTGGGACTCCCCTGACAGTTCTCTGTGTCTCTCCTGTGGCATCGGCCAGCCCCACCCTTTCCACTGATCTTCAGACTGGCTGGCACCTCCGTTCCTTCTCTGGACCCCAGGCTTCCAGAGAGCAGTGTGTGCATCAGAAGGAAATGTATTCCCCGATAGGCAGTCAGCAAGTGTTGGTTGAATCAGTGGTGGGTTGACTGCATCTGAACGGGGACACTCATCCTGGATCGGTCACTAGAGACCAGCCCTGTGCTAGGGGCTGTGCCAGTCGGTAGCTGGCACACCCACCACCTGCCCATCACCCTCTCCCTTTATCTTTTCCACCTTCACCAAGGCAGAGTGAAGGACATGGCAAGGGCCTTTCTGGGTACCTCTGCATGCGAATTTACTGCAGTCTTCATTTTAACCCAGTTTCTCTGTTTCCACCTGTGGGAGCAGTGATACACCAGGATGATTTATTCCAACCAACCACTCACACACAAATCCCTACTCCCCATCTTGGCCCTTGGAATTTTGCACTTAAACCATGGCGGACGGCACTCTTTCCTGCTAAGCTCAGATGGGGTCCTGGAAATCTCACAGGCAGGGTTCCGTGTTGTCATTACCAATTGATCACTGCTGGTGTGGGAGACAAAATATGGTCCTCATCTCTGCACACGCACGCACAGGCGCAATGCAACCCCTTAGCGGGGAGACCCACAGCACTCACTCCCTGTTTGTTTTTAGGTCTTACCACGGCTGCCTTGAAGCTGAGAAAACAGAAGCTGGGCTGAGGGCCTTGGCACCAGCCCAGGGTAACTGGGACACCCATGTTTGCAAAGAAAGCATTTGTGAAGTGTGAAGAAATCAGAACAGCACCGTTCAAAAACTGTGTTTAAATTTCACTCAAAATGTTCTATTTTGTGTCGAGGATAGAGTCCCCTTGGAAAAAACACTTTCTGGCATTTGGAAACCACTGTTGCTATGGAGCTGTTAAGAGACGTTAGCTACCAGGGGACAGCAATTAATTGCGGTGGCTGCAGGTAAATCAAGCCAGCAGCTCCTTTGGAGGAAGCTGATGGGAAAGGGGATCTAAAAGGCAATGTTGAAAAGGAACTTCTGTAATCCCAGCACCTTGGGAGGCCGAAGAGGGCGGATCACCTGAGGTCAGGAATTTGAGACCAGCCTGGCCAACATGGTGAAATCCCATCTCCACTGAAAATACAAAATTAGCTGGGTGTGGTGGTGCATGTCTGTAGTTCCAGCTACTTGGTGAGCTGAGGCAGGAGAATCCCTTGAACCCGGGAGGCAGAGGTTGCAGTCAAACTTCCAACTGAGGGTTTCAGATATTTGAGGGCAAGGTGCCTTCTTTGTGATTTCTTTGTGCTTCCTTCGTTTTTAGGAGAAAGGACTCAGTGTGTGGAGCTGATGGGAAGTCAGGCTTTCCCTTCAGTTAACCTGAAACGACGGGGGTCCCAGCTCACCCACTCTCCTGCAGGGAGCTCTGAGGTGGGATTCTCAGCCTTTTAGAGGAACAGTTTCCTCTTCTCTAGAGTGGGGGTAACTGTAGCACTCGTTTTGCAGGGTTTTCATTCATTCACTCATTCATTCATTCATTCATTCATTCATTCATTCAACAGATTAGCTCTCAAGAACCACAAGATACCAGGGACTGGCCTATGTTTGGGGTCTACTGTGACCAAGTCTAAGACTCTGCCCTCAAAGATCATGGAAGAGATAAGCTATAAACATTGGAATAAAGAATAAGGTGATTCTGGATGGCATGAGGTGGTATGAGCATAAAAAATGGGGGTGGGGGGAGAATTTAGCCAGGGAACTTGAGAAGGCCTCTGAGGATGGGACCTTTAGCTGTGTCTGAGATGATAAAAAGAAGCCAGCCGTGGGGAGCTCTGGGAGAGGAAAGGCTTCGGGCACAGGGAATAGGGACGAAGACCTCAGAACAGACTCGGGCTCACAGGGAGCACTCAGGAAAACAGCCGTGAAACGAGAAAGCACAGAGGTTCAGCCTGAAGAGCCAAGGACAACGGCCAGTGAGGGCCAAGTTCCATGATGGCGGCTCCACGTCTGTCTGGCTTGCTCAGCCTCGAGCCTGGCACCTGGCCCAGAGCTGGGCTTGGAAAATATTTGTTGAATAAGTGAAATGGTTCAGGAACGCTTTAATGTTGAATAAGCCTCCACATGGAACTGAAGATTCAATCTCTCAACAGAAAAAAAACCTCCGCATTTTGAGATCACCAGGATAGGCTCATGCTGGCGGCCATGATCAAACACTCACAGGGAGAGACCCATTAGGGAGAAAGTTGCCAAAGTTCGGGTGGTGGAAGGCTTACTCCGAAAGAACACTCTGTTTTGCTGGTTATTTGTTGAAGAAAGGAGTCAATGATGGCTTATAATGAAGTCAGCTGTTTTCAGCAGCAGATACTAACTTGGGAATTCAAATAAGATAGAAAGAGTACACCAATCTGTTATCTTGCCTGCAGCCAGATGATGGAAAGAACTTGGATGTGGAGTGGAATCAGGCCTTAGCTCAAATTTCACCTTGGCCACTTCACTGTGTGATCTTGGGCAAGTTACTCAACCCCTCTTGGCCTTGTATCCCTCCCAGGTAAAATGGGGATCCCCCCATCTACCTGAGGATGCCAAAATCCATTGAGAGGATTAAGGGAACCGTAATGGAGGGCACCCAACAAGTTCCCAGCAAGGAGTAGCCGCTCAGTCACTGATAATGAGTTAATGAGCAAAACCAATCTCCGCTTCCTCCTCCTCCCCCCATACCTCCAGGGTCATGAACAGAAAGAACAAGGTCACTGGTTTGGTATTTGTCTTTGGAGGTGACTAACTCCCGATCTGACAGTTGTTTCTGCAGAACTAAAGATTTGACGCGATTACAAGGTCACACGAGGTCACCCAGAGAAGATGCCTCACTGTCTTTAGCATGTTCATTCTCTCTAGAGGTGCCCGGGAGCCGCGACGTGGCCGAGCTGAGCTGGTGCCCGGAATTTTGCAACAAACCATGGCCGAGTGAAAACCAAAGTGACCTTCTCGGAAGCAACGGTCCCAGGGCCTCGCTGTGTTGCTAGCACCCCCGACCTGCTCGGGATTGCACAGACATCTCCATCCCTCTTCCAGGAAACTTCCAGAAGGGCCAGCACTGCACCTGACACCTCCCTAGCCCTCTTGTTATAACTTTCCTTGTGATTTAAGTCCACTCCCAATGATGGAGAGTGTTGGCCTGCCACTGCTGGGCAGAGGCACCGGACAGGAAATTAATTTCTTAGTTTCTTATTAACTTTGAGGGGAGTATCTCTACCGAGCTGCCCTGCCAGGACGAGGTTTGCCAGGGCTTCCAGGAATTTGAATATCAGAGATCAGCACCGAGGCGCGATGCTCAGCCTCTCCTGCCACCTTCTCCAGCTGGTGCCTGGCTTAGCAAATGTCTCAGGAGCCAAGGGAAAATTCCTGGCATCCCAGACCGCAGGCCCTGGTGAAAATTCTGCTGACATGGCCAGGTGACAGTGACAATGTATTATGGCTATGATCTGTCACTGTGAAATAAAAGGGCTCAGGGGCTCTCTAGCACCGACCATGGGGGGTCCTCCCAGAGCCCTTGGCTCTCTTGGGCCAGTGGCCCCTCTTCTGTGGTAGCCTCCCTCTGGTCGTCCCTATGAGAGGACCTCTTTTCCTGGCTGGGTCCCTGCCTGCTCCCTCCAGTTCACCAGCCCCCAATCAGGGTGCAATGCCTCTTGAGGTCCTGGCCTTTTCTCCACTTCTGGGCCCTGCTCTTCCCATCACTGGACAAAACGTTGATGGATTACTCCCCTGACCCTATAGCCTTTCCCTCGCTCTCTCTCTCTTTCCTGCTTCTACCTGTTCTGGCCCCATGCATCCAGCACCTGTCCTCAGGGCCACCTCCTCCAACACCTCCTCCCTGCTTCTCTTGTCAAAGGACCTTCTGGCTTGGTCTGAACTGTCAGGTTCAATTCCTCGAGCTAAACCTTTGAATCTTGCTGACCCACTCTTAAATTGTCTTTGTTCCCCAGCTAAGAACCAGCTGATCTCAGCCCTGGCCAAGGTTTGCCTTGGGGGCCTTGGCTGCCTCTAAATCATACTTTCTCTACTCAGTCCCAGACCTCTCCTCCAACTCCCTCTCTCCTGCCTCCTTCTAACCCACATTTACGAGGTACCTGCTCTGTGAGTGCTGGGCGGATACAGACATGGCGGAACTGAGCATTTGAGCCCTGCTCTCCAAATGCTGACAGTCTCCTAGTAAGATATTCGTGCAGAACGAGGCAGCATAGAATATATTCTCTCTCTTTTTCTTTATTTTGCCAGAGGTAAAGGAAAGTTCTGCCAGAGAAGGGAAGGAGGGCTGAAGACTGGTTCTGTGTTCTCCAGCTTCCAGTCACATCTCGTTGGTAAGCCACCTCCTCTCTCCCTTTCCCAGGGGGCAAAGCATCATGGGAATATCCTGGATGAAAGTCAGGCTTCCATAAGGTTTCTCAGCCTCACAACCGTAGACACTTGGGGCTGGATAATTCTTTGTTGTGGCGCTGTGCTGTGCATTAGAGGATGCTCGGCAGCATACCTGGCCTCCATGACTAAATGATTCAAAGGGTGATGACAAAAAATTGTCTTCAGACATTGCCAAATGTCCCTGGGGAGTAAAACCACCCCTGTTTGAGAACCAGTGGGCTCCACAGTGGCCCCACGTTCTGCTCACTCTCTTGATACCACGATGTTCCACTTTCAAGACTCCAGCAAGGATGGAGAAGAGTGAGCCTGTCCTTAGAGGGAACTTCAAAGGCCTGGGTCTAGTTCTGGTCTATTCTGGGAGGGCCCATTTTCTTGTTACTTTTGCTTGTGTACATATACATTGCTTTGAATGTGTGCAACATTTAATGACAGCATCACATGCATTGTCTGCATAGCATTTATTCCCCATCAAAATTCATTTCTCCTGAGGCGGGTGGATCACTTGAGCCCAGCAGTTCGAGACCAGCCTGGCCATCATGGTGAAACCCCGTCTCTACTAAAAATACAAAAATTAGCTGGGTGTGGTGGCGCACACCTGTAATCTCAGCTATTCAGGAGGCTGGGGCATGAGAATCGCTTGAACCCAGGAGGTGGAGGTTGCTGTGAGCCGAGATCATGCCACTGCACTCCAGCCTGGGTGACAGAGCGATATTCCATCTAAAAAAAAAAAAAAATCAATTTCTTCTCAATTTTGTCATTGTGTGTGTTTGGCGGGGGACAGGAGCGAGTGAATCTCATTTGCCAATTGTTCTCCCATCCTCCTCATGGGGGATTATTTAGGAATGGGTATATGACCCAATTCTGGCTCATGAGGTAAGAGAAGTGTGAGGGTTTCCAGGAGAGGGTTTTTCACTGGTAGGAGCTGCGGAACATCCCATTCTTCTTCCTTGTGACACCTGCTATGTGTCATGTGAACCTGGACTGCAGTCACCTGGCTCCCGGGTGGGGGCACATGAAGCCACCATTCAAGATGGCAGAGCTGGCTGGTGACATGGATGAGTCCCTGAATAGGCTGACCTGGCAGTTCGCGCTCCCTCTGGCTTTCCACAGCGGTGATAGAATACATTCTGCATTGTTTAGGCCAATTTGAATTGGGGTTTCTCTCCCTAGGGGCAGGAATAGCTTGCTCCATGGTGATGGTAGATGGCAGGTGGAGAGAAGCTGGACTGTAGTTTTCCTCCTATGAACTGGGTCTCATACTTTCCTCTTCATGCCTTCCCTCTCTCACATTGGGTGAATTGTGAAGCCTGTTGGCTTGGGGGAAGCCACACAGCCTCAGTTGCCTCCCTGGCCCCAGCCTCCCTAAAATTTCTGTTTGAGATGCAAATTTTCCGGTCAAATGTGAATAAATCCCTTATTTCCCTTCCCTATGTCTAATTTGGGATCAGTATAAGAGATAAGAAAAAAGCATTTCTGGATTAAAAAAAAAAACAAAACAAAACGGATGGCTCTACATTGAAACTCAAATGACATAACAGCTTTCAAACTGGCATTTGCAATTGGGCTGAGTTAACCTAATTCAATATCAAAGGAACAGGGAAGTTTTTAATTATCTCATTCTCATAATGGGAGAAGAAACTGGTTCCATGGGAGGTAAACACCCTAAGCCACAAGGTTTTCCTGTAAATTACAATGCTCAACTTGAGCTGACAAGGAGAGGGGATGTTTCTTCCTGTTTGATGGCCTTCCCCAATGTGTGGCCTTTTACTATAGTCATAAAAAGGCAGTAAATTAAGAAGGCACTGTAAAATATCATCGGAACCGGCCCAGGGAGCCAGATTTCCAGCCAAAGCCTTGAAAACGAGGGAGACATAAACAGTATAAAGTCAGTCTTCGGGGCAGAGGCCCCAAGCCAGGGAGAAAGCTGATGTCTCTTCTAAGGGTGCAGAGTTGCAAGCCTGGGGCGGCACACAAAGCAGGATAAAGGGGGGTGGGCACAGAAGTGAGAAAAGAGGGCCACCTGATCCTAGAAAGTGGTTCTCCTCGGTGGGGTGCTGCTGAGGCTTGGCACAGGGTGGAATCTGGTCTGGCTTGGGAGGTGATCTAGGCAGAGATGCCATCTCTCCACCAACCACTCACCTAACACCTTCTTGAGTTACAGGCACTAGAGATATGGAGATGGAAGAAGAGAGAGCCCCTGTCCTCAGGGTTGAGGTGGAGAAGACAGATGATATGCCAGTGTGATGTGATCAAGGCCAGCCAAAATGATAACAAGGGATGAAGGTATGAAGATGGCCCCCGTGGAACCTGCCCAGGCTGCTGTGGGAGCACCACATCTTAGAAGCGGACTCAAGTCCATCTGGGTAATTCAGGAGCTCCCACTGTGTGCATGGTACAGGGGTGACTTCTTGTCCAGAGCATGCTAAGAACTAATGTCCGCTGGGCGCGGTGTCTCATGCCTGTAATCCCTGCACTTTGTGAGGCTGAGGCGGGTGGATCACAAGGTCAGGAGATCGAGACCATCCTGGCTAACACGGTGAAACCCTGTCTCTACGAAAAATACAGAACATTAGCTGGGCAGGTGGAGCATGCCTGTGATCCCAGCTACTCAGGAGGCTGAGGCAGAAGAATGGCATGAACCCAGGACATGGAGCTTGTAGTAAGCAGAGATTGTGCCACTGCACTCCAGCCTGGAGCGAGACTCTGTCTCAAAAAAAAAAAAAAAAAAAAAAAAAGAAAAGAACTAATGTCGATCTGTGCCATGCCTTGGGCTGCAGGCTTCTTGTGATCAGCCCCATCTTAGAGCTGAGGAAATGGGCTCAGGGAAGCTGGGGACCCTGATTCTCTATTCACTGGACTATTTCACAGTCAAGAAGATCTGGGACCCAGGAGCAAATTCCTCTGAGGAACAGGAATCCTGGTCCTCTGGAAATAGTACCTTAGACCTTATGTGTATGCATGGCAGGGTGGGTGTGCGTGAGCAAAGTCCCTCAGGTGACCCTACCATGGAGACAGCCGGCACCCCTGCTGTGTCCTTTCCTGTGTGTCTGTCTCTACTTAGCAGGGAAAGGGGCAGCTCTGAGATTGAGGACCTCATCGGCTTTGAGTCCTTATTCTCTTTGCTGATATGCTGGCCCTAGAGCCTGAGGGTAGAGGACTCAGATTCTCCTGGGAATTTCCCCAAGCTCCCGAAGTCTTCCGATCCTTCCCTCGTTTCCAGGAAGAATTGCCACGAGCCATTTCAGGCAGAGGGGTGTCTATACTTTCCAAGTTTTCAAAGGAGTGGATGAGCCCTGAAGTCCTCCTCCGGTCTCAGCTGGTTCTCTGCTGCTACACTTTTGTGCTCTGTCATCTCTTCCCCCGCTGGAGCTGGAGAGAGAACCTGGCAGCAGAGCCCTCCTGATATTTAAAGACAGGATTGACAGACTCCTCAGCCACGACCGTGTATGTCAGTCACCTTGATTCTGGGACGCTGCACAGCCCCAGCAGCCACTTGGCTGGAAGTGAAGGTCAAGGCCACCAAGGCATCCCGTGGCCGGACCTGGCTCCTTCTCTTGGCTCCCAGCAGTCTCATTTCCCCCACGGGAAGGGCTATTTATAGAACAGAAAGAGCAGTTGCAGCCACACTTTGCCCCACGAGCTCAACCCTCCGAGCCTTAGAGGGAAAACTTCCCTGCAGGTGACACCTGTGCACTGGCAAGACTTATTTGGG
This sequence comes from Mandrillus leucophaeus, assembly GCF_000951045.1. NCBI lineage: Eukaryota > Metazoa > Chordata > Mammalia > Primates > Cercopithecidae > Mandrillus > Mandrillus leucophaeus. Next base: position 2,268,482 of record NW_012098654.1, on the reverse strand, counting down.
AGACAGATTTATAATAAACAGCCTTATTTTATAGAGCCCCAAATATTTGCACAAAAATGAGCCCTTGGTATAACTTGCTCCATTTATCTCCCTGCTGTCATAAGGTATATCTCTCTGTTTTATTACTTTATTTGCCAGTTCCTCCAGCTTCTGCGCTCAACCCTCCTCTTCATTTCCACTGCAGTCGTCACTCTGGCGGGGGGCCCCGTCTCCCCTCCCTGTCACGCTTCTCCCTCTGCCTGCTAGTGTTCCATTCCCTCCAGCTCACACAGGGGACTTGGCCTCCCTAGGGTCCCCCTCCCTTCCCCCTCAGGATTCTAGGGAGCAGCAGGAATGTGTCCCTGGAGAAGGATCCTCTTCCAAATGCCCTCCAGTCACCCCCTAGGTCTGGCTTCCTTTTCAGCACTCTGGACAGCACTCCTGGAGGCTGTTGCTTAAAGCCTTAGGAAATAGTACCTTAGACCTTACGTGTATACATGGCCGGGTAGGTGTGCGTGACCAAAGTCCTTCAGGTGACCCTACCATTGAGACATCTGGCAACCCTGCTGTGTCCTTTCCTGGGTGTCTAAGTGTCTGCTTAGCAGGGAAAGGGGCTGCTCTGAGATTGAGGACCTCATCAGCTTTGAGGCCTTATTTTCTTTGCTGGTATGCTGGCCCTAGAGCCTGAGGGTAGAGGACTTGGCTTTTGCCTTGCAGGCCTGGGCTGACTGGTTCGGAGGCATTTAGGATGCCTCCCTGCCTCATCTCTTAGCATTTCTAACAGTAGGAGGTGAACCCTGAGTGCTTTCTTAACCTCCACGACTACCCAAGACGTAGGCTCAAGAACAGAGTGAGCAGCGTATGAAAAAAAGAAGTGATTTTAATTTCAAAGTTCTGCTGACATTCATCGAGTGCTCTCAAGGTTTATATAAACAGAACGCCCTGCTTGGAATATCACTTTGAATTCCGTTTTGTGCAATGGCACCTCTAATAGGCTGCTGTTTTGGTTTCTCTCAGCAATGTGAGCCTTTGTCTTTTAATATTCAGAGGCACAAGGAACAGGAAAATTATAGCTGGGGAAGCCCAGGCTGGGTTCTTCATCATCCAAGTTAAATTTGGCTGAATGGAGGAAAAACATCCTTTTAAAAGGGTGGTAAATGGGAATAATAATCTCTTACATTTACAAAACACTGAGTATTTTCAAAGCCCTCTCATATTCATTATCTTGTTAGGTTTTCACAGCAATCCTGTATAAAACATTCCACAAAGAGCTACGGTAGGTGCTGGATGTGAATGGCAGGCCTGCGGAGGCCTTCTCAGCAAATGGAGAAACTGAGGCTGGGGGAGGGTGAGTGACTGGCTTGAGGTCACTCCATGGTGGCCAAGCCAGGGAGAGCTGGCCGAAGCCAGCAGGTGGCCATGCCAGCCACCTGTCTTGCAGTCTGCCTCCTCCCTGGTACCTCCCCCATGGCCCCAAAGTGACCTTCGTCTCTTCTCTCATGGAACACACATCCTCCAAATTGAGTGGCCACAAACCCCCCTCACCTGGACTTCTACCCTTGTAGGAGAAATTAAAGCCCAAAGCAAAAAGAGAGAATCCCTACAAGTTGCAACAGTCTGCATCTGCTGAGCACTGGCTTTGCATCAAGAAGCGTGCTGTACCCTTGACACGCACTATTTCATGTGACCCTCTTAACAGCTCCAGGAATGCTTTTAGTCCCATTTTATGGCCAAGAAAACTGATGTTCAGAAGATTCGAGCTAATCAGTGTTACAGCTGCAGCCACACTCAAGCAGCCTGCTCCAAAGCTCAAGCTGCCTGTCACTATGCCATATATATACTTCCTGTTTGTCTCCAAGGACAGTTTTTAGCATCAGTTGGAGGGAGGGATTGGTGGGGTATGAGGCCTGCATTGCCCTTCTTGCCAGAGGCCAGGTTCTTTGCCTCCTGTAGGCTGCTGCTAGGATGGGGACCACAGCACTGTGGGTTCTGACATCGCAGGTCCTGAGCCTGCCCCTCTGCCTGGCACTGACTTTGCCCTTTAAGATGGAAGTCACCAGACTGCATCTGGTGCATGGCCAGGGCATCCGTGCAACATTCCAATCACTTCAGCAAACATGTCGTATGGATGCATACACACATGAATGAATGAGTGAATGAATGAAGGAAGGAAGGAAGGAGAAAAAGGGTCTTTTTGTAGGTGTGTAGAGTGGGGCTCTGCAGCAGGAAGACAGTAGCAGTCAGGAAACCTAACACCTGCTGTGGCTCAAAGCCCTGGTTCTGAACAGGAGACCCCTGTACCCTCCCCCCAGCAGTATCTGATGGGCAAGGCCCCTGATGGAGGTTAAGCGGATGCAGATGGAGCCACGGCTTTCAGGGGTCAAGGTGAGTGAGGAGGACGGGAGCATTGGGAGGTGGGGGCAGGGGGGCTGGGGGCCCATCAGATAAGCCTGATTTGATGTTCACAGTCTAGCCTGGGCCAGGCAGGCTGATGGTGGATTGTCCCGGGCTGTCTCTGGGGGTGGTGTCATTTATAGGTTCTTGAAATTTGTTACTGTTGATAACAGTGACGAGCCATAAACATCCCCAAGTGAGGAATGTTAATAACGCGGGTGGCATTTTTTAGGTGGTGGCTTTGGGGAGCCTTCAGCGCGTCAGCGCCAATGGGGCGGCTGTTGTCACTGTCATATATCTGGGAAGTTATTCCGGGAAGGTCGCACGGTGACTCGATTGTCATTACATACAAAATATTTCAATTTTCTAGAATAGAGTCAGTCTGGCATCAATGAATCTTCATCTCTTCTTTTTATGTCTCCCTGTTTGTCTCTGGAATCTGGTTTTGTGTGAGCAGGAGATGGGCATAAATAGGTGGCTGAGGCTAGAATGGGAAGCTCCACGCCAGAGCTCCAACAGGGGAGGGGATGGACACACAGGCCAGCTCAGGCTCTGGGAGGAGCCCCCTCTCAGCCGCCTTTGACCCCAACTCATCCACTGCAGCCAAACCTGACTTGGACTCAGCCTGAGCCATCGGGCCTCGGGCCTTTGCTGACATCCTCATTTCTCCTGCCAAAATGTCCTCTCCTCCCACCCACCCTTCTGGGTCAGGCCTAACCCCACCACCATTGCTCTCCTCCCATCCCTACCTCTGGGTCCCGCCTCCCCAACCACCCATCGCTCCCCTCATCGCTCTCCTCCCACCCACCCCTCTGGGTCAGGCCTGCCCACCCCACCCATCGCTCTCCTCCCCCCAACCCCTCCGGGTCTGACCTGCCCCCCCACCATCGCTCTCCTCTCACCTGACACTTTGGGTCTGGCCTGCCTCTCTCCACCATCGCTCTCCTCCCACCTGCCCCTCCAGGTCCCACCTGCTCCCCCCGACTACTCTGGGTCCAGCTTGCCCCAACACCCATTGCTCTCCTCCCACCCGCCCCTGCAGGTCCCGCCTGCTCCCCCTACTCCTCTGGGTCCGGCCTGCCCCGCCATCGCTCTCCCCCGGCTGAGAGCCATGCAGTGTGTGATTCATCTGGCACTTCATCACGAGCTTTCCTGTGCCCCGGCTCCCATTCCCTGCTTGGCAATGGGACTTAAATCTTGTTCTATTTAACTTGTCCCCAATTTGTCACCACCTCTTTGTGGGCAAGGACCGTGCCATAAACACTCCCGCAGGTCCTGAAGAGGGCTGGCTGCTGCCTCTGCGCCTCTGCGCATCTTTTCCCTGCAGCCCGGCTCAGCCCCAGGGGTTCTCCAAAACCCAGCTCTGGCTTTACGGCCTGGGAGACCACCCAGGCCAGGCTGGGCCTCTCCTGTGTGCTCTGCACCAGTCCATGCCCACCACTCAGGACCCTCCTCCCTACTGGTCTGTCCATCTCACTCAGCACAGTGCTGGGCACACAGCTGGGCTTGAATACATAAACAGATGAAAGGCAGGTGTTAGGAGGGGGTCAGTGAGGACTCTGGCTTTGCTCTATGTTCCAGTTCCAAGGCAACTTGCTGACTGTGTGGCCAAACATTCACCTATGACCCACCCCGGGGTTCCCATGGATTAGACACAACGTCTTTCTGCTCTTCTCCCCTGGTCCCTGTAATCCTTGGGTCATGGGTTTGGTGAGCACCTGCTGATGCCTGGGGTAGGGATATAAAGGCTGCTAAGGTGAGCTACCTGTCTTTGGGAAACACACTCCCAGTTAAGACTGGAGCACGTGGAAGGGTTCATGAAGAACACAGGTCCTTCTGGTGGTGAGGACCAACCCACAGGGTGATGGGGACTCCTGGGGAGTGGGCCCTCCAAGAGGAGGGAATTGAGGCCCAGAATCTGTTTCTGCAGAATCACTTCTACCACCTTCCTCTCACCCGAACCGTTTTTTTTGAAATGTCTTCTTAACCTGCAAAGGGTGGTTTTGTCCCTAAGAGCCCCAGTGGGATGGCCTCAGTCACCTGAGTGCTGGCCTTGCTTAGAGCCCAGTCTCTGCATGGTCCACAGTCTCCTGAAATCTCAGAATGGCTGTGTCTGGCAGGCATTGCTCCATGCACACTGTGACCTCTGCCCTTCCGGCCCATGAGCTCTGAGTGGTGATATGGGCAGGAGGCAAAGAAATACTGGGTAGAAGAGGATGGTTCCCCAGCAAAGGACCCGCCCTCAATTCTGGAAACCTGCAGCCATAAATGGGAACAGGCATTCCTGTTTTTGTGCCCAAATGCTGCCTTTTAGCCCACCATGCCCTCCTATCCTGTACTCATATAAGCCCCAAGCTCCAGGACCCACAGACAGATGAGAGGGGAGCAGAAGAGTGACACAGTGGCACAACAGAGAAGGAGAAAAGAGAAGGAGTGTCTGAACATTGAGAGGAGTTTGGCTGGGGACAGTCGGAGAGGAGATCAGCTTCGGGATGACCAAACTCCAGGGGAAAATCATCGTCCCACTCCATCCCTTGTCCAGCTCCCCATCCATCCTGCTGACAGCCACCTCCACCACTCAATCAAATCCCCACATTCACCATCCTTCAAGTCCATGTGACCTGATTCTTCCTGGATACTGGACAAGAACCTGGGTACCAAGAGGGCAGGGTGTAAAAGGCCATCATCCTCACTCCCCACTGAGCTGGTTTAACACTTAGCTGTCCGTGGATGGCAACTGCTAAAAGAGCATTAATTGTAACACACCCCTAGATGCTACCATGGGGCCAGAGCCCAAAAGTACTTGCCCAGGCCCCTGCACCTGCCCATCTGTGTGCACCCCCTCCCAGTGGGCGCATGGCAGCTGCCAACCGAATGAGCCATACCCCTGTTGCAAGTCCCTTGATGGGGTCAGGGAACTCTCCCATTTCAGTGGGTCAGGTCAGCACCTCTCAGGTCAAGACAGGGGGCTTGGCAAGGCACAGAGAAGCTCCAGGAGGTCCCCCAGCACTGGCTCCTGGGCAGAGGTGGGGGTGAGGGGCAGCCTGAGGCAGCAGCAGCCCCCACCTTACCCTGGCAGCAAGTGCAGGTGGGAAAGGCTGGCTGAGCCTGGCAGGTACAGTAAGGGTCTGACAGTAAGGCTGGAGAGAGCCTCCTGCTGCACGCAGCTCTTGTCAGACTCTTGTTGGCAAGCTTGGCCCCCCAGCAGCCCAGCTGGCATGTTCCAACATCAGGCACCACTTGGCTCCTTCTCTCTCACACCCACCCAGGTCGGGCTCAGGCCCTCGGGCTAGAGGGAATCCTCCCCTTCCTGGTCCTCACTCACCCCTGTTCCCAGCATCCTGATCCTCTAATCTGGCCTCTTCCTGGCCTTGGACACTTTGGTCCAAGCCCTTTGGCCAGGGGCCCAGGCTGTGCAGGGAAGGCAAGAGAGGCACTTGCCTTGGCCACAAAATTTAAGGGGGTGCCAGAAAACTCAGTAACGGAGATAATGTTTAGGGCAATATTCTAAAAAGTTGGAACTACTATGAGAAAAATCCCCATGACGAACAAAATGTCAACATGATAAATAAGCACAGACTCAGCAGCCCCCCAGGCTCTGGGCCCTGGTCCCTGATCCCCAGCTCTGCACTGAGAGCATGGACTAGGCCCGTACCATGGCCCAGCTCTCTCCCGCATGGCCCCGCGCCTTCTTCTCCACAGTCCCGGAGGTGGGTACTTTCGCTCTGCCTGCTGTACAGACGAGAAAATGGACACATCGAGAGGCAAGGTGATTTGTCCAGGACCGCACAGGTTGCAAAGGGCAGAGCTGGGGGTCTCAGGCCTGGGCTTGGGTCTTGGCCACTTAGCTACACCTCTGCCTGGGCGCCTGGGACCTGGCCTCCTGTAGGTACCAGGACTGGGAAGCCCCTGCCTTTGCCCCTCATGCTGCTTTCTCAAGGTTCATCTGGTGCTCTGAGGCGCTATCTGGCCTCCACTGTGTGCTGGTGCTGGGTCCTGCCTACTCCATCAGGGCAAGGCCCCATCCTTGCCTTAGGGGCTCCCAGGCCATTTAGGGAAGAAAGGAAAAGCAGCAGGCTTTCCTAGCTGGGGCTGCATCTTGCTTCTAGGGAGGGGCAGAGGCCAGTTCTGGTCTTGTGGCTCCACTCCCTGCCTTCCCTGGGGTCAGGGTTATGGATGGGCACGCCCCTGCCGCCCCACCCCAACCTTTGCTGACAGGCCTAGAGGAGGGGCCACGGAGTCTGCCCCCAGTCACTTGAATGGCAGAAGCAGGCTAGAACGTTTGTGGCATTAGGGATTTAACCCTCTAGGCCACAGAGGAGAAACTGAGGCTGGGGGGAGGGTCATGTGGCTGACTGACTGTTGCTGGTCTTGTTCGGGATTGCATTCCTAGTGCTCAACACTAGGAATTCCCTTCATTTGACCCATGTTTATTAAGTGCAAGTTCAGTGCCAAGCACCGTGTGCAGGAGCCAGGCAGGTCCCGGTGATGGAGCAGACATGGCCTTTCCCTCAGGGAGCCACCGGTCTGGGGACACGGGGAGAGAACAGGACCCAGATGTCCTAGTTCTTCCTGCTGAGCCTCGCCTTTAATGCCTCTATGTGCTGAACCGGCTGTGTGTGTGTCTATGAGGTCATGTTTGGCCACTGCCACTGCTGTCAGTGCACATGTGAGCACATGCGTATGTGTGTTTTTGCACAACCCCTGGCTGGGCTGTGCCCTCCATGCTTCTCCGTTGCAGAATCTGGCAGAGAAACATCCCTGAGAAGCAGCTCCCCCTTTGCAGGCTGCACAGCTCCCTCCTGTGAGTGCCCCCACAGTGTGGACAGACCCAGTAGGTGTTGCATTTCCGGTAAAGAGACTTGGGGACCCCACAGTTTACCCTCTCACTTCACAAATAGGAGCATGAAGACCAGGAGAGGTGAGGAAAGAGCAGTACATAATAATCTGAGCTTCCGTGTTTGGGCTCTACCCGGATGCCAGAGCCTCAGTTCCTGGCACTCACATGTGTTCACAGGTGCCCTGCAGGAGGGCGGTCCCCACCTGGCTTTGCAGACAGGAAAGAGAGGCCCAGAGAATCAAAGTGACCTGCTCAAGGTCACACCACCTGTGGGTGGAAGAGATCTGGGGTCGAGGGGATCTGACTTGAGGCTGGAGCTCCAATGTCCTCAGCAAGGTCACCAGGATATGGGGTGACAGCCAGGACCCTGCTCCCCTCCCCTTTTGTGCCATGGCCTGGCTGAGGCTGGCTCACTCCTGCAGGGCTGGACTGGACCCCGAGAGAGGGGTGGCGGGCCCTGAGCATCCCTGGGGGCCTGGAGGCTGGGGCCAGGGCTCACCTTCCGGCTGCCGCTCTGCTGCCCTCACTGAGGGGCTTTGATTTGCTGTTAACACCCAAAGTTGAGCAGAGCCTCATGAATCATTCATGAAGGTGCTCCAGCGAGATCATTATTTTGAGTGTTGAGTGTCAGGAAAACAGCATCTGACGGGTAAACATGATGTCTGATGACAGAACAGCCGATGGGGTGACCCAGCAGCCGGGCACCTGCCACGCTGTGGGGAATTTTTAAACATTAAAAAAAAATCCAACCCAGGCTCAGGGATGAGCAAGCCAGCTCATCATAAACCCCTGTCTGTGGCCAGGAGGCCAGGAGGCAAGGAGCAAGTGGCAGGGCTAGGCCAGCAGTGGGAAGGAGCCAGAATGTCCTAGGAGTCCAGACCCTGTCCTCTGGCCGGAAGTAACTCAGCACCTCCCCCACCCCTGCAGGGGGCCCAGGCTGCACCAGGAGACTCCTCTCCAATCCACGACACAGGCCTCTTAGCCAGACAGCTCCTGCCTTCACTTCTGCTTAGAATTTCCCCATAGAATGTCCTTGTAGAAAAGACCAGGTAAGGCTCAAGCTCCCATCCATTCACCTTGGACCATGGCAAGGGCCTAGCCCTTCTTGAAGAGCCCCTGTTCAGCCAGAGACTGGACCTGTGGCCAGCTGAGGCCCCTGGGGCCCTCCCAGGCTTCTGGCTCTGTCGAAGCCACTTTCGAGCTGATGACAGATCGTCAATAGCCTCACTACCTGCATTATTTAAGCAGAACAAGGTGAGCCGCTGCTGCACCCTTGAGCTCAGATCAAATTGATGACCAGTGTGGAAGCTACAAGCAATTAGATTTTCTAAGAAGAAAGAGATGCCAAGGGGACAGACACAAGCCAAAGGGGGCTCCTGCATGGCTCCTTCCCTGCCATCAGCCTCTCATGGAGCCGCAGCCCCTTTCCCTGGGCTGGGGGTAGTGAAACGGGCACTGGTATTATGCAGTCCTGGGCCCCAGCTTTTCTCTCAGGCCTTTTTTTGTCTCCTTTCAGGCCCTGGCTCTTAGTAGGGGAGATGAGTGCTAAGGACACATGCCTGCTCCAGAGGAGGGTTCTCTGACCCTGAGCATTCCCCAGGAACTAGGCCCAGGAGGCTCTGTCCTGGCTCTGTCCAACTTGTCCCTGTAGGGGCTTCCTGACAGCACCTCCTTGCCTCTCCCATCCACCACCTCCGTGACCTCGGTCAGGTCTGGGCCCGCTTGACCGTCACATGCTTCCTGTCCTCTCTGAAGATCACTTCCTTGGGTCACCCGGGCAGCATCTGAGAGCTCAGTCAGAGGACGGGGCAGGAGAGCCAAGGTCTGAAGCCAGGAGGGTGCACCCCTGCCATGGGCCAGCAGCTGCACCAGCAGAGCATGGGTCTCCTGGAGGGGCCAAGGCCTGGCCCAGGAAAAACTGGCTCCTTGACCCAGTTGAGGACAGGGGCTCTGGAGGAACAATGGAGGACAGAGATGTAAAGGCCTCTGGGGTCTCCCCGCAACCAGCACAAGGACACCTTCTACTATACCTGACAGCTTCCTTTTCCTGACACTTCTAGGGACCATGACTTGCTCCCTCTCCACACAGTCCATTACAATAAAAGCCAATTGGGGTCAGTAGAAAGTTCTTTCTTAGCCTCAGTCCAAATCTGCTTCTCTATAGAATCTACTATGATTTTGCTTTCAGGATCCACAGAAGATAGGATTCCACTCTTTGGAATGTGACAGTCTTTCAAAGATTTGAGGAAAGATTCATGCCACTTTTCCATTCACACATTCATTCACTCAATAGTCCATCCATCAACCCACCTACTCACCTATCCATCCATCTGCCTACCCACCCATCTATTCATCCAAACATTTATCTATTATCCTCCAATGGATCCACCTATCCACACATCTATCCACTCGTTCTCCCACCCCTCCATACATGCACTACCCATCCACTCATCTTCCATCCATCAACCCCTCCACTTACTCATCTATTGACTATCTATCCATCTATCCATCCATCTATCCATCCATCCATCCACCCACCCACCTATCATTCCATCCAACCATCCATTCATCCATCCACCCACCCACCAATCCACCTATTCACCCATCCATCCATCTACCCATCCACCTATCTTCTATCCATCCACTGACTCGTCCATCTATCCACCCACCTGTCATTCCATCCAACCATCTACACTTCCATCCATCCATCCACCCACCTATGCACCCATTCACCCATCCATCCATCCATCTGCCCATCCACCTATCTTCCATCCATCCACCTACCCATCCATCCACTCATCATTCCATGCAACCACCCATCTAACCATCCATCCATCCATCCTTCCATCTACCCACCTACTCCTCCATCCATTCACCCATCCAACCATCCACATGTCCATCCTCTCTTCTATTTAACATGTATTGAGCACCTGTTAAATGCTGATACCACTCTGAGTATTAAAAGAAGCAGTTCCTGGCTTCAAGGAGCTAACTCTCCTGGTGCTGAGGCAGACATGTGACTAGGGTCACACAACGACTTGAGTGCTCACCTAGAGGAATGCAGACAGCATCTAAGGATCCTGCAGTTTCACACTCCCCATTTCCTCCCCAGCCATCCCAGGGACTCCAAAACCCTCCTCACCCTGATGATCCTTTGGGTGGCTCCTGGGCTGGCGCTGTCATCTCTCACCAGTGGGACAGGCCAGGCCTGAGGCCAGGAGATGGTTCTTCAGCTCAGAGGGTCTGGTGGGGCAGCCTCCCCTAGGGTTTGAAGCTAGAGGTGGGAACCATCCTCCATGTTCCCATCCCCTGGAGAGGAGGACACGCTTGTGCTGTGAACATGAAACACTTCCCTCCCAGTTCTTTCTCAGATCATGTCTGGTGCTTTTCGATGCACCAAAGAACATTTCAAACGAATCCCTGGCAGGCTCAGCTGGGAAGTTCTTTTGGCCACTTAGAATCTCAGCCTCTGAATGTAAGGCATGCTGGCGGTAATTGTTCAAGAAAATCAAATGAAAGCAGATACAGCAAGTTTCTGGTTATTTATCAGCTGTAGATATAGGCCACTTTTCATCACGCTGAGCCTCAAGAAAAGATAAAAGCACGAGAATTGATCTGAGCCTCTAGAGGGAGTGTCACACTTGCTGCCCAACAAGTGCCATCTTAAATGAACCATTTCCTGGCCTGCATCATGGCCGGCAGCTGCTGGGTCTCAGGCCCTGCCCCAGCCACTCCTTGGACCTCTGGCATCCCTTTGGCTGCTTCCTAAGCACCCACAGAGGCACCTTTCAGCCCCTGCCTGGGAGGAAGGGGCTGGAAGTCTGGACCTGGGGAGGATTTTGCTTCAGGACCAGGGCTGGGGGTTTGACCAATGCCTCCACCAACTACACTGGTCAGTCTCCTCCCAGACCTGCCAGAGTGATCTCTTTATTCTCCGCTCAGGGGCCTTGATTGGATCACATGACTCAGGGGCAGTGGGCTCTGAGCTGAAGCCTTCTGCAAGCTCCCCCGAGGGCAGGATGGCAGGGATGGAGTCACAGATCCAAGGGAGGACAGTGTCAGCTGAGAGCGGTTTGCTGTCCCTCTCTACAATGGTAAATTTTAAGTGTCAGTTTGACTAGGCCACGGAACCCAGCCCTTCTGGCGGTCACAGTGACGGTCCGTTTTAGATGAGATTAATATTTAAATCACTAGACTTTGGGTAAGCAGATGCCCCTCCATAATGTCAGTTGGCCTCAATCAATCACTGAAGGTCTTCTGCAAAAAAGACTGAGATCCCCAAGAAAGAAGGAATTCTGCCAGCAGATGGCTTTCAGACTCGAGCTACAACATCATTTCTTTCCTGGGTCTCCGGTATGTTTGACCTACTCTGTAGAATTTGGAGTCCCACAGTCATGCCTCTCTCTCTCTCTCTCTCTCTCTCTCTCTCCATATATATATACACATCCTATTAGTTCTGTTACTTGGAGAACCTGACTAATCCAGCTGCCACCCAGGAAACTGCGGCAACCCCATGGAATACTCAGGAGCTGCCCAGCTCAGGGCCAAGTTCTCTCTTCCTTCCTGTGGAGGCCTTGGGGCCAGAGTCAACAATCAATCAGCCAGTCAATAAGAAGAAAAACTCACAGTGCTCCCCGCTACTTATCGAGGTTTCACTCTGTGCAAAACACTGAGTGAACACACCACAGGCGTCAACTCATCTTGTCCTCGTACCAATCCTAGGAGGCATTGCTCCCATTTGGAAGCAAGGGAAACGAAGACTCAAAGAGGTCAAGCACCTTGCCCAGGGTCATGTGCAGCTAGTAGCCGGTAGGGTCAAGACTTGCACCCAGCTTTGTCCAAGACCCTTGCTTATGCAGTGGGTTCGTGTCCTGGTGTTTGCTGGGTGCCTGGGGAGAGCAGGTCCGTGGACAAGAGCGAGGGGCAGTAGAGAGGATGAAGAGGCCAATAATGTCCAAGGCCTGGGGCCACCAGGGGGAAGACAGGTGGAGACGCTGGTACCCTGGACAAGTCCTCAGTCTCCTGGGCTGCCAGGGGGCCCTGCCTGTCTCAAGGGCATCAGTCCTGCTCATGCTAGGAGTTAGTGCATGTCTGTCATCTTGTCACTTTCTCTTGCAGATAGAGACATGGGTGGGGGTGGGGGATGAAATCTACAAAGCCATGTCAAGTTGAGTGATTCTGCAGTGGCTCACTGCCCCTCACTGCTCCGAGAAAGGCAATAAAGCCAGGAGAACCAATAAAAGCAAGTGCCGTGGGGCTTGACAGATTTGGCTGTCCCCAGCGGGTGATGGCCAATTCAACCACAGAGGAAAATGGAAGTCAGAGCAAACCAGTCCAGGGAGTGAGTGACCCTGAGAAGCCTGGCACCCATCGTTCATCTGAGGAGCGGGCACCTGTCAGCCTGGGTGGGAGCAGGCCTTGTGCATGGCCCTGAATGGAGGGAAGGCCACGGCACAGGGCTGTGAGTGGTCATGGGGAGTGCTTCACGACCGCTTGGACAGGGAAGTGGGCACCTGTGGCCAGCACAGGACACACACAAGGGTAGGAGCAGGCAGGGGGGTGGGGGAAATGCCGGGCAAATTTGGGGCCAAGGAGCCTGAGTCAAACTGTATCTTCTGAGCTGATCCTTTGTTCCCAAGATCCAGCTGCGCCTGGCATGGAGCTGCCCTCTCCATTTCTATTCAGGCCTGGGTCACCCAGCCAGCATACTGGATTGCAGTGGGTGGGGCAGAGAGGTCCCCAGCCTTGTCGCCTCAGACAGCCTCCTGCTTCCTTCCCCTGAAGCTGGTTCCTGGGCACTGACACCCCACTTGCACCAGCCACTCGGCTCTGCTTCCTCCCACCTTCATCTGCAGGCAGCCAAATCTTGTCACTTATTGCAATGGCCCCTCCCTGACTTCCCACCCATCTCCAAGGACAGAGGGAGCAGGAGGGATGGGGGCAGTGAAGCTAAATTGCCCCGCTTGCTGCTGCTGCTGAAGCTGGCCTCCCCAGGAAGCTGAGAGGATGCAGAGGCTGAGGGTGGTCAAGTGTCAGGCCCCCAATCTGACCCTGGGAGCCTGGGAGGCTGCACGTTCCTTGGGATGCCATCCTCTTGGCTAGACTGGGAGGTGCGGTTGTGGAAAGTGGCCACAGGTAACTGTGATAACTAGGTGGGGTGGGGGGTTCCGCCAGGGCCATGAAAAGCACAACAGTCAGACTTTAACACTCAGATCTCTCGAGCTCTGTAATCTCAGGTAAGCCTCTTGCATCTCCTCATCTCTGAAACGAGGCTAACTCTATGTAGCTTCTTATTAACCAGCCTGGGCCTCAGTTTCCCTATCTCTAAAATGGGGGCAATCTTCCCACTGGTATCACCTCAGACGGTTGTTGTGAAGATCCAGTGGCTTCTCAGCCTCCAGGGTCTGGAGCTGTGGCTGGCCTGCGCAGGGCATCCCCGGCAGTACCCGGGCTCCGTGGTGCTGAAGCAGAGCCAGCCTCCAGATTCGGCAGAGCTGCAGGAGGAAACAGCTTCCCACCTTCTTCGTTTAAAGAAGAACCAAATTAAGGCACTAAGTTTATACATTAATTTTGCTACAGACGAGAGAATTGAAATAGCTTTCTAAAAGGTATTTTTAAAAACCGCTTCTCAATGCTCCATTAAAGGGCTCTCTGCCTTGCCTTGGAGTCTCTGCAGCTGCCAAAAATACTATGAAAATTACTCAAATGCAGTCTTCGTTGGCACTGAAAGAGTTTGCCAACTTGCTTCAAACAGTCTAAAAACTGATCACATTTGGTCTGAGACACAGGCGCTCTTTTGGATCAATATGTTGATCCAGGGGCCGCCTCGAAGTACACCCCTGTGTTTAGAGATCCACCCGGGACCCCAGGGCCCCCTATCCTGAAAGATCCCTCTTCTTAGTTTATGGAGTCCCCATCATCGGCTCCACCCAAGTACCCTCTGCTTCCTGTCTCATGTCCTGAGATGTTGGGGTGTCCCAGCTCAGTCTTAGGCCTCTCCTCTTTTACTGGGTGATCCCCCATAGCCTGACCCTTGACTCCTTCATTCCTGAATCACATCCCAACTTCACCAATTGCAAACCCACAGCGCTCACTGCCTGCTGCATCGGCCTACCCAGACCTCCGACAAGCACTTCGACTGCAATATGACCCGAGGGGGCTCTGCATCCCACCTGTCCCCACTGGGCCTCCCTTTCCGAGGACAAGAACCTTCCACGCAGCTCTTCAAGCTCTGAATCCATTTGTTGCCCTGAAGTCCTCTCTTTGTCTTAACTTCACGTCCAAATCATCAGCACATGTGTCAACCTTCCCTCAAAATAGGTCCCAGACCTCTGTCCTCCTCTCCCCACCCTGCTCTGCCCCGGTGTGGTCACCACCCTCGCTCGCCTGGACCCTGAGAGGGCCTTCCAGCAGCTCTGCAGGCTGCCAGCCCACTCTGCAAACATCCGTGTTGCCCACAGCAGCCAGAGGGAGCTTTTAAAACACATCAATCAGATCATGTCACTGCCCTGCTTGAAATGCCCCGAAGGCCTCCCCTGCGCTTTGAATAAAACCCACATACTCTCTGCCCTGTGCCCAGGGCCACGGGTCCCCTTGCTCACCAGCTCTGCCCCATTTCCTTTCCTTTTCCTTCCTCCCAGCCTTGGTGCCTTTGCCCCAGCTGGTCCCCCTGTCTGGAACATTCTTCCCCTAGGTCCTTACAAGGCTGCTTCTGTGCCGCAGCTCAAATGCCACCTCCTCAGACAGTTCTTTTTTCCTTCCTTCCTTCCTTCCTTCCTTCCTTCCTTCCTTCCTTCCTTCCTTCCTTC
>NW_012098654.1:2216848-2253140 GCF_000951045.1 Mandrillus leucophaeus | reverse complement strand
CCTTTCTCTCTCTTTCTTTCTCTCTCTTTCCTTTTCTTTCTCCTTCCTTCCTTCTCTGTCTTTTCTTTTTTCCCCTCCCTCCCTCCCTCCCTCCCTCTCTCTCTCTCTCTCTCTCTTTCTTTCTTTCTTTCTTTCTTTCTTTCTTTCTTTCTTTCTTTCTTTCTTTTCTTTCTCTTTCTTCTTTCTTTTCTCTCCCTCTCTCTCTCTCTGTCCCTCCCTCCTTCTGTCTCTCTTTTTTGTTTTGACAGAATCTCACTCTGTTGCCCAGGCTGGAGTATAGTGGTGTGATCTTGGCTTACTGCAACCTCCACCTCCTGAGTTCAAGCAATTCTCCTGCCTCAGCCTCCTGAGTAGCTGGGATCACAGGCACATATCACCATGCCAGGTTAATTTTTGCATTTTTAGTAGAGATGGGGTTTCACCATGTTGGCCAGGCTGCTCTTGAACTCCTGACCATAGGTGATCCACTCGCCTTGGTCTCCTAAAGTGTTAGGGGTCAGGTGTGGTGGCTCATCCTGTAATCCCAGCACTTTGGGAGGCCAACGTGGGCGGATCACCAGAGGTCAGGAGTTCGAGACTAGCCTGGCCAACATGGTGAAACCCTGTCTCTACTAAAAACACAAAAGTTAGCCAAGCGTGGTAGTGCCTGCTTGTAGTCCCAGCTACTCAGGAGGCTGAGGCAGAAGAATCACTTGAACCCAGGAGGCGGAGGTTGCAGTGAGCAAGATTGTGCTACTGCACTCCAGCCTGGGCAACAGAGTGGGACTTTGTCTCAAAAAAAAAAAAAAAAAAAAAAAAAAAAGTGCTAGGATTACAGGCATGAGCCACCTCACCTGGCCAGAGTCCTTTCTTGACCCTTGATCAGGAAAGCCCACAGGCCTTATGCGTATCTAGAAATGCATCTAGACAGCATTTTCTGGTTTATTTGCTCATCATCTACTTCTTCCCACTGGGTCACCAGCTCTCTGAGAGGAGGGACTCCAGGACTCCAAATCCCCGGGACCTAGAATCGTGCCTGGCACACATTCTTCAATAAATCTTAAGGAATGCATAAGTGAGACCTAGGACCTGCCCCAGGTGATCCACTGTGCAAGATATGCTGTTTCTCCCCCGGGAATGTCTTGACTGGCAAAGCCTGGAACTTTGCTGAGCCATCTCTGGCTGTTTTCAGGCCTGGGTGAGAAATCAACACCCCAGAGTGGAGTGGCATGAAGAAGCTTTAAAAGGCTGAGATGGCAGGATGGAATAATGGCTTTTGGGATGTAGGCACCTGAAGCCCGGTCCCACCATCTAGATGCTGTGGGACTTGGACACATTCCTTAATAAGCCTCTGAGCATCAGTTTGCTCCTTGGAACAGTAGTTCTGCCTCTCAGCCCTGCTGAAGTTTAATGAAATATTGCATTTCATGAGGTCATGATGCCTGATTCTGCCCTTAGGTTTAACAAATGGCCGTAGCTATTACTGTTGTTACTGTTATAGAGGCTGAGGTGTGTGAGGGTGGGGAGGACCTCCCGGAGAATCCTCGTTTTCTAAGGTAGAGGATGCAGGAGATGCTGG
The DNA here is from genome assembly GCF_000951045.1 of Mandrillus leucophaeus. Classification (NCBI taxonomy): domain Eukaryota; kingdom Metazoa; phylum Chordata; class Mammalia; order Primates; family Cercopithecidae; genus Mandrillus; species Mandrillus leucophaeus. Next base: position 2,251,582 of record NW_012098654.1, on the reverse strand, counting down.
TTGGCTCCAGTGAGGACACTGTGTGTCCTATGTTCAGGGCACAAACAAGCTTCCGACCTGACCCAAAGCCTCCCGGAGGCAACCCGTGCAGCAACGCCTGGACACTCCCCACTCATTCTGCACTGGCAGGCAGCTCGCAGGACAGCAGGTCTTTCCCATGGCCCTGTGTCCCTAAGAGTCCCTGCCCTGGTCACCAGGGGACCCCCAGAGGGTGCTGGCCTATTCCAATAGGATCCTACCCATGTCTCATGCCTGGAGTCGTCACCAGTTCAATCACTCCATGAATATCTGTCCTGTTACCTGTTAGGAAGCAGGCAATGCTACTGCAAGGTGCCAGGATCCAACAGACCCCCAGCCTACTGCATGTGCCACAGGGGAGGTGCACTGGCGAGAGAGATGTGACCAGATGAAGATACTGTCTGCTGCCAGTCTGGTGAGCTAGCACAAAGGGGAAGGACAGTGATGGCAAAGACAGTGATGGGCGTGGTTGGGGACAGGGCCTTCAAGGAGGGCCACTGAGCTGAGCTCTAAACTGTGAAAATTGGCTTGGAGCGGTGGCTCACACCTGTAATGCCAGCACTTTGGGAGGTTGAGGTGGGCAGATCACCTGAGGTCAGGAGTTCGAGACCAGCCTGGCCAACATGACAAAACTCCATCTCTACTAAAAATATAAAAATTAGCCAGGTGTGGTGGCGTGCACCTGTAATCCCAGCTACTTAGGAGGCTGAGGCAGGAGAATCACTTGAACCCACGAGGCAGAGGTTGCAGTGAGCTGAGATCACGCCATTGCACTCTAGCCTGGGTGACAAGAAGGAAACTCCATCTCAAAATAACAAACAAACAAACAAACTGTGAAACCCAGGCAGCCACACAAGTCGAGGGAGGTGTGGCAGGCAGAAGGAGCTGCCAGGGAAAAGCTGTGAGCTTGGCTTGTTTGTAGGAAGGAAAGGAGCCAGCGTAGCCTGAGCATGGTGGACCATGGGCAGACAGATCCAAAGTGAGACCCGCGGGGCAGGTGGGAACCAAACAGTGCAAGGCACATTCTGGCTAGAGTGGTAACTTGGATTTCACCCTGAGAACAGGACTCACAGGAGGGATTCTAGTGGCCACTGACCCTTCAGACGGGAGGGTTTCTCACTTGTTATCATGAGCCCTTTCTTGCCATTTGATTTGCTTAAACAATGAAGAACTGATTAGAAGTTTTAATTATTCCTGGAAACTTTGAGGCCTTGGAGCAGTGTGCAAAGGCCTAGTTTAAATGTTTTACAATAACGGTCTGTTAACAAATTCCAGACTTAATTTATCCAAGAACTTGTTAAAATTCCCTCTGTGCAGCCACAAAGGAATGCGCTTTTGAAGTCATTTACTTACCAATAAATTACAATGGTCTGAAATCATTAGCAGCAAAGTAAATTGTTTTAATTGATCTGAACTTCGTTCCGACCCAGGGACTCCAATTTTGTGCAACTGCACTTTCTCAAGGTCTAAAATAACAAATTAATCTCTTTTGAATCCTGTCATCTTTGGATTGGTCCTTTCTCAGAGACCAGGAAGGAACAAGAATCAGTGGTGGGATAGGGTTTGCTGCAGGGCCCGGGAACTGCACAGAAATACTTCAGTTTCGGAGTGAGGGTCTAGTCCCAGGTTACTCTACTCATTATGGGGGAAATGGCAGACCTCAGAGAACCCAATATCAGTTTCTGGTCCTGGGTTGTGGTCACATGCTTGATAGTCATGGAATCACCAGTCCTATCTGTTTCATGCACTTTTCTGTAGGTACAGTATACATGACGATAAAAACAAGAGCAAATGCGAAAGTGAAAATATACTTAAAAATAATTTAGAGAGGTTTTGTCTGGTGACCCTGATTCTCTGACAGCCTCCCGGAAAAGCCCTGCCGTCAGCTCTGTGAAAACCCCTCTCTCTCTGGGCTCCTCCCTGATGCTGCCAGAGTCTGACACCCACTGCCCAGTCTCTCTGGGGGTGGGCAAAGGTGCCAGGCCTTTTGAAAGCAGGACCATAAAGTGACCAGGGCTGTGCTTTGGGACACCTCTAAGGTTCTCTCCAAAATTAACGCTGTCTGGTTGGGGGGAGGGAGTCGGAATGCTGGCTGGCTGTCAGCCAACTGCCCACTCCAAGTATGCTAGTGGGTGGGGGCACCTCCAGCTGTAGCCCTCATGAACCACCCTCCAAGGTGCAGGCAGCAAGGCCAGACTGTCTCAAATAGAGATGCCAGCCCAAGGGGCCAGTGCAGGGTTCCTGGCCCTTCATCCTGGGCCTGGTTATATCGCGGTGGGTAGATGAGTGCGGGGTCCCAGTACTCATCCAAACTGCCCCAAGCAGGGCCCACACCTGCTCTGACCCTGTGGAATATGCTGCTCTTTCTGTCTGAAATTTTCCTTCCCTTTATCTCACTGCTTCCACACAAGAGGCTGAGGATCAGCCCAGGCCAGGGACTCATAGCAGCAGCAGGGCCTTGATGACTCGGAGCTGTGCATGAATCCTCCTAGAGCTGCCTTGGTTGTGAGGGCAGTACTGGGGGCTTATGTCCTATAGATCTCCTCACGCCTGCCTCAGGGAGATGGAAGTCCTGGGACAGCCTGTACGGGGAAATAGGCAATGTTGAAGTTCAGGGCAGAGACTTCCAGGAAAAGGATCCAAACTCAGGGTGTGGCCCTCAAGTTCTTTCAGGAGCAAGCTCCATGTGATCTTACTAAGCCAGGGTGTGCAAAGGGCTTTAAAATCCCATCTGCACACAACCCCGCCTTGTGCAGCCAGCAAGAGGGAGGCTGATCAAACAAGAGGAGGCCAGGGCTGAAGCCACACAGCCAGAAGGGCAGCCGGGGTTTGAGGCTATCACAACAGTTTATCTTGGCGGCATTGATGGAGGGGCCCCGGGAGGTAACTGTGAAATTTACAAGCGGAGGATGATTTGCATCTGAGCAAACCCTCCTGTTATTATTCCTGGAATAAGGGGAACACCGGGGCAAGGGCTTCAGGGGTCCATCCAGAGGCCTCGTCCAGTCTCCCTGTCAGCATCACTAGAGCAGAGAATTTCTTTCCTAGAATGTGGAGCAAACCTTGCAGGATTTACCCCACAGATGCTGAGCGACAGAGGTCGAGGGAAGGATATCTCGAGCCAGCGGAGACAACCACTGCTGGCCAGAACTGCAGACCTGCACAGAGTGATGGACACCGTGTGTCAAGCCATCAAGCCACAAGCGCCAACTGCTCTCACCAAGAGGATTTGCCTCCCCTGGATCCCCAAGCATCCCACAGTCAAGCTCTGCTCCTTCATTTGGAAATAACATGATAATATCATAGGAAAATTGACTTGAGGACATCTGCTCCTCAACGCCTGAACAAACGCAGGGGACATGTGGGGAACCCTGCCCCGGCGGCCGGGGTGTGTACAGCCCCCAGGAAGTGGGCACCACCCACCCCTACTTGGGCACCCTCTCGTTGGTAGACCTGAGGACAGGCACAATGCCCAGTCCAGTGCCCAGGGAAGGCCTGGCTCTGCCAGGAGGAAGGGGAGGGACCACAACATCCTGACCCTGTTGGCCCTCAGGAAAGAGGAGCCTGGGGCAAGTCTTTTCTCCAGAAGGGGGAAATATGACGGCACTACAATTCCCTCCCCAGCCAAGCCCTCATCTCAAGGAGGAAACAAATGCTAATGGAAGCAGTTAAAATGGAAAGGGAGTCTGTTTCTCCTTAACTGTCTCTGGCTGCACAAAATTCTGAGAAGCGATTGAAGGTAAATTGCTTGGTTTTCAATTTTAAGCTGCACTTATCCAAGCACGATCAGTCTTCCCTGGTCGTGGCAGAAAATAATAAGCACCTGATGCGGGGTTGCCCTGGTGCCCAATAACATGGTGGGATCGCATCCCCATTTCATTACAGAAGACAGAGTGCGCTTTAAGCAAGTTTATTGATATGATAAATTGTCCCCTCACTTCCCTGTGGGTGAATCTCCTGCCTAGAGCTGTTGGTCCTGCTCCAGGGGCAGGCACCCACTGGCAGAGAGCAGAGGTCCCTCTGGCCATGCTGCCAGGAGCCCGGTGGTGGCCCTGGGGTTGCCCTGCAGGGGAGGGAACCACATGAGCAACTGTGGCTGGAGTTGCTCAGATCGCCCTGGCCTGGAGCTGGGGTGGCCGTACTGCATGGGACCCGACAGTCCAAGGTCTGCCGTCGGCAAGACCTGGGCTCCACTTCGTGGCCTTAGGCACACCAAGCTCTTCAGGGTCCTTAGCTGTCAAATGGAGGTGGTGATGGCAATGGTGAGGGTTTAGATAAAACGATCTTGGTGATGGCACTGGTGAATGTTTAGATAAAATGATCTTGGTGATGGCACTGGTGAAGGTTTAGATAAAATGATCTTAGTGATGGCAATGGTGAAGGTTTAGATAAAATGATCTTGGTGATGGCAATGGTGAGGGTTTAGATAAAATGATCTTGGTGTTGGCAATGGTGAGGGTTTAGATAAAACGATGCTTGCAGAGGCGTTAGTGTAGTGTGATTATGAAGCCCAGGGCCTCCTGGGCCCCTGGAGCCCTCCCCCTCAGGGACCATCCTGACTGTGTGTGGCAGAGCAAAGGGCTCCAGACTGTACAGCCACCTCTCACCAGACCTGGCAGACCCGGGGTCCCCAGCGGGGCCACACCAGCGTGGGTGTCAGAGGGCAGTGAGAACTGGGGTGGGGGTTGCCTGGCCACAGGTGCTTGTCCTGGGGTAGAGATTTTCCTGGCTGAGAAGCAGAGAGAGACCTTGTCAATGGGCAGGACCTGTGACTTTCTGTGGGATCCCAGCCCTGGGGTCTAGTCCCAAAGCCCCAGTGACCCAGAACAGCACCCAGGACCACTGTCAGGCCAGCCCAGTGCCCACCTGCACGGTGGAGGCTGCCACACTCACTTGAACAAGGAATGAGTGGCCAGGGCCAGGCACCGATAGGGGATCAAGAACCTGTTCTCCCAGAAGCTACAGCTGCCATCTGGGCCGAGGGAAGAGGGTTCTGGGGAGGTACCTGGTGCTTTACGTTTCCTTCCAGGAAAAGCCATTGTCATCTCTGAGCCTGACCTCTCAGGTCTACTCTCTCTGGGGCCTTCTCTGTTCCCCATGATCCTCCCATGCAGAAGGGGTGCCTCCAGGTTCCTGCCAGTCTGAGACATGACACTGCACACCCTGGGTGCAGGAGGAGAGGTTCCTGCAGAAGCTGGGTGCTCGGGGGAGCCCAGGTGTCTGCAGCCCATCTGAGGTTCTCATCTCTAAACACTTCAGATGAAGATAAATGGATGTGAAAGGAGCATATCCCCCTCAACCATGTAAACACGAGGCGGCAGACGAGTAAGTAACATTAGGCCTGACACGGGGAAGCTGCGAGGTATTACTCACCCTGATAAGTTTAATGTATAATTTAGAAACATATCATCAAAATGGGAAAAAAGGGAAGAACCTCTTAAATAACTCTGAAAGATATTCAGCTCAGAAATCACGGGCAGTTAGAGTGGAGGGCGTGCTGCCGACTCACCGCAGACGCAGGCCCGGCACTCCCGGTAATTGGATTTAGATGGATCTGTGAGCAGAGCCCTTTAGGAAGGAAAGATTCACCTTTTCCAGAAGTGGGGAAAGGGTGGGGGTTTAGGGCGGGGGTATCTGTCTGGCCGGGGCTCTGCCAGGCACAGCAGGGCTGTCTGCAGGAGCCAGGCTGCGTGGGTGGATGGGCTCAATTCCAACAGGCTATGAATTCTTCGTGGCAGCTGGGTGAGCCCCCTACCTCCTGCCACAGACGCCTCTTCCCTCTCACCTGGTCTGGGATGGGGGTGGGGGAGGGAATGCATGCAGACAGACAGAGTGGCTGGGGAATAGGAACAATTCTAGGCATTTAAATCCCTCCCCTCCTGGGGGAGCTGGTGGTGAGTGCAGGTGGTCATGGGGGCGGGGGTGGTTGGGGACATCACAGACCCCTGCCCTGGTGTATCTGGGCTACTTTGAGTTGACCAACCCCTCTCGGGTGGCACAACCCCTCCCCTAGCCACAAGGTGGGGATGCCCCATCCACACTGCTGTTATGCTTCTCTGCTCACCCCACAGTGAGGGACACCTCAGTTCCACCGCAGCCACCATGTGAGCCACGTGACCCCTGTACAGCGTGGGACCCCTCTGAGCCCCTCCTGTCTTGCTGGTCACATCTCAGGGCTGTCCACAGTCCCCCACCCCGATCCCTGATGTGGTGAGGACCTAGTGGGACCAGGAGGAGACAGTGTCGCTGGTGTGCCCAGGTGGGGGTATGCTTCTACCCTTTCCCGGTATCGTTGCCCAGCTGGTGAGCTGAGGGCAGAGGAGTACTGGGATAGGAGGGAGGCTGCAGGCCCATGGGGACGGGGCGGTGCCAGTTAGGCCTGGGCCCTGGAGTAGGGCTTCACAGCCTGGCCTGGGCGCCCAAGTCACGCCAAGGTGTCAGTATTGTTTGGAAGCGGCAGGAGGTTCGGTGTGGCTCCGGGTTTGGAACCCCAGGCTGGAGGCTGAAGAGCGCCCTTGGCTTGCAGCATGGGCTTTATCTCGGGCCTCTGGGGAGTGCAGATAAGGCGCCGTCTGCGATAAGGGAGAGGACTCCGACCCGAGCCAAGGACATTTCCTTCATTTGTGGGCTTTTGTCTTCAGAGAGTGTCCACAGCCAGTTCTTGAGGCTTAAACTCAAGTGTGGATCCCCACTGCTGGGCCCTGAGATGCAGCTGCAGGGAGGGGCCGCCCACACTGGAGGGCACCCGGGCGCCCGAGGGATGGACGCAGCCAGGTGCCCGGCTGGGAGTGGGCGCCTTCCTCCTCCTCCAGGCTCCTCCGGTTTTCATTCCAACCTGTTCTCACCACCTTGTCTGTCTGGGAACTGCCCTGGCTGCCCCAGCCTTTTCCCACAATCTTGGGGATTTCCACCGCGAACTTGTCCCTGCTCTGTGAGTGCGTCTGAGGAGCTGGACCCAGGGTCCTGGGAGACACAGAGAGGAAGGTTCAGCTGGGAACCAGACAGGTTTACATAACGAAAGCTGCATCGAGAAGGGAGGTGGGAGGCAGGGGAGGTGGGGGCAGACTCTACCAAGGCCCCGCAGCAGCAAAGCTGGAGGCGGATGAGGGACAGATGAGCCGTGTTTCTGACTCGTCTGCCCACAGGGGAGCCCCACTCTAGGACGTATGAACTGGGCACCCCGCATCCTGGCCATTCCCCTTCTGTCCCTTGAGGCTACCTATTCTTGTCCTCCCATGGCCCATTGTCCTCTGGTGGCCTCCCACTCTTGCCCTCTGCACCAGGAGCCAGCGTGATCCCATGTTCACATTCTTCCACTGGCTCCCCTCCACACTCACAGTGAAACCCCAAGTCCTTACAATGCCTGTAGGCTGGACTCATCTGCTCTGGTCACCTCGGCAGCCTCGTCACTCCCGTAGGAACTCACTGGAGGCAGGCTGGCCTCTTGGCTACTTTTAAGAGACTCCAAGCTTACATCCACCCCAGGGCCTTTGCACATACTCTTCCCTCTGTTGGGATTGTCATTCCCTAGATACACTTGCAGCCCATCCCACCGATCACAGGGCTCTGCCAGGTGCCCCTCCGCAGAGGCCCCTTCTTGGCTACTCTATCCCCAACCCTCCCGTACCCCTTCCTTTACTCTGCCTGGCTGTCGTTACTGCATTTATCACTATCTTAAATTATATTACAGGCCCACAATCCAATTCCAAAATCCATAAAGCTCTAAAAGCCAAAAGCTTGTTCATAACTCATTTGGTGGCAAAACGTGACCTGAACTGATGTGAGGCTATTTATAGTCTCAGTTCATCCCTCTTCATGTGAATATTCATACATTTTGCTGCAGAAATATTAATGCAACTGATTATGGGGTGCTACTCTACACCCCGCTGGGGACATTACATAATATATGGTCTATGCACCATATTCTGTTTCTAAAATGCAAAGTCTGAAGGCTCAAGCCACGTTTCTAAGCCTTGGCATGAGTACTGGCATTGTGGGACGGATAACTCTGCCGTGGGGGCTGTCCGGGGCACTGCAGGATGTTTACAGTGTCCCCAGCCTCCACCCACCAGATGCCAGTAGCAGCCAATAGCACCCTCGGGCGCCTGGGTGCGCTCCAGTGTGGACAGCCCCTACCTGCAGCTGCGTCTCAGGGCCCAGCAGCAGTGGGGGTCCACACTTGAGTTTAAGCCTCGATACCAGTCACAGCCTCAGCTGTGACAACCAATAGCATCTCCAAACACTGCCAGATTGCCCCAGGTGAGGACCTCTGGTCTAAGTATATCTGACTTTAGGGGTTTCAGATGAGGGGCTGCGCACTTCTCTCCAGTTATTTATCTACTTACATGAAATACAAACCCCGTGCGGGTAGAACCCCTGTTCTTCTGTTCTCTGCTGCACACCCACCGTCCAGTGGTGTCTACCCCAGAGCGGGTACTTAATTCTGACAAAGACTCCTTCCTTTGACTAAAACTTTAGCTAGGTTCTGCTGAGTCCTCTGCTGGACTCGGCCCAAACTCGGGCTTCCCTCTCTGTCGTGGGATTGTGAGCAACAATCCTGCCGTCAGCTTAGCAGAAACCCCCACCTTTGTATCTGACCATCCTCCACATCGTCTCCCCCTGGCCTGCCTGTAGGCCTCATCCAAGTGAGTCAGTTCAGCCAGAAGCCCCTGACCCTTGGCCATCCTCTCAGTCAGCTTCTGTCCCCTGACGCCCCCTCCTCCTTTGTGATAAATCCTCACTTATCCTTGCTGGAGTCAGAGTCCAGCCTGATCTCTCTCCCCTACTGTATGACCCCATTGTGGTGGTCCCTGAACCTACAGCCATGGTGCCCCTGGAATAATGTCTGCCTTATCATCTTTAACAAGCATAATGAATAAAGTTTTTCCTTAACAATACAGAATTGTGGCACAAAGAAAGAAATACGATTCCTCTAGCAGGCACCTGGAGTCCCCACCCTAAGGGTTTATCAGAATGTCCTTGACACCCCCTCCCCAAGCAGAATGCCGCGGATGCCCCATTCTCCATCCCGGCTCATCTTTGGGGATGCTAGAGCACCCATCAGAGCTCAGGGCCCCAGGGAGCTTCCCAGTGCCCGGATCTGATGCCACTCCCACATGGCCAACCTCAGACTGTTGATCCCTAGGGTGAGGACAGTGATCTGGGTCTACCTCCCCGGAGATGGCACCTCTAAGTGGCGGGACACCCACTCATCATGTGGAGTTGAACTCCCCTGTGTCTTCCTGTGCACCTGTGCAGGTCTGGGCACCAGGGCAGACCTTGTGGATCAGAGTGGACTTGGGATGGGACAGAGCCTCCAGACGACCCTCAGAGTCTGGTCACTGACCCTCAGAGGCGGTGGGGAGTGTCAGGGATAAGCTCTGGGCTGTGGCTTTTGTCCTGGCAGAAATGCTCAGAGCACGTTCCACACAGGGGAAGACTGCTGGGTCCTACCCCATCCCTCTTTCCATGCAGGGCCAGCCTCTGCCTGCTCACGTCCAGTGGCGGGGCGCTTCCTCTCTCCTGATACAGCTTGGTCCACCAGAGGATGGCCCCAGCAGTTAGTCACACCTTCCTTTCACTGAGCTAAAATCCTGCAGCCCCCACCTGCTGGTCCCAGCCCCACTCCCTAGAGTTCAGAGCACCCGCAGCCCACAGTGTGTCTGGCATCCTCAGGCTCCCTTACTTCCCATCGTGTCGGGGGCCAATCTTCTCGGCTTCCCAGGACTGGCCTGGTTCAGTCTCTGCACCCCTTCCACACACCTGGGCCTCTGCTTGGCTCCTCCCTCCTTCCACACACCCCCATGCAGTGTGGAACTGAGTCTTCTCTTCCCCAGGATGATGGGCAGGTTGGGGAAGGGATCCTCTTTAGGCCTCCTACGAACGCCCCCTGCTCCCTGATGATAAAGACAGGGCCCTGCCTCACCACTGGGATGTGCCCAGTCCTCAGCCTCGTCTTCTGGTCCTTCTTAGCTGATGCCACTGGAAGGTTCTGGAGTGTGTGCACTGCAGGCCAAGGTGACCACACTTGGAGAACAGGGCTCTTTTACACCCAGAAGCTAGGGGCAGACAAACAGGTGATACTGTGCTGAGAGAGGGCGGGCCAGGGTAAGGTCTGGGTTACAGCCATGGAGCCCGTGGAGAGGCTGCTATTGTCCCCAGGGTCCATTTCCTTCTGGTTCCTCAGTCCCCAGTCTCCTGGGTACACAGCTGCCTGGACAGCTGTGTGACACTTTCCAGCTCCCTCTGCAGCCAGCCAGGTGACTCTGCTTGGCCTACGGTTTGTGAGCGAAAGTGGGAACGTGTCAGTTCCAGGAAGCGTTCTTAAAGGGAGGGGCTGTGCCTCTCTCCTTCCTAGTGCCTGGGATGCAGACATGAGGGCTGGAGTTAGAGCAGCCACACTGGACCAGAAGCTGCTGGAGTGAGTGTTAGAGCAACAAGCTAGAAGGAGCCTGGGTCCTGTGGAAATTGTGCAGTCACCACAGTAGCCCTTGACTGCCTGTTTACAGAGAGAAAAGAGGACCTTTATCCACTGAGCCTCTGTTGGCTTAGATTTTCTGCCACTCGCAGCTGAACCCAACCCCAGTGAATCCAAAGCCCAGGCAGATCTTCCTGCCGGAGAGAATCACAAAAGACTCATTCATGGCCACACCCAAGGATGCAGGGCAGGCGGTGGGTGAAGGTCAGGGCATTGAGGCCCTCAGGAGTGGGGGTAGGAGAGGATTTAGGAAATCAGGTCAGTAACACATTGCATTATCGGAAGGACAGAGAGCTCTCTGCAAATTGACAGGAGAGAGCTCCTTTCGCTGAGCAACTGCCACGTGGGCTATCATTATGGCCGTTGCTGTTTCCTAGCTAAAGAGGATCCTGCCGTTGCTGGGGACAGCCTCCTAGAGCACAGACTCCAGCTCAGGGATCAGAGCCAGCTCCTCCTGCTGCTGGCCTACGCGTGATGTGAAAGTTACAGAAGCAACAAATGCTGCCTTCTGTCCTCCAGGGGAACGCATCCCCAGAAAGCCAACAAGACCAGAGAGATAAGAAGAAGACGGAGAGAGCCTCGCCGGCGCACGACACTCATCACACCATCCTTGTGGGCTGCGCAGCTTTGTTTAAACCCTACAACAGCCACGCAAGGAACACAGACACATTCCTGCCCTCTGGTGACTGATGAGGAGACCGAGACATGGCTTAAAGGAGGAGCTCAAAGCCCCTCAATACAGAGTTAGAAACTACAACTGAGCTGTTTGAACTCCAGAAACAGTGCTCCTTCCATTCCAGAAAATTCCCAGCAAGAGGATGCTAGCAGCCTCCTAATGCCAGACCTGCAAAGACTCGGGTGAGGAGCAGAAACCCAGGCCTCACGTGGCCGGTGTACACACTTGCCCCTAATGGCCTCAAGGCCCGCTCTCGGCCTGTCCCACCTCCAAAGGGCTTGTCCACGGCCCAGTGGAGGGAGGGTGCTCTTGTCTAGGGCCCCTGGGCCCCGGGTCAGCTTTGCCTCCTGATTTCTGGCACCCAGCCCCACCATTGTTTCTGTACTTTCTCCAAATTAAAAACCCATTGTGGTTGTTCCTAGGTAAAAAGAGTTAATTTTCAATTCGAGTGTGTGGGAGGGTGTCTCAGGGGAACAGAGTAATGAAGCCGCTAGTGCTAGTTGCAAAACAAATAGATAAATCAATGTTTCAATTTTCTCCATGTGAGAGAAGGGACACTGCTGCTTAGCAATTCAGAGAACACTGCTGCAGGCCCTTTGGAGGCGGCCATGAATGCCAGGAAAAAGTTTCTGGGGTTCCAGCCATATCAGAATGCCAACCGAACTTCCTATCTTGGGGCCACAGCTGGTTGGTGCCAGGGAAAGGGACTGATTCCAAGTGATACCCCTCAAACCTGTCCTCTCGAAACACAGCGCCCAGCAGATGTGGGAGGCGGGGCAGGTGCTCTCAGGGCCTGCTCTTCTGATCCGATACTTCCCATGGCTCCCCAGTGCCCTGGGACCGAGTTATCAAAAACCACGTACGTGTGGTGGCACTTTACTAAGCTCTGCAGCCATCTCATTTTCTCATGATTATCCCACTTATGGATGAGGAAACTGAGGCCCAGCGAGGTCATGTGGCCTTCTCAAGGTCACACAGTCAGGACAGGGTGTTTCACACTATATGACTCTGAACCCTCTAAGGACGGGCTTGTGATGGGCACGGGTTGGAGGAAATCTTGTCTGGGAGGAGATAACCAAACCCTCCAAAGCCAGAGTCAAATGCCAAGTTCCCACCGACCAGCAGCCCATCCAGGAAGGCCAGTACAGGAGGGATTTTGCACACTGCTGGGCAGAGCCAGCCTCGGGGCCAGGTGCCCAGGGACCTTTGGTGCCACCGCGAATGAGTGGTATTATCAGTCTCTGACATGGCTGTCCCCAAACGTGGGAGGGCTTGGCACTTGTTAGTGGTTCCTCCATGTGTGGGTGTCCTGTCTGCCACCTGGCTCATGGGAAGAGGGCCGTGTCTCTGAGGTCTCCATGGCATCTTCCATGCCCAAGGTGGGGCACACTACCCCGGGACCTCCATGGCTCCCATCAGCCCCCTCGCCTGTCTTCCTTCTTCTCCCCCAGACCTGCTTCATCTGAGCCCCTTCCTCCCTGGGTTCCCCTCATTCACAAGGCTTCCTTCCAGAAAGCTCCTCCTCTTCTCCATCTGCCCCCATTCCCCCCAGCAGCTCCCATGGTCTAGATGTGGACACCCCCTCAGAAGCCTCAGCCTCCACAGCCCCAGGGGAGGGAACCCTCCTTCCTCTTCTGGTCTGAACACAAAGACCTCGGCCAGGAGCTCCTCCCGCTGCCTCAGTTCACACACCAGTGTCCTCTCGGACTGTGAGACCGCTGTGGGCAGGGATGCTCCCTGCGGTCCGGAAGGCCCAGCTTCCAGCTGTGTGCCTGGCACAGGCCAGAGGCCAGAATGCACGTGTGAGTTGACCGGAGAGAGGGTAGGTTCACCTGGGCTGCCCCAAGTTTACGGAGCCCCCACTTCTCACAGCAAGCGTCACTTGGGTGCCACGATCCAGACCTCAGAACTGTCCACGGAGCCCCCACTTCTCACAGTGAGCGTCACTCGGGTGCCACCACCCAGACCTGAGAACTGTCCCAGTGACACAGGAGGCGGTCATATTTTTCTCAAGTTATGTCCAGAAACTTAAGAAAGTGGACTTTAGGGCTGGGCGCGGTGGCTCATACCTGTAATCCCAGCACTTTGGGAAGCCGAGGCTGGTGGATTGCTTGAGGTCAGGAGTTCGAGACCAGCCTGACCAACATGGTGAAACCCTGTCTCTACTAAAAATACAAAAATTAGCCGGGCATGGTGGTGGGCGCCTGTAGTGCCAGCTACTCAGGGGGCTGTGGTGAGGGAATCACTTGAACCTGTGAGGCGGAGGTTGCAGTGAGCTGAGATCGCACCACTGTACTTCAGTCTGGGTGACAGAGTAAGACTCCATCTCAAAAAAAAAAAAAAAAAAAAAGAAAAGAAAAGAAAAAGAAAGAAAAGAAAGCGGACCTTAGAGAAAAACCAAATGGACCTCTTGGCTTGCCACCTCCAGGTGCTGAGACCTTGGGACATTCCTGAGCTCTCTGAGCTTTTCCTGTCTACATAACAGCAGGTAATAACAGCATCTCCCCTGAGGGCTGTCATGAGCTTCCCCGAGCCCACGCTGCCATGCCCAGAGCCCTCCATCCATGCCACCATCATGATGGCTGTTGCCGTGGCTCGGATCTGCTCGGAAGCCTCGTCAGGCTGGCAAGACTTCTCCAGACCAGGCCAGGGACTGCAACCATGCACTGGTCCAAGTGTCCAAAGGCTTGGGCATGAGGACTATGAAGACTGTGAGGGTGGAGGGGCAGCCTTGAAGCCACCAGAAAGTGCCCAATCTCCCCCAGGTACATCCCTCTCCATGTGGCCTCAGCCACTGCCCCTCTGTTGCCCCAGGTCTCAATGTGGCCTCTTGATGTAGAGGACAGACCTTCCCACCTGTCACTCCCTCCATAAGCCTGAGGCTTCTACACTCAGTAAAGCCACGGAGGCTGTGCTGCCTGAAGCAGGGGTGGTGATGGGAGAGCCTCCCATGGGGATGGTCTGAATGCCTTTGCCACTGCAGGGGGTTGAATGTGTCCCCTAAAGCTCATGTGTTAGAAATTTAATTCCCGACACAACAGTGTTAGGAGGACCTAATAGGAAGTGACTGGGTCACGAGGGCTGTGCCCTCCTCCACACATTCATGTCACTATTGAGAGAGCGGGCCTCTTGCTCTCTCTCTTGCCACGTAGTGCCTCCCGCCACGGGATGATGCAGCAAGAAGCCGTCACAGATGGGGCTATCTGTCCATCTTGGACTTCCCACCCTCTAGATCGGTGAGGTTCACATATTTCTGCTCATTGTAAGTTACCCAGCCTGTGGTTTTCTGTTAGAGCAGCACAAAACAGACAAAGACAGCCCCACATCCAAGGACCATGGCCATCCATTGCCACGGATATGGGAGCCACTTGGGTGCACATGTCCTTTCTGGTGACCCTGTCGGTGGGGGTGGAGGGCAGGTGAGCCAGCCCTTCCCCAGTGGCATCTGTGGGACCCACCCTCCACACTACCGACCCTGGCCCTGGGAACAAGGGGTCTTTCTGAGCAGGTCGCTGTGAGAGCCTGGTGGGGAGGGACACGTGGCTCTGTTTTTGGTGCTCCCGACTCCCTGGAGGACCCAGGGCCTCGGCTTTCTCTTTGTGGAGAAGCCACTGGATTGTTGATGTGCATGACTCTGGAGCAGGCCACGACTCTGGTCATCCCCTCCAAAGGGATCCGTAGAGGGCACCTGGGTGTGACCACCTAGATCTCTTTAGTGAACTTTCCTAAGCTGTGTTTCCAGAAAGACACGAACAGGGGTGTGTAGGGAGAAAAAAAAGTTACCAGGTCTTCTCAGAAATCAGGGCTCACAATCAAATGCGTTAGGAACACGTGCATGGTATCTCCCCTCTTGGGGACTCACAGTGTGGGGTTAACATATTAAACAGTCTGGGAAACCCATCAAGCTTTGTTGTACCCAGTCTTCCCTGAACTCATCTGTCTGCAGAATCCCATTTTTGTGGGGCAGCAAATAACAGTGACCTTCAACTATAGTTTTGGAAATGATGATCTAGGCCAGGCGTTGGCAAACTATAGTCCACAGGCCCAAATCTGGCTCACCACCTGTTTTTGTAAATAAAGTTTTATTGGAACACAGTCAGTGCATTCATCGATGTATTGTCTATGGTGGCTTTCCTGCTACAGTGGTAGAGTTGGATAGTTTCAATCAAGACCACAAAGCAGAATATACTATCTGACTCTTTAAGAAAAAATTGGCTGACCATTGCTTTAACTAAAACCTTATGAGACTGCTGTAAAGAAATGCAGGATGGTGCGAGTGTGAAGAACATCAACCCATTTTACACCACCAGGAGCGTTTGCAGTTAGGAAGGAAATCTGATGCTTAAAAAAAAAGGCGGGGCGGGGGCATCTCTTTTATTACAAACAAAGTTCCTGGACACGTGTCTAGATGGGACTTCCTTCCAGGCCGGCTGGTGAGTGAGAATGGTCAGAGCCGGGGAAATCTCCGACCAGTCACAGGCAACCATCAGGGGGAGCCGTGGTCTGTGCCGGTGATAAGGAGCGCTGACACAGATGGCCTTGCTTCCCTCCAGGGGGGCTGGGAGAGGCTGGGGCTACTCCTTAAAGCTTGTTAATCTGCAAGTAAATAAGCACAAGGGGGGCCCTTTTCAGTGATGGCACATCTCTTTCTACACACCAGATGTTTCTGGAGCACCTAAGGAGGCCACAGTCCTAGCCAGACAGAGGTGACAGGGATCTGAGGACCGTCTCCTCCAGGCCTCTAATCTCACAGCCAAGCACACTGGGCCTCTGGGGGAGGACGATGCTGGCCTTGTTGATCCCTCACACCAATCAGTCCCATCTCCCCAGTGCAGAGGCACAGCCCAGGCTACTGAGTCCCTTGGGCTTGACTCTCACCTTGGGGAGTTGTGGCGTTCAGCAAAGAATAACCACAAAGGCGTCAGCTGGCATCTGTCAAGTACCTATTCTTGGCACCCCACGCATTCAGCCCCTTTCTCCACTTTCAGAGCCATAAGACAGATCTTCATAGCAAATGCCCTGTATCTGTGACGGCCAATCCCCCGTCCTCCTACCTCCCTGCTCTGGTGGATCCTGCACACCCCTGCCAGGCAATCATTCCTACAATCCGACCTTCTTGGGGCCACGCACTCTCTCAAGGATCGTCACTGGCTCCCTAGTGCTGCTCCTCTCAGCTGCAGCACCTGTGCCCGTCACTCTCCACCGTGTGGCATTTCAATCCATTCTGCACCTCACATGTCTTAGTCCATTTGGGCTGTGATAGCAGAGTATCAGAGTCTGGGTGGTTTATAAAGAACAGAAATGGATTTCTCACAATTCTGGAGGCTGGAAAGTCCAAGATCAAGGCACCATCGATTCAGCGTCTGGTGAGGCCCCTTCCTGGTTCCTAGACAGTGCCTTCTTGCTTGCGTCCTCACATGGTGGAAGGTGAGGGGGGTCTGTCTTGGGCCTCTTTTACAAGGTTTTATAAGGGCACTAATTGTATTCACTCTCATAACCTAAACAATGCTCCAAATCCCCACTTCCTAATACCATCACTGTGAGGGCTAGGATTTTAATGTATGAATTTTGGGGGAGACAACACAAACATTTGGTCTGTAACAGGAAAGCCCTTAATTGGCCTGGCACGGTGGGTCACACCTGTAATCCCAGCATTTTGGGTGACCGAGGCAGGTGGATCACCTGAGGGAAGGAGTTGGACACCAGCCTGGCCAACATGGCGAAACCCCATCTCTACTAAAAATACCAAAAATTAGCCAGGCGTGGTGGCAGGTACCTGTAATCCCAGCTACTTTGGGAGGCTGAGGCAGGAGAATTGCTTGAACCCAGGAGGCGGAGGTTGCAGTGAGCCGGGATCGCACCATTGCACTCCAGCCTGGGTGACAGAGCAAGACTCTGTCTCAAAAACAAAACAAAACAATACAAAAAACAAAAACCAAACCAAAACAAACAAACAAAAAACCTGAGCCCCAGTGCTGAGTCTCCTGCAGTCAGGCCCGCCTCCTTGCTCTATTTCCTTGATCACCCCTCTGCCACCTCCCTCCCTGACGTCTCCAGGGAAGCAGGAACTGGAGGGCCCTCAGAAGTCACTGTGAATGGTCTTGCCTGGCAGTACAAATTCCTTCTCTGAGTGGATTTCCCTCCGCTTTCCTCTTCACCAGGGTCTCATCCAATAAAGATGCAGGTGTTACCACTAAGCTCTAAGGACAAGTAAGTAACAAGTTTGCCTCATCTTTCCCTGCCTACACCTGGGCCAGACATTACTAATCAATCACTGCACTCTTTCCCTCTGAGCCAGAACTCAGACCCCTCCTTGATAAATGTTATTTAAAGTGATGAACCCTTTTGGCCATGGTTTTGCTGGGGCAGAAACTGAGGCCCCGGGCAGGGAGGTGACTGGCTCAAAGTCACATGGGCATGTGAGGCAGAGGCAAGCTTAGATCTCGTTTCCTTTCTCCTGGCTCAGGGCTGTACACATGACATGCCATCTGCAAACTCTGGTTCCAGGTTCTGTAAACTGGATCCTACCCCTAAGAAGCAGGAGGAACTTAGCTTGATAAAGAGCCTGTGTTCTGGGAGGACGTCTGACCCACCTCCCTGCCTCTCTGTTTGGTGGGAGTGATTTTGATGCACTAAAAAACAAGGAGGCCTCTATCCAGAGAGACAGAGTCGAGGCAGTGTGGGGTAGAGGAATTCAGTGCAGAGGCACAGCCCAGGCTATGGAGTCCCTTAGGCTTGACTCTCAGCTTGAGGAGTTGTGGCATTCGGCAAAGAATAACCACAAAGGCATCAGCTGACATCTACTGAGTACTTCTCATTGGCCAGAAGCAGAGTCGAGCACCCAAAACATGAGTTATTTCATATGACCCTCACCGCTATCCAAGGCAGCAGTATTAGCCCATTTTACAGATGAGACCACAGAGGCACAGACCGAAGCAGAATCCTGCTGAGTCAGAGGCAGGGAATGTGCATGAAGCAGCAGCCCAGAGCTCAACACGTGGCTGCCATTGGGCTTAGCACTATTGCTGGTCGACATGTCCATCCTTCCCTGGTGAAGCTCTGGGACGGGGCTGGGGTTGAGGCATGGACCTCTCAGTAAGCCAAAAGCTGGTGGGTCTGGGGCCTGCAAAATGAAACTGGCAGGTGGAAGCCAAGTTGGCTGGAGGTGGGAAGCCTGGAACTTTTCTTCCATCGCAGCCAGCCTGACACCTGGCCTCTGTGCCTGACCCCTGAAAGTCTAAGGACTGTCCCCAGAAAGGCACAGACAGCTGAGGGTAGCCGGTTGGCTTGGCGCAGGACAGAGCTGGCCAGGCGGACCTCTCTGCATCGCATTGAGAGGAAGCTGAGTAAACAGCCCGTGTTCTCCGGAAAATGACCCTGCTGATCCCGGCGTTAAAAATAGAGGCATATTGATCGTGGCCCGTGCCCAGTGAGCGTTAGCAGAGCTTCACTGGCAAAATGACCAGCCTGAGTCAGCCCCTCAGGTAATTTATTTTTCCACTCAGCTGGCCAGGGAGCATCCCCTGCACATCCTGGGCTGTGCAAACGAGGTGCCACGTGTTCCCCAATACCACAGCTCACTCGCCAGGGCTCCCTGATCGGGGGCAAGGGGAGCGGGCTGCTCTTCCTTCCTGGTTGGGTTCAGACACCGCCCCATTTCCACAGTCATGTGTAACACCTGGCAGTGTCTGCTTGGAAAGTCTGTTTGGCAGGTGCACAGGACCAGCTCACAGCCCCCAGCTCACAGCCCTCGGCTCAGAACTCAGCACATGGCGTTGTGTCTCTCTCCTATGACTCCCTGCGTGGCCCCCATGCTGCAGCCTCTCGGGTGGGCACCTGTAGGGAAGCCCTGAGCCCTCTCCTGGCCCTGGTGATGGTCAGCCTGGCTCCTGCCCTGGGTAGACTCTCAGGCTTCCTGGACAGGATCCCAGTCTGTGGGGATGAGGGGGGTGACCACAGTAGCTCATCCACTGAAGATGCTGGAACCGTGTGGCCTCCTGTCCCATGGGCAGTGCCTTGCCTCACAGTGCAAGTTCCCTTTCCAAATAGCTTCCCTTCAGTTCTCCTCTTCCCCAAAGGAAGTCTCAGCTCACAGAGACGCAGAGGTTACCACTTAGCTGGTATATTAGGCTAAACAGTGTCTTTACAAAGTTCACATCTACCAGGAAGCTCAGGTAAATTGAACCTTTATGGAAGTAATTTGTTAAGATGAGGTCATGCATGCCTGTAATCCTCGCACTTTGGGAGGCTGAGGCAGATGGATCACCTGAGGTCAGGAGTTCGAGAACAGCCTGGCCAACATAGCGAAACCCTGTTTCTACTAAAAATACAAAAATTAGCTGGGCATGGTGGTGCACACCTGTAATCCCAGCTACACGGGAGGCTGAGGCAGGAGAATCGCTTGAACCTGGGAGACAGAGCTTGTACTGAACCAAGATGGTGCCACTGCACTCCAGCCTGGGTGACAGAGCAAGACTCCGTCTCAAAACAAAAACAAAAACAAAAAACCCAAAAAACGATGATGTCATGCTGCAGTAGAGTGGTCCTAGATGCAATAGCTGGAGAGACACACTAGAGGCACCCAGGGAGAAGGCCCTGCGGAGACACAGGCAGAGACCAGAGCGATGCCGTTGCAAGCCAAGGGGCACCAATGCTTGCCAGGAGCCAGCGGAGGCGGGGAGGCTTGGCATAGGCTCTCCTGGAAGGAACTGGCCCTGCCAGTGCTGTGGTTGTGGACATCTCTGGCCTCCTGCACCGTGACAGCATAAATGTCTGCTGTTTTACGCCACCTCGTCTGTGGTAATTTATTAGGGCAGCCAGGAGCCACCGCTCCCATCATAGAAATGCCATTGTCTGGATGGCATGGAAGCAGCTGTTGCCCCCATCCCGAGCACAAGCCAACCCTCAGGCTGACCAGCAGTTCACTCTCCAAAGCTTCAGTTTCTTTGACCCTAAAATGGGAACCATAGTCCCACCACCAAGGAGGACTTGTCAGTCTGTGTAAACTCCATGGTGTGCCCAGCTGCAAAGGTGCAAGGGGTTCTCGGGAGCAGGGCCCTGGCACTCTGAGGATTAAGTGGGGTGCTTTGCCAGGTTTTTCTTTCCCCAGTTTCCATCGATCCTCAGCATGCTAACCCCTTTCCTGAGTGCTGCTCCATTAGGTTTGCCCCGGGCAAGAACTCGAGTCCTGTCCAGGAGCAGACCCTTCTGAACCAGAATCACAAATATGGCTTAAAATAAGACATTGCTTCCTGGCAGAACACGGGCTAGGCATAAGGCTTTGGTGAGTTCAGGCACCAGCTTTCTGTTTCTGGAAGAGCTGAGGCAGGGCTGGGGCTGAGAGGGGTGAGTGAGGGGGTGGCTGTCCATACAGACAGCTGGAGCACAGGTGTGGTTTCCTATCAGACTGGGCCCTTGGCCAGCCCTGGCAGCCTTTTATCTTTGCCTTCCATTTCCCTTCTGTCTTTAGCAAGCTTCCTTTCTGCTCCGGTCTGAACAAATGCTGATGCTGAAATCCTAATCCCCCAGGTGATGCTATTAGGAGGTGGGGGCTTTGGGAGATGATTCAGTCACAGGGATGAAGCCCACATGGATGGGAATGCCACACATCTACAACCATCTAATCTCTGACAAAGCTGACAAAAACAAGCAATGGGGAAAGAACTCTGTATTCAATAAATGGTGCTGGGACAACTGGCTAGCCATATATAGAAGACTGAAACTGGACTCCTTCCTCGTACCATATACAAAAATCAACTCAAGATGGATTAAAGACTTAAATGTAAGACCTAAAACCACAAAAACCCTGGAAGATAAGCTAAAAATTACCATTCTGGATATGGGAACTGGCAAAACTTTCATGAGGAAGACACCAAAAACAAGTGCAACAAAAGCCAAAACCGACAAATGGGATCTAATTAAATTACAGAGCTTCTGCGCAGCAAAGGAAACTATCAACGGAGTAAACAGACAACCTACAGAACAGGAGAAAATATTTACAAACTGTGCTTCTGACAAAGGTCTAATATCCAGAATCTATAAGGAACATAAACAGATTTACAAGCTAAAAACAAACAACCCCATTACAACATAGGCAAACGACTTGAACACTTTTCAAAAGAAGACATACATGCGGCCAATAAGTATAAAAAAGAAATGCTCACATCACTAATCGTTAGAGAAATGCAAATCAAAATCACAATGAGATACCATCTCACAGGAATCAGAATGCCTATTATTAAAAAATCAAAAGGTAACAGATGCTGGTGAGGTTGCTGAGAAAAGGGGACACTTATACACTGATGGTGGGAGTGTAAATTAGTTCAGCTATTGTGGAGTGCAGTATGGCGATTCCTCATAGAACAAAAAACAGAACTACCATTCAACCCAGCAATCTCATTACTGGATATATACCCAAAGGAATATAAATTGTTCCACCATAAAGACACATGCATGCACATGTTCACTGCAGCACTATTCACAATAGCAAAGACTTGGAATCAACCTAAATGTTCATTAACCATAGACTAGATAAAGAAAATGTGGTACACATGCACCGTGGAATACTATGCAGCCATAAAAAAGAGCAAGATCACGTCCTTTGCAGCGGCATGAATAGAGCTGGAGACCATCATCCTAAGCAACTAACACAGGAACAGAAAACGAACTACCGCATGTTTTCTCTTATAAGTGGGAGTTAAAATAACAAGAACACACGGGCACAAAGAGGGGATCAAAAGACATTGGGGCCTACTTGAAGGCAGAAGGTGGGAGGAGGGAAAGGATCAGAAAAAAAAATAGTTATTGGGTACTATGTTTAGTACCTGAGTGATGAAATAATCTGTACTCCAAATCCCTGTGATGCAAGTTTACCAACATAACAAACCTGCACACGTGCCCCGAACCTCAAATAAACCATAAAAAGTACAAAGAAAAAGAATCCTCATAAATTGGATTAATGGCTTTAGAAAACAGGCCTGAGAGACATCCCTTGCCCCTTCCACCCTGTGAGGACGCGGTGAGAAAATGGTTATCTACGAACCAGAAAGCCCTCACCAGGCACTGAGTCTACTGGGACCTCGATCTTGGACTTGCTGCTTCCATAACTGTGGGAAATAAAGTTTGGTTTGAAAGCTGCCTAGTTTATGTCATTTTGCTATAGCGGCCCAATGGA
This sequence comes from Mandrillus leucophaeus, assembly GCF_000951045.1. Lineage (NCBI taxonomy): Eukaryota > Metazoa > Chordata > Mammalia > Primates > Cercopithecidae > Mandrillus > Mandrillus leucophaeus. The sequence continues at coordinate 2,229,238 of NW_012098654.1, read as the reverse complement.
CTAAGACACTTTGTTTTCCATGAGGGCGAAGGCAGTTGGGCATGGATTGTTGCAGAGCACGCACAGGCCTGGCTCTGGGAGGGACACCTTACGCCTTACAGATACACCACCTTTAATCCTCACAACCTCCAGTGACACTTGAAAGGCTGCCCATCTTGAGGAAACCGAGGCGCAGAGTGGTTAAGGAGCCTCCTGACATCACCCAGCTGGTTTGTGGGGGAGGCCAGGCTTGGATTCTGACTCCCAGGCTCTCTCCAATCTCTGTACTGTATCCCCACCTTCACATGATGACACTGTTTTTCCCTTTGCGGTGGGGGGTGATGGAGAGCAGAGGTGAGGCCCTTCAAACCCACCTGGGGAAGTGGGGGTCCCAGGCAGGGTCTGTGCTGACACAGCAGCAGGCTGGCAGGACCTTGGCCTTGGTGAACAGGGCAGTGCCGGGCTGAGGGAACAAACTGGATTCACCAACCAGCAAGGCACCCCTGTCTTTCACTTTCAGGACAAAGTTCAACGGCACTAGATGACTTTCCTTAATTAAAAGCTGATATCAGAACAGTGTCCAGGTCTCTGGCTGGAGCCCATGTGCAGCCAAACTCCTGCTGGTGACTGCCGACATCCCAGGCCAGCCCTTGGTACATGCACAGGCTGGTCCGGGTTTGCCCCTGGCTTCCTCCACCCCGTGCTTCCTCCCTCCACCCTCCCAGCTTAAGCACTAAGTTCTCCAGCCCTCTCTAAAAGGACCCCAATTCAGGTTACAGTGTAATTGACCTACAGTGGAATGTAGGAACTTTCTCAGGAAGGGTTGCATCTCCTCATGGATCAAAAGCAGAAGCCAGGGAAGAGAACTCTGCTGGATAAATTTCAGGACTGGATCACAGGAAGGAGGTGGCGTGAGGGGCAACCAACCCTGCAGGGAGTTTTGGATCCACACAGTGCCCAGCAAGGGATTCCTGACCTCCCGCCCAAGGTCTTGGTAGGATTAAGCGAGATGGCCCCAAGGCCTCCCAGGACCCCTAATGATCAAAGCAAAAGCTATTTTAAATTGATACACTGTTTTTAATAAGGCAGGGAAATGGACATATGATTTTAGAACCTTTTCCACTGAGAGTTCAAAGGATTAGGCAGGGCAGTTAGTTGATGGGAAAACTCACTTCCTGAGTGTTTCCTGACTGAGGGGACCTGATCATGGCAGCTGGGATGGACACAGCTGTCTACACCCCTACACCTGCAGGGGCTGGGATCCAGAACTCACTGTCTGCACCTGGGTGGTACAATAATAATAATGATGGTGATTGGTGATGGTGGCAGTGGTGATGGTGATGGTGGTAGTGATGATGATAGTGATGATGGTGGTGAAGGTGGTGATGATGATGGTTATGTTGATGACGATGGTGGTGATGATGATGGTGATGTTGGAGAATGATGGTAGTGATAGTAATAGTAATAATATGATGATGGTGATAGTGATCATGATGATGATGATGAAGATGGTGATGGTGGTGATAATGACACTGATGATGATGGTGCTGTGATGATGAAGATGGTCATGTTGATGTGATGGTGGTGATGATGATGATGGAGATGGTGATGGTGGTAGTGATGATGATGATGATGGTGATGTGGTGATGATGGAGATGGTGACAGTGGTGATGATGATGATAATGGAGATGGTGATGGTGGTAGTGATGATGATGATGATGGTGGTGATGTAATGATGATGATGGTGATGTTGATGATGGATGGTGATGGTGATGATAAGGATGATGATGGTGACAGTGATCATGATGATGATAGTGGAGATGGCGATGGCAGTGGTGATGATAATGGAGATGGTGATGGTGGTGATGATGATGCTGATGATGATGGTGATGTTAATGATGGTGGTGGTAATGATGATGATGGAGAATGATGGTGGTGATGATGGTAATGGTAATAATATGATGATGGTGATAGTGATCATGATGATGATGGAGATGGTGACGATGGTGATGATGATGGTGACAGTGATCATGATAATGATGGAGATGGTGATAGTGGTGGTGATGATGATAATGGAGACGGTGATGGTGGTAGTGATAATGATGATGATGGTGATGTGGTGATGATGATGATGGTGATGTTGATGATGGATGGTGGTGATTATGGTGATAAGGACGATGGTGGTGATAGTGATCATGATGATGACAGTGGAGACGGTGGTGGTGATGATGATGATGATGATGGAAATGGTGGTGGTAGTGATGATGGCAGTAATGGTAAACATTTATTGATCACCTTATCTCTGTCAGGCAATATTCTATGAGCTTGCTATATATTAACTCTCTTAATTCTGGCAACAACCCAGTTAGGTAGGTGATAGTATTATCCTCACTTTACTATGTGGAAACAGGCAATGAAAGTTTAGGTTATATACCTGAGGCCAAACAGTTAACAGTGGCAGAGCCCAGCTGTAATCTCAGTTTGTTTGGGACCGGAGTTTTCACTCTTCACCTTTCAATGGGTGGTGAGTGAACCCAGGATAAAATACATGGCACAGATTTGAAGTCCATAGACTGACTGTCCATCTGAATCACCCCAGAATCCTGTGAAAATACACATTCCACAGCCACTACAGGCTCTCTGTGGCCAAGGCCTGAGGATGTGCACTTTTCATAAGGTCCTTGGGTGATTCATATGTGGATAATCCAGGATCAAGGTGGGAACCACTGGTGCAAACAACCCACCAGGAAGCTGGGCTGGCACAGGGGTTGGGGACTATTGGCCTGTCTCCGAAGCACATCTCCCATCCATCCGCTGCTTTCCCTGTCATTGACCACCACCTGTGTTGATGCCATGATTTCCCTGTCCCACTGCCACAGCTCGGCTGAGAGCTTTCAAATACTCAGACCTGTCCCCTGCCACTGCTTCTGCCTGCCATTCAGGTGTACATCTGCAATTGCATATTGAGTGTGGAGGTTCTCCTGCAGCTGGCCCTCCCCTGTCCTTCAGGGTCCCTGTGAGCAGTCCTGCCTGCCCTGGTCCTCATCAGCACACTTAGCCTGTGGTCGAGACCTCAGGGCCTGCCCTCCATGCTTCCGTGGTGAGTGGCTTTCCTCCGCTGCCACCGTGGGCCCCTTCTACTCTGCCAGGTTGCCAGCCATGCTGCCTCCTCAGAGCGCCTTCCAGAACCACACTCCGGAACGGACCCCTGCTCTGGAGTTATTCTCCATGCTCAAGGTCCCCGCCCCAAGGTCACTCAGCTGGCCTCACTTATTTCCCTAACAGCTGTCTGCTCAGAGCCTCCTCCATCCCAGACCCTGGCCCAGGGTGGGACACACAAAAGTCCCCATTTTCATGGATCTGCTTTGCTCCCTTGTTTTAACTCCTTCCCACTAGCAGATAAGGTCCATGAAGACTGTCCCATCTGTGTGGGCACAGAGGGGGTGCTCAGGAGTCTGGCAGCATGTCAAATGCTCCTAGCGCCAATCTAGGGCTTGGACTGGTCTCATTGCCTTCCCCCCACGATGCAGCCCACCGGGCAGAGAAGGGCAAGACTGGGCATCTCATTGCCTTCCCTCCTGATGTGCAAGGACTGAGGCTGAGAGAGCCTTCTAAGTGTGACACAGCCCAGAGGGACCCAGGCTTCTGGGTGCCTGTGGAGGGCTCCGTGGCCCACCCAGGCTGAGGTCTGGGTGTCTCATCGGTTTTGAGATCTGCAAAGCCATGGTCATGTGGTTTTCTTGGAGCTGGGGCTGCCTGCCTGCTTGGGCCAGGTTCTCTCTGCACGTCAACAACCACGGGAAGGAGGGAAGGAGGGAAGCGAGGCAGGGGCTGGCAGGAAGTTTGGCAGGGGCTGGGCTGGGGTCTCTTTGGTATTCTGTGCAGTGCCTGCCTGCAACTCGGTGGGTGCTTAATAAATGTTTATTTTGAGTAATAAAACCATCCTTATTTACACTAGGCCTGTCTCTAAAGGCCGCTTTCCATACTTAAAAATAACCTTAATCATCTCTGCCAACATCCTCCGGAGATAGGGTCGATGGCTCTTTGCCATTTACAAATGAAGGAAAAGATCTAGAGAGGGACAGTGAGTGCCTTGGAGTCACCCAGGGGCCCAGCCGGGCTCGCCCCAGATCCCTCGTCCCCAGTCTCTAGGGAGCACAGGCAGGATCAAGGAAAACCTCCATCTTTTTTTCCAAAGTGATTTCAAGGTGCTATGGACTGAATTGTGTCCCGCCAAATCCATATGTTGAAGCTCCAAGCCCCACTGTGACCATAATTGGAGCTACAGCTTTAGAAGGTAATTAAGGTTCAATGAAGCCATGGGGTCAGGGTCCTAATACAACAGGATTGGAGGACTTCTAAGAAGAGTAAGAGTCTCTCTCTCTCTCTCTGTCCCTACTATGTGAGAACACAGTGAGAAGGCAGCCGTCTGCAAGCCAGGAAGGGAGTCCTCACCAACCCCCAACCACGCTGGCATCCTGATCTTGGCCCTCCAGCCTCCAGGACTGTGAGAGTGTAAATGCCTACTGTTTAAGCTACCCAATCTATGGTATTTTGTCATGGCAGCCTGAGTAGATTAAGACACAAGGACAAAACAAACAACATAAAACAGCCCCCAGAAAATACCCAGGAATTCCTTTCCCCAAGGAGCTCCACAGTATAGCTGAGGCCCCCAGGCAGCCTCCACCAAGGAGCAGGACCTGGCTCTCCTGGGGTCTCAGCCAGGTAGGCCCAGTGGAGTTCGACGGTCCCAAACTCTGCCAGCCCCGTCCTGCTGTTCCGGACAGCCTAGAGCCAGGCACTCTGTGGAAAGACAGCCCCTGATGTGGACACTCAGCCAAGCCCTGTGCTCCTGGCCTCTTCACTCTACCACGTGGTCAGGGAGCTGGGTTGTCCTGGGGCCTAGAAGCCTGGGTCAGCTGACCCAGCAGGCTCCCCTGGGCCCTCACCAGCCTTCTGCCCCTGCTCAGAGACTCACCTCACTGCCCCACAGCCTGCCTCACTCCCGTCCCCATAGGCCTGTGGGCCCCAAAGTCAGCACCCACTTCTCCAGCCCTTTATGGCAGTTGCACCTCTCTGGGGAGTTGCTTCTCTGGGGAATGAGGAGGGACAGATGGAGATCCCGCCTTCTGCCCCAGTGATCTGCTGGCAAACGGAGGTGGGGGTATGAGGGGCATGTCCAGGTAGCACAGGTGACTGGCAGGAGTCTCCCCAGGGAGCCCTCCTGGCACCCACAGCCCCTCTGCTTTGGGTCCCTCGCCTCCCTGCGGGGCCTCACCCTTCTGCTCCCACCCACCACCCACCTTGATCTCGTGGTTGTCACCCTGTCTTCCTCATCCCTCTCATACTCTCCCACCTTGCTTCCTTTCCTTCTCTCTCCTTCTCCAGTTCTCTGCCTCCCCTCTTCCTCCTTCTCCTTGACTATTTTTTTCCACCCCACTGTTTTTGTTCATTGTCTCTTTCTTCCCACCCCTCTCAACTCTCCTTTTTCCTGCCTCAGTCTCCATCTCCTTCTAATCCTCATAGCCTCTTGCTCCTCCTCCTCTGCTTCACGGGCCTCCCAGGACCCCTCTACTCCTTCCCACCCCTGAGCCCTCACTCCACTGGAGATTGGGAGGCCAGAAGGGCTAGAGAGCTTCCTGGACAACAACCATGTCTGGGGGTCACACACACGCACACACACACACACACACACACACATGCACCTACAAACATACATACCCACAGGAACACGCACAGTCACACAAGCTTGCAGACACACACGCAGGCATGCACAGGCACCCAAGACTCATATTTGCTGCATCTCATTTTTGGTGCATGGGCCATCCCAGGAAGCAGAGGGCAGAGGAGCCCGCTTTCCCATGGCACGGGAGCTTACAGAGCTTCTGAAGTGAGGTCTCAGCCACTTGCCCTGTGAAGGCGCCGCCCTCTCTAATTAATTTTCAGGGTTCACTATAACTGCTGTCCCTCCCACGGCCCTTACAAATCACATCAGTAGCGATAATCCCGACAGCGTGCTGTCTCCGGGAAGGGGAAGATTAGAGCTGAGTTGGCGTCTCCTCCCCAGGGAGAGACTCTTGCCTTAGAAGCCGGCCTGGCAGGTGGAGTGACAAAGGCCAGCCCTGCCCAGCAGCCGGAAATGGAGGGCCTGGGAGGACCAGAGGCCAGGAGGGGTACATCCCAGGAGGGGACAGGGGTCGGGATATCCAGAGAGCCCCAATGGGCATAGCACCTAGAATGATGTTTCTGGAGAATAGGATTCAACTTCTATTTGGTTCTCCTCATTTGAATTCTAAAAACCTAAAACCAAAAGGGCCCTTCTAGATTAGTCATGACACCCAAGGCCTGGGTCTGAACGTCTACCCCCCACCTCGCTTTACCCTCTCTCTGCAGCGCTTACCCCCATGGAATATTCTGCAGGTTCTGCTTAGTTCTCCTGTTCTTATGTCTCCTTCTCTAGAATGCAGTTCCACGGGCAGGCATTTGGTCTGCTTTGTTTGCAGGGCACACAATAATATTTGCTGGGTAAATGCAGGAGCCTCTACTTTGCAGAGCCATATAGCATTTGACGAGTCCCTGCATCTCTCCAGGACTCAGTTTCCCCAATGGGCATAAAGAGATGTGTGGTCCCGGAATGCTGTGTTCTCTGCAGGAGCACCTATACCACTCAGATTATAAGGCCGTGAGCAAACACGCTGGCCGCCATCCGGTCTCAAGGTGGCCATCAGAGCCAAGGGTTGCTAACACCCCGACGTGGAAGGCTGAAGAGAAAACTTGCTACAGCTGGGCCCACTCCACATGAGGAGGCCAGCCTAGGGCCTGGACAGCAGGCTCTACTGGGGCCCGAGTGGGAACAGAAGGCATGGGAGCTGCCAGCAGGCCCCACAAGCCTCACTGACCTCCCAGGTCCTGCTGTGCTGCAGGTCTCAGTCCTGACCATCTCCCCAAACCAGGCTTCTCGAGGTGCAGCCAGCTCCACAAACTCACCCCCATCCCTGCCTCTCCGTAAGGAGTTGGGCCAGTCCAAAAGCAGGTTCACTTCCAGCAGCCGTGTGGAAGACTCTGGCAGGTACTCAGTGTCCTGACTCAGTGGCCACCTGCCCCCATGTGCGAGGAAAAGTCCAGGACAGAAAGGAGCAGGGGGCATGGGGCTGCCCCGGTGCCTGGGGGCTACAGCCCGATGACCAGGGACCTTGGACACTGGACACAATAGCTTGGGGCTGGGGAGGGGCTGGAGGGCATCCAAAGGCCACAAAAGGCCCAGAAGGGGCTGGCTGTAGAGAGCTGTCTCTAAAAGGTGGGAAGCAGGGTACCCAGAAAGCACCTCTGTCATGGGCCTCACAGCCCCGAACCAAATCCAGATTCAAGGAACAGCTGGGGTGGGTGGGCCCCGAGCTCTGGCTAAATAGCCCAGGGGTCCCTGGGACAGTCCCAGGGCTGGCTGTTGACAGGCTCCAGGTGAGTGGGCGGGGGGGTTAGAGGGCCTGTCATCCCATTCGCCTTGCTTGGGGGTCCTGGGGACCATGAGAACAAGGAGTGGGGTAGGCTGCTGCCGGCCTGGCGAGGGTTAACGGCAGATGCGGGAAACATCAGGCCCTTCTCCCTGCGTCTCCGTGCCAGTCGTGGGGTCAGATAAACCATCTGAGCAGTGGCGTACAATTCGGGTATCTCTTCGGACGGCTGTGGGTGACATCTCCGAAAAAGAGGAGATAACATTTCTGGGACACACAGGCAGCGTGACAGCGGGTACTGCTGCCTGTCAGGGGCCAGGTAGCTGTCAAGGGGAGCAGCAGGACAGGTGTCGCGGGCGGGCGGGAGCGGGCAGAGCTGTCTGCCAGCCCAGGGGAGGAATGCGGAGAGCCAGGCAGAAGTTCTAGCATCGCAGCAAACAAAGCTTAAATTAGCCGAGCTGTGGCCTGCCCTGCCGATGCCACCAGCCCTGATATCCAACTGAGTTACGCCGCCCAAGGATGCAGGAAGCACTGAATTAAACAGCTTAGTGCCTTTACATATTCAAACCAAGGCAAAACACCATCAAATATGCTGAGTAACAGTTGTCTAATATCCATTCTTCAAACTTTTGTGTAGTGGTTACGATAGCAGATTTGGGAGGGGCTGGCCGGGGCCTCAGGACTTGGCAGCTGCGACCTGTGAATCCTGGTGCAGGTGGTGAGGCTGGCAGGAGACAGGCATGCCTGGCTTGGCTTTTGCTGGGGCACAAAGGCTTCCCTGAACACCGTCTCCCAATCACCATCTTGGCCACGACCCTTTGATGGGGACAAAGTCCACAGAAAGCCTCATGCTCTCTCTGGAGACTGCATTTGCTCTTCTGACCTGGAACACGGGACTGGGCAGGTCAGGGGGAAAATGGAGCTCAGGAAATTGGGTGCCTGGTGACACACACTGGTGAAGGCTGCCTCGAGGATGGCTTCCTCCTCCAGACTGGCGTGCAAGCAGGGGTGAGGGTTCATTCTCATCCATCCCGAGCCATTTCTGCCTGTGGGAGGCAGCGTGGAGAGGCTTACACGGTGGCCTTGGGGGCTGGGGAGGTGTGGCCTCTGACAGGCATCATGGAGCCCGGCCTGCTGAGCGTGTGCCACTGCTGCATGTAGTCAGCTCTGCCCGCAGAGGGTGCTGCGCAAGCCGCCCATTGTCTCCCCTCGTCTCTGAACTAGCCCATCCCTGGGCCTGCAATGAGTTTTCAGGCAAGAGTCTCACCTCTGCTTGGGCTCATCCTAGTGGATGAGGGGTGTGCCCAGCAGGGGGAGCCCCACGCCTTCGGGGGCCATGTGACTCCTAAGAGGAGGCTCCTGCCCCACCTGCCTGGTCCACTGGCCTGCTGCCCACCGGCCTCCCTGCCTGTCCCTCTGTCCCTCCATCACCCCGGCTGGGCTCCTGGAGGCTCCTCCAAGAGCACCAACCTCAGCCTTGGTAGCTGAGCAGATGGTAGAGGGGCTAGGGTGATCAGCATCAGATCCGGGCACTGCTGGTGAACCTGCTGGGCTCCCCCTGCCTGGATCGGCTGTGGTTTGCGGGGAGCCCTTCATTCACCACCCACCGGCCCCGCTTGGCCAGCTCCTGGCTGTGCCTGGATTCTCGGGCATTGTTCAGAAAGAACAGTGATGAGGATCCTGCCACGTGGGAAGCACCCAGCCCAGCATCCCCCTCTGAGCCTGAGCACGGAGGGCCAGGGCTTCCGGGTCCCAGCCTGTCCTTCACAGTCATCACGAGTCACCCCCACTGAGGGACTCCTGATCCTCTGGGCTCCCAGCTGGTACTCCCAGATAAATCTGGGCTGTAATGAGGCCCACACCCCAGCTTTCCTTCCTGTCGCCTCCAGCCCTGCCTGCCTGTCCCTGCCCCTCCAGGCCCCAGCTCCCAGCCTTTGTGTGTTCTCTCTTCCCCACCTGAGTGCCTGCCCCGAGTCCCAGGTTCTCATGATGCTCTTTGCTGATGGCACCAAAGCAGTCCCAGGCAGTCCCATGAGCCAGTCAGTGGGTTACCGTGCTTGGTGACATGGGGTCTTAACACCGGCTGAGATGCACACCAGCCGCAGTGACCTCAAAACACAATCCATCACATCATGTTCCCCTGGCCCCTGTGTGGTCCAGCCAGCCCTGCCGGTCTGCACGTCTGAGGACCTCATGGCTGGCTTTGTCGGACACATGGGCCTCACTCATGGCCCAGATGGCCAAGTATCCTTGGGGCCTGATGGGGACATTGACTGTCCCATCTTCTCCATGGCTCATTTCACAGAGGAGAAAACTGAGGCCCAGAGAGGACAGAAACATCTCATGTGCCCGGCTCCAGCTCCCTGCCCATGCTGCTGCAGAGACCTGTTAGACTCTGCTCAGCCTCTCACACTGGGGCTCAGTGCCTGGAGCCTGGGCTGCAGGCTGAGTCAGCACCTGCCTCAGTGGACACAAGGGATCCCAGGGGACCTGAAGGACAGTGGGGCCTGCAGAAAGGAGAGTGGGCAGGGGCACCTTAGGGGGCCACAAGAAGTGGTGGCAGAATCCCACACAGATGCCGGGGCCCCGCTGCCCTCATTCCCCCGTGGGGACCAGGGACAAGGATGGGAACAATCACCCCACAGCTGGGGGAGAGGAGAAGAATCCCCCTTCTGAGCTGGATGTCAAATCCCCATTTAAATCCATCCTCAGCCTGGGCTTCGGTGCCCCAGAGTGACATGTGATTTGGAGGCAGTGCCCATTTATTTTACACAGAATTCCGAAACAAGAGAAACGTCATGGTTTCCTAAGAAGAGCAGAGAAACAAGCTCTCATCCAAGAACCCAGACAGGTTCCGGAAACTCGCTGGGAGTCTGACTTGTGTTTCCTTCTGGAATTCTCTTGCACCCAGGCCCTGAGGCCCCCTCCCCTGGCCTCCCAGAAGCTGGAAGTTCAGCCCAGATCTAGGGAGGAGGGTGTTCAAAGGACAGAGGGGTGCAATCAGTTGCATCCTGGGGTATATCCTGATTCAGAGAGGATGCCAAGCTCCTGGGGCTCAGCTTTGAACCCCAGGGGGCTGTGGGTACTCCAGCACCCACCCTGTGACAGGTGCAGGCTCAGAGCCTGCCTGATGTCTCAGAATCCTCCAGGGCAGGCCCCTCCAACACCTCCCCAAACTGTGGCATTAGCAGGCCCTTCTGCAGGGCTCCGAGCTGTGCTCGGCGTGAAAATACCAAGTCCGCAGGCAGGCTCCCTGCTTCCCTCTGCTCCCTGATCCTTTAATCTGAGACTATTAAAACTTCATTCCGCTCCTATTGGTAAACCATCAATCACTGTCACCAAGCAGCCCCTGGCTGGGAGAGCCTGGCGGGGAAGGCGGCAGGGAGGTCAAGGAGTACTGTGGCCATCCAGGGCCAGGAGGCAGGAAGGTCAGCTTGAGAACCTCCCCTCTTCTGGGCAAAGCTGGGTGCAGGAGGGCCGTGTGCCCTTGAGAAGGACGGGGCTGCTGGGTGGAGGGACAGGAGGCACAAGGTCCATGTCTGGGGTATATGGGAGGCTCTGGGGGTGGAGAATGGCTACCACTCAGGCCCCTCTTAGCGGGTGGTGGCAATGCCTACACCCGGCCTCCGTGCCAGACAGCACCACTGGTGCCAGCTACCGCCCCCTTCCTGAGCTGCCGCCATGTAGGGGAGCCTTGGCCTTTCTCTCCTGGTGGCTCCTTGCTTCCTTCTCAGTTCAGACACCTGGCCCTTTGTCCCTCCTCTCCCAAAGTGACCCTGGTCTTCAGGCAGGAGAGACGGGGGTCCAAGACCCAGCCCTTTAAGGGTAACTTGTGAAAAGTCTGCACCAGCTCAGTGCTTGCAGGATTATGGGTCTTTTTCTTAATTAAAAAAATCCAATTAAATTAAGATATCAGAACTAAATAACGCTTGAGTCATTAGTGCGACTTTTATCTTAATGACTACAGCTGCCGAAATCCTTCTTTAACTCTGACGGCCTCGGCAGGCAAGCGGGTTTTCACTGTATAGAGGCCCGGGGCTGCAGACGGGGGGTGGGGAAGCCCCTGCTTCTCCTCTGCACCCCAGCCCCGCAGAGCGGGTGAGCTCCGTGTGTTTCGGGGCTGGGGGGACAGGGACGTACATGGCTGAGGTATTCCTTCCCATCTTCCGGACCATGCCCACTGCCCGCCAGCCCTGGTGGACTTAATCCATGCAGGCAACTTTCGAAGGAACAACAGTGGGTCCCGAAATACATTTTCAGACTTTTCCCTGGAGAAGGGAACTGAGTTCCTCCCTCTTTGCTCAGGAGTGAGGGAAGCAGCTGCCTGGGCCCTGCTGGGGCACCCTGTTCTGGATGGCTGGAGGGGTATGGCGTGTTGGCTCCTGGGTCCCATCCAGAGGGGCTCTGTACTCCCCGTCTTCAACCCTGGCGGCCTTGACCCCCCTCTTCCTGCCATGCCCAGGGGGACACAGCAGCATGTTGGTATTGAATCCAGTCCCACAGGAGCAGAGGCAGCGGGCGGGGGCCCTGGCAGCCGTGAGCAGGAGACCAGGCACAGCACAGGCCCCATGCGGCCCTGAGGAGAAGCTGGACTGGGGAGAGCAAGGCTCTGGGAAGCAGGAGATAAGAGGCTGCTGGAGCGAGGGGCCTGGAGGGGATTTGGGTCACAGAGGGTGGCTGGGGGAGTGGCAGAAAGCCAGGCGAAGAGGAGGTCTGGTTATCACTTCACCTCAGGATGCCGGGAATGGCAGAGAGGCGAGAGGCACAGAGCCCAGAGCCGGAAGCCCCACGGATGCCACACTGTGAGGTGAAGATGCTTACGGGGCTGGTGGCACAGACCAGACTTGCCCCTACTCCACCGCCCACTGCAGTCCCAGACAGTCCTCCCCCTCACTCCGCTGCCCACTGCAGTCCCAGACAGTCCTCCCCCCGACTCCGCTGCCCACTGCAGTCCCAGACA
>NW_012098654.1:2209637-2213175 GCF_000951045.1 Mandrillus leucophaeus | reverse complement strand
TTCCACACCTGCAAGAGGCCAGTGTGTTTGAAGCGTGGGGTGGGGCACAGGGTTTGAGATGGGGTTTGACAGCAGGAATGGCCACGGTGGTCTTCACCCTTAGAACAGAGGTGTTGAATTGGCGAGGGGAGGTGTGTGTGTGCGTGACTGTAATGATCAGATGAGGATCATTATTGTTGGCCACTGTGCAAAGAAGAGTTTGCAAGGGTGAGAGCATGCTCAGAAAACCTTAGCGAGGGTCCGGGGGATGACGGCACAATCCTCGTACCATTTTATTTTCCGTATTTCTGATGCTTTGACCTCTGGGGTCTTGCTGAACCTGGAGGGACTGCCCCCCAGGGCTGGTCAATTCCTAGAGATAGCAAAGGACTGGCCTGGGAACCCGTCTTTCAGACCAACCCACCCACAACCCATACCCCATGACCCCCTCTATTAGGGTTTCCCCCCAGGGTCACCCTCCACCTGCCCTAGTCACCCCAGGCCAGGGACAACTTAGGGGCAGCCTCTCTGCCAAGACCCCACGGGAATTACCCACAGGAATCTCTCCAAAGCCTGCTCACCCTGCATTACCTGTTCCTTCCTGCAAAAACCACAATAAAGGCTCTGCCGACGTTGCCCGTGGCTCCCTCTGTCTCCTGACGGACCCCCTGCTTTCCCGAGTGGCCCTGTGTGACATGGCCTGCCCCCACCTCATGGGATCTATGAGTAACAAACCACCTTAAACAGGCGGCCGCCTGCTGATCCGCTGGCCTCGCCACGGCTGCATATTAACAAAACCTGCATTTGAAACAGAAGGGCCCTGGCAGCTTAGATTGGAGCTGGTGTGAGATGGAGGACGTGGTTGGGTTTGGGGTACTTAGGAGAACAGGTAGACAGACCTAGTGGTGACCTGGGGGTGGAATGTGACAGAGGAGGTAGAACGAATGACTCCTGGGCTTCAGCTTGGTGTAGGGGATCATGTGCTAGGTGCTTGCCTTGGTGTTGGGGGAGACAGGGACACCAGGCTGCAAACGTGACCAGAGCCACCCATGGGCCCTGGAGCTCCGTGGGAGTCAGGGTCTTTCCTCCTGCCTGTTCCAGGAGCAGGACCTCATTCGGCTCCTTTGATCAGAGTTCCAAGCTTGTGATTCTTGGGAGATCCAGGCCTTGGCTCTGTCTGCCCTGGGGAATGAGGAGAGAGTGGCTTTGGGGAGGGGACAGCTCTGGGTCTTAGGAGAGAAAGAGAAGAAGGAGGAGCAGGGCTGTGGGGTGGCCACAGGTGGGTGGAGGGCAGCAGACCCACAGGGCCCATGGAGGGAGCATGAATGGAGGGGCCGCTTGCTTTGGCTCTGAGAAATCCTGGTCCCAGCTGCCCTCCTGGGTCCTACCCACATGTACCCCCAAATAAGCCTGAGCACTTTAAAAATGGAAACAAATGCTCCCTTCCTTTTTGCGGAGCTTTCTGTCAATCGAAGCTGTCAGTTTCCTCTAGTTCTAAAAAAGGGCGAGCTCTGTGCGTCCCAAAAATAGATTTCCAAAGCCACAGGCCAATCCGGCTCCCAGAACACACCCATCTTGCTGCAGGCTTTGAAGGGGCAGCTGGGGAGCAATCCCCTCTCCTGGAGGGCAAGCAGGCTGAAAGGCACTTGGGGATACCCTTGAGGTTCACAGTTTACTGGGAGGTGCCAGCGTTCGCACATCATTACCTACTGTTGACAGAGGCAGCTGATAACTCCCTGAGTCTTGTTCTCGCCTCCATTAGCAGATTGCTTGAAAAAAAAGTCAGAAAAATTCAGTTCTCAGATTTGGGCCCCCACCATCTGGCTTGGGAAGTCTGCTGGGTTTTGTTTCTGCCCTACAGAAATCTGGCTTCTTTTTTTGGCATGGAGTTGGGGGGATGAAGCAAGCCAAGATAAGGGGTTCCAGGAACTGGGACAACCTCAGAAGGTCATTGAAACTCAAGTCCTGGGGGAGGAGGAAGAACCCAGCTCATGGTCAAACGCAGATGCTAAGGAGAGTGTGGGAGGGACATCGTCAGTGTTTGTGTGAGGCTGAAAATGGCAGAAAGAGCCAACAGGTCAGAGATGATCAGGCTGGAGGCAGGGACAGCAGGGGGCAAGAGCAGGGATAGCAAATTGCTTTTCTCTTATTCATCAGCTTCTACTGACAGCTGCAGGGCCAGACTGGGCAGGATTCTGAGACTGCATTTGGGTTCAGCAGGAAAATGTGCTGTGATCCATTAGTAATGTCTGCCCTGGGCACGGAAGGGGAAGGTGGCAGCTGGAGATTTGTTATCCCAGCATGTAAGGCAATTGGTTTAGAGCTAAGATGAGGAAGAGCAACCTCACACCTAGAACAGCATTTGGCACATACTAGGTCTCTATAGATATCTGCCAAGCAACTGGCTGGAAGAGTGAAGGAGTGCAGGGTGGAAGAATGGAGGAAGATGACCACTTCTGGGGAATTCCTAAGCCCTGGGCCAGCAGGGGAGCTTGAAGGGAGGTACCTGGCAGGAAAACACCCTTCTTCTTCCATATAACGAAATGTATCCAGGAATGACTCCTGCCTTCCTTTACATCGAGGTAATTTTCAGCTACCACCGCCCAGGCCACCTTCTACATTTATTTCCCTCTTCTCTCCTGCTTCCAGACACTTCGCTGCAGTGTGCACTAGAACAGAACCCACATCCAGGAATTTTAGAGTGGAGAACCCATCACTTTATGGCCCACTGAAAGAACCTGAGTACAAACTGCTAGGACCTGAGTACAGACTCCCCAGAGACAGAGCAGGGGGGCAGTCATGTTGGTCTCGTCTTAGCACAGGGTGACAATCACTTCTGATTTCACACCCCCGCATCATGTGGCTGTTCAGGCCTGGACACAGACTCACTGTCGAGATAGTCCTGCAGAGCATGACCTCCCTTCCCTTTGAATCCAAGCTCTTGATTGAAGTGAGAATTCTTATTAGAGTTACAGGACCCAGGGTTCCTGGCACTTTGCCTGGAGATGTCTGGGAAGCTGCCCTTTCCTTTCCTGGGGCTTAAACCAGGGAAGTTTCTCTCAGCACCTTTCAGCACCCCCATCTGGGCCTCCAGGAAATCTGTGCAGTCAGCTCTGAGCCAGGTTCTGTGCACAGATGAGGGACACCAGAGAGGGTCAGGGACAGAACCCTAAGCTTCGCTTATCCTTCTTGCTTTCAATGTTTCAGTACACTAGGCTGTGAGCTCCCTCCAGGGGAGCCCTGTGGGATGGGTCCTGCATTCCAGCCCCTACACGTGGCAGCACTCAATACACAGCTGATGGCTCTGGGAATGGATGACTACAATTTCTCTAAAGCACAGATTTCTGCACAGCTCCCCCTCACTGCCAGTATGCCCTCTTCATCATAGCTGAGCCCTGAATTCACTCACTCATTCACTCATTCGTTCACTCACTCACTCACTCTTCACTCATTCATTCATTCACTCATTCATTCACTCATTCATTCATGCATTCACTCATTCATTCATTCATGCACTCATTCATGCATGCATTCATTCATTCACTCATTCATTCATGCA